>NW_023270451.1:82558912-82792517 GCF_011800145.1 Mirounga leonina
CCCTCTGACCCTCCCCCCTCTCATGTACTCTCTCTCAAATAAATAAATCTTTAAAAAAATATATATATATGCTCTGTAGGGGCACCTGGGTGGCTCAGTTGTTAAGCATCTGCCTTTGGCTCAGGTCATGATCTCAGGGTCCTGGGATCGAGCCCCACATCGGGCTCCCTGCTCAGTGGGAAGCCTGCTTCTCCCTCTCCCACTCCCCCTGCTTGTGTTCTCTCTCTCGCTGTGTCTCTTTCTGTCAAATAAATAAAATCTTTAAAAAAAATATGCTCTGTAATGTGAACTTCAGAGTATATATGGATAATGTGGAAAAGAGTCAAAAACAGCCGTATATACATGATAATGAAACCTGTTCCATCCTGTAAGGATTTATTCTTTGCCTTTTTTCACTGGTCATTTCCTGGCTTTATCAGTTCCTAGTCAGAACTCCAGCCTTACAGAGAACTGAGTTCTCATGAAGTGAATTACTTGAGAATTACAGATAGGATAAGGATGCAGGGTCACTGGTAGAGGTGGCAGAGGGACCTTTCTGATGGACTCATGTCAGCACAGCTAAGCTGGGTAATCTGTTGGTAAACCCTGTTTATGGCCGAGCAGAGGATGAGTTTCCACAGTGTGCTCTACATGTGTCCCAGTATTTGAAAAATACAATTAAATCATCTGTATTGAAAACATTGTACCGTGTGACAGTTTTTAAATATGCGATTGCATGATGAGACCGATACTAAGCTCCCAGTAATCACAGAAGGCATTTTCAAAGCACGCTAACCCAAAGAGTATTTGAAATACACTAGTTTATCAATTCTTCATGAAAATGGAACAGTGGCAGAAACTTAGAATTTGCCATACCTAGTAGTTTCTATTTGCGTTACACACGTATCTGATAACACAGATTATATAAACACATTACAAATATGGGAATAAGATTCTTAATTTTTCACTTATGATACTAGCAAAGGAAAATCTATACAGTATAACTTTCTTCTAGATGGCGGATATCTGCAGAATTGTAAATATCCATTTGTCACTTAAGACTTAATGGCTCATGTGTAACATGCAAGCGTTAAAAAATAATTTGCAAGATGCATCAACAGTAATTGCTTTATGCCATTAAAATAGAGTTTACATATTACCTTTTATAATGCCACAACACTGCAAAAAGATTTAAGTCTTTATATACATATATATGGGGGGGTGTATGTATGTGTATTCTTTTTTTTCAAGCCTTCCTGAGTTATAGCTTTATTGAAATAAAGAATAGTATGTCAGAGAATAAGTTCAAGCATGCTACATTAACTTGCTTCAAACCTTCCAATTCCAAAGGGCTTTCCATCTCACACCTACCCAACCCCATTACACCTCAGACTTTAATTCCTGCTATTCTTTCCTTCCTCACTCACTGGCCTCCTTGTATACCTAAACAATACCAGAATATCCCAAAATTAGAATATTTTCATTTGCACTTTCTCTGTCTGGAATACTTTTCCCCAGACATTCGTGTGGCTTGCTAGACAATGATCTTATTCATTTAAACATCACTTAGTGAGTGAGGGCTGTTACGGTTTCCACTGTGTTTAAAAATGTAATCAGACAAAGAAAGACAAATACCATGCGATTTCACTTATTTGTGAAATCACTTATATGTGGAATCTAAAAAACAAAAGAAACAAACAAAACAAACAGATTCATAGATTCAGGAAACAAACTTGGTTACTAGATGGGGAGGGGCTGGCTGGGTGATGGGCCAAATTGTCGAAGGGAATTAAGAGCTACAAACTTCCAGCTATAAAGTAAATAAATCATGGGGTTGTAATGTACAGCATAGGGAATATAGTGAATAATACTGTAATTAGTATGGTGACAGGTGGTAACTAGACTTGTCATGGGGATCATTTCACAATGTATAAAAATATCAAATCACCATGATGTATACCTGAAACTAATAGGATATCGTATGTCAATTATACTTCAATTTAAAAAAATTGCAATCTACACCCAACCTATTCTTCCATTCCCTGTTGTAGTTTTTCTCCTTTTAATTTTTTGCTCATTATCTGTTTTTTCCCCACGAGAATACAAGAGTGTAAACTGCAAAAATTTAGAATTTTTTTTTCTCTGTGGCTTCCCTAGTGCCTAGATCCGTATCTGTCATGTAGCGGGTACTCAGTAATGTTTGTTGAATGAGTGAATGGACTATAAAACAAATATGAGGAAGATGGTGCCCTCAAGACTGATACTGAAATGTGTGTGCTGAAATGCATGTATGTGGGGTTTAGGGCCACGCAATCACTAGGACCAAAATGTCAGAGACTAATCAATATTAACAAATTGGCTAATATTTTTTAAGTCATTGACAGAGACCATTATAGGTGACCATTTTATTTTACTTGCTTAATTAATGTTTGCCTTTATGAACATTATTTTGTATGAATTAAAAAGGGGGTTATGGGGCGCCTGGGTGGCTCAGTTGGTTAAGCGACTGCCTTCGGCTCAGGTCATGATCCTGGAGTCCCGGGATCGAGTCCCGCATCGGGCTCCCTGCTCGGCAAGGAGTCTGCTTCTCCCTCTCCCACTCCCCGTTTGTGTTCCCTCTCTCGCTGTGTCTTTCTCTGTCAAATAAATAAATAAAATCTTTAAAAAAAAAAAAGGGGGGGGGTTATGATATTTTTAAAAGGGGCCAGAGGAGAGTGCTGTTTCATTATGAGTTAAAGAATGAAAGTTATGGAATATTGGAATATTGCTACCGGACAAGGATGAGGTCCTGATAAGGATTTTTTTTTTTTTTTTAAAGGTAAGTACAGGACACCTGGGTGGCTCAGTGGGTTAAGCGTCTGCTTTCGGCTCAAGTCATGATCCCAGGATCCTGGGTTCAAGACCCGCATCGGGCTCCTTGTTCAGCAGGGAGCCTGCTTCTCCCTCTGCTGCTTGCTCCCCCTGCTCGCTCAGTTTCTCTCTCTCTCTGACAAATAAATGAGAATCTTTTTTAAAAAATAATAAAAAATTAAATTAAAATTTAAAAAGGTGAGTAGTGATGAGTTCTCAAATGTTTTGACAGAGGCTGATTTTAACAGAAAAGAGATGAAGCTAACCTTAATTAATGGATCTTCACTTAGGGGAAGGTAAACGTGAAGGTCTGGATATAAATGACAACCAGAATGTTGTCAGAACCATGTCAGAAAGAGAGGGAATTACTAAAACATACCGTAGTTTCTTTGCCGTCTCAGAGGAGCTGGAAGAAGACAGTTCTGATCAGGCCAAAGGTGAAAGTAGGAAATCATTACCTTACGGAAAACGTGTTACTGCTTGGGTACCGTATTGAACTTGTTTTAGTGGGTTTAAGAGGGGCAGGGTGGAAAGGATTCTGACGTCGAGACATGTTACAACAGATGAAGGGAAATTAGAGTCTAGAACGAAGTGGGCTTGTCCAGGCTCTCGGGAAGGTCGTGGCCGAGCCAGACCTTGAACCGCAGTGGTTCAGTAAGTTCCTAGGTCAAGTTACTTGCATTCTATTGATGTTTTCTTAATTCATACTAATATATTGTGAAGGTCTGTTACATGCGAGCTACTATTCTAAGCACTGTGCATCCAGCGTTGAAAACAACCCCTTGCCTACCCCCCCAACCCCCATGGGGAGACAGAAGGGAAACGTGCCCTCAGTCACAGAGGGATAAACACTGTGGAGAAAACAGAGCCGGTCGAGGAGATAGGAAGCAGCTGCGGTGGGGAGGGGCGAGCAGAGGGAAAGTGGCATCGAGGCAGCTATGGGGGGTGGGGCTGCGGGTCTCCAAGGACAGAGTGGGAGCAAAGGCTCCACGGGTGGGCTGCCTGAGGGGTCTGCGGAAGGCAGGGGTCGGTGTGGCTGGAGCCCGAGGAGCAAGAGGGGCATGAGGAGGGCAGGAGGGGCTGGGGCACGGCAGGCGGAGTGGGACCACAGAGGGCCTTCAGCCCTTCCAGCAACTGGACTTCCACTCCGAATGAGACCCTGTGCCACGTGATGGCTTAGAGCACAGTGTCCGAATGTGGCTTATATCTGCAGAGGCTCAGCTTGGCTGCTGTGTGCAGGGTAGGTGTGAGCGCGCGGGGGGTGGGTGGCTACAAGGTTTTGTGTGATGGGGGCAGGAGGAGGTGGGGGCTTTGACCAGAGCGGGGGGCGGGCGGGGAGGCTCTGAGGGTCAGGAGTGCTCAGATCCTGAACAGAGAAGGTAGAGCAGACAGGATTCACGGACCGGTTGGAAATGAGTGTAGAAGAGAGGGGGGGGGGGGGGGGGAGGGGGCCCCCCCCCCCCCGGCTTTGTTCTGAGCAGCTGGAAGAATAGAGTTGCCCTTTACTGAAAGAAGGAAAACTGCTTGAGGGGCAAGTTCAGAAAGTCTCTTTTAATCTCTAGTGCTCTCTCTCTCTGTTCCCTTGGAATTTATAATTTGTTGAAAAAACTAGATTGTATAATCGGTAGAATTTCATACTGCACGGATTCTGCTGACCTTTCCCGTTGGGGTCATTTAGCATATTCCCCTCCCCCAAATATACATTGTTTTCAGTGCATGTTTCCCTGAAGCTGGTAGTCAGGACTGCGAGCTCGGTGAAGTTCGTGTTTGATTTTTCGCACACTGCTTCCCAGGCAGAGTTGTGTACTTCCACCGGAAGGCACATGTCGTCCGGTTGGACATGCGGTTGTATTAGCAGCCGTGAATTAGCCATTGCTCAGAGCCCCCTTGTTAGAAGTTCCAAAATGATGGTCCTGTAATCCCATCACTTAGTCCTCATTTATGAGCTGGAATATTTCCATACAGAGAGCGTTAGTTCTGTGACGGTTCCTACAGGAAAGGTAGGCTAAATGCTGGATTCTTCGTGCTTATTTCCTAATATTCAAAATAACGAGTTAGTTACTTGGCATTTTCCAAGACTGAACATTTCTTTTTATTTTAATGAACTCCTGCAATTAAACATCCCTGATGTATTTTATTCCATTGCAGGAAATTCTTACTGATGTTAAAAAATCATCCTTCTTTGTTCCTGGGGGTTTCCGAACTGCCCTCTGTTTCCAATAGCTTATTTGTTTCTATGTGACATTATGTTCCAGGCTTATTTTGTGCATTTCCAGCCCTGAAATCAGTCACTTCACCCGGCAGCCCAGTTTCCTCTTAATGAAAAATCATATTGAGTGAGGACAATCTGGTTCTACAGGTTGTCCTTGTTTGGGGCCTTTTCCAGTGGACAGAGCTAGGACATAGGTCTACATTTTTTAAAAAAGAAAAATTATGGGTTCCAGTGATATTTCTAATTCAAATTCAGGAGTATGTAGGGTTATAATTTATATTCATCAATCTTATATTCACTTCTTTTTTTTTTTTAAGATTTTATTTATTTATTTGAGAGAGAGAATGAGAGACAGAGAGCATGAGAGGGAAGAGGGTCAGAGGGAGAAGCAGACTCCCCGCTGAGCAGGGAGTCCGATGCGGGACTTGATCCCGGGACTCCAGGATCATGACCTGAGCCGAAGGCAGTCGCTTAACCAACTGAGCCACCCAGGCGCCCCTTCACTTCTCCTTTTCACACATTGAAATTTTCAGGGTCCAGAGCATCAAGGTAATTACTCATTTGTATTGTTGCCCATGTATAGAGCATTTTAGTAACAGAGAACGCAGGGTCCAATTTTACCTGAAAGGTCACAGTGAAAGGGACATTTGTTGACAAGATGAGGATGCATATTCTGATTAGAGCAAACAGCATATACAAAGATTCAGAGGCTTAAGAGAGCACAGCTCATCTAAGCAAGAGCAGATGCTGTTGTACCAGAGGAGTGATGGGTCAGGGAGTCAGGAAGGACTGGGAACATGATGAGCTCACATTCAGTGCCGTGAACCGTGAACATTAGCATCAACCACAGACAAGCTGTTTTCTGTGTTTAGGAGGTATCTTGTATTTAGTTTTCGGGTTTCTTTTTAAAAGATTCATTTATTTTAGAGAGAGGGGGAGAGAGTGAGCAAGCAGGGGAGAGGCAGAGGGAGAGAGAGAGAATCCTGAAGTAGACTCCCTGCTGAGCACAGAGCCCAATGCAGGGCTCCATCTCATGACCCTGAGATCATGACCCGAGCCAAAATCAAGAGTCAGCAGCCTAACTGAGCCACCCAGGCGTCCCTTGCATTTCTTCTTTTTTTTTTTAAAGATTTTATTTATTTATTTGAGACAGAGAGAATGAGGGAGAGAGCACATGAGAGGGGGGAGAGTCAGAGGGAGAAGCAGACTCCCTGCCGAGCAGGGAGCCCGATGCGGGACTCGATCCCGGGACTCCAGGATCATGACCCGAGCCGAAGGCAGTCGCTTAACCAACTGAGCCACCCAGGCGCCCCCTTGCATTTCTTCTTAATAAAAAGCATTTCTTTCTACTTTGTCTATATAAGGAGAACCTGCAGGATAGAGCTTGAAGGATGGCGATCCTTAACTTTGTTGTACATCAGTTCGGAGAAAGTGCAGCTCAGTTATTTTCTACCCCTTAAAGACGTCCTTGCATCCTAATCGTGGTATTTTTCTCCCCACAGAGGACAAAGTGTGGACCGTAGTGTCTCACAATTTGCAGATGCAGACCACAGTGGTGGGCTACAGCCCAGAAAAGTACTCTGTGACGCAGCTCGTGTACAGCGCCTCCATGGACCAGATCAGCGCCGTCACCAGCAGCGCCGAGCACTGTGAGCAGTTCGTCTCCTATTTCTGCAAGATGTCGAGGCTGTTGAACACGCCAGGTAGGCTGAGCATAGAGTGCTACTTTTAATTACCATCTCAGCTGGTGCTGGGAATGGTCGCAACAATCCAACAGGTGTGACTTCTTATCTTACAGCAAAGTCTCCAAAGTGCAGGCAGCTGTGAAAAAAGTAAAACCTCCCTTGGTTGGTTTTCTGGGGAATGAAACCGAAAAAGTACGATTTTCAGGAAAAAATTCCATTGTTTCCAACTTACAGATTTTTCAATTTTACCTGCATATACGTGTGTATGAGTGTTTCTGGTGCTTAATTATCAGTAATTGCTTTGGGCAAAAGTGTATCAGCGCCTCTTGTGAACTTCCAGGTAATACCTTCTGAGTTCTTCAGCTGTCTTTAACGTAAAGCTGAAAGCATTCTAAAGGCTGCCCGAGGTAAATAACTTGTAGAATAGCGATAAAATTTAGAGCGCTTTATTGTCTGTAGTCATTTAACAGTATCTGCTTGTCTCAAGAAGTTCGACCTAATTTTTTTTTTCATGATGGCTTCCTTTTAACGATGCCTCAGGATGTGTGTGGGGGGGGGTGGGGTATAGAAAATAAAGAGTTTCCAAAGGATACATTAGAAATATCTTTTCCAAGAGATCCATATGCTTTGGGGTTCTTGGCAGCAGATTCAAGATGTTGACAGAAAACTAAATCCTTCAGTCTATAGTATAACAGAGTAGAAATAAAGCATGTGCTCTGAGAGAAACAAATGTTTACACTTTTCAGCCTTGCCGCTCTCCAGGTGTGACTTTGGTGAATTAATTGAACTCTTAAGCCTCAGTATCCCATGTCTTTTTCATTCAAATAGGGATCATAATGCCTACTGCAGGTGAGTGAGAATTTCATAGGGTCATGCACCAAATGCTTACTATAGTGTTTGATGCATTTAAGGACTTCACAAATAGCAAGTAGTGTATTGATTATTCTTAATATTAAGTAACTTTAGAAGTGCCATCGTGCTACATCACAGACCAACGGGCTATTTGCTGCCCCAAATCAGTGTTGGATTGGAGGCAGTATTGTGTGGAATACTTACAAAGAAGAGTTATAAAAAACATATACAATATTTTAAAGATTTGAGTGTTTTTTTAATGTGCAAAGACGTGCTGAAATTATAGATGAGTATAACCTATGGACTCTAAGAAAGTAAAATCTGTAAATTGTGGACATGATTGGTTCAGACACTTAGTTCTTCTGCTGAGGTGGTGCTTAGAGGCAGAAAGACGATTTGAGGATGTTGAAAGAGGGTAAGCAAAAGTCCAGAAGACAGAATGTGAATGATCCGTCAGGTCATGGTGAGAAGTAGCTCAGCAAAAGCAGAGTTCAGTAACAATAGGAAGAAATAAGGTTGGAAAACACATGGGAGAAACTGGGGGCGGAAGGGTGTGCTGGGGGGTGCATGGACTAAGTGTTCCACTGTGGACCTGGGATTTTTTTCCCCGAAGGCTGGTGCTTCTCAGACTTCGGCAGGCATTGGAATAACCTGGGACATTAATAACGCAAAAATTGCGGAGCCCCAGTCCCCAAGTTTCTGATTCACTAGGGCTGAGGTGGGGCTCAAGAATTTGCATATGTAGTGAGTCCAATGGACTGAATTGTGTCCTTCCAAAATTTGTATGATGAAATCCTAACCCCCAATGTGACTGAATTTGAGATAGGGCTTTTAGTAGGTAATTAAGGTTAAATGAGTTCATAAAGCTGGTGAGATTGGTGGCCTTATAAAAAGAGGGAAAGCGAGTTCTTTCTCTCTCCCACACGTGGACACAGTGAGAAGGCAGCCATCTGCAAGCCATGACGAGAGCCCTCCCCAGAAGCCAAGATGTCTAGCAACGTGATCTTGGACTTACAGCCTCCAGAACCGTGAGAAAACAAATGTGTGTTGTTTAAGCCCCCCGGCTGTGGTATTTTGTTATAGCAGCCTGAGTGCATTAATAACCTGCGTTCCCAGGCAATGACAACATTGCTGGTTTAGAGACTGCTCTTTGAAAACCACTGCTGTTGGCCATGGGAAGCCTTCCAAGTCCCTACAGCCCAACTGTTCTTCCCTGCACTTGCACTTACCATCGCCTTTTTTACTAGATCTTGTTTTCAGTGCTGGGAAAAGTCAACCAAGGATGATAGAAAATACAGGGCACTGGGTGCAATTAACAACTTCTATCAGCTTGTCGGCGCTGAGTTTCATGAGTGAATGCTCCTTATTGAGGTGCATTCCAAAGATCTCAGTCAATCAGTCTTCAATCCTGAGGGGTGTGGGTGTGGGTGAGGATGGGGGCAAACTGCTGACCAGACAAGTGGCTTGGTACCATCAGCTTTATTTTCTTCCATTCTTCTCTTTGACTCCAAAGTCAACTTTTGCTTTTTGAATTTTGCTCTGGTGGTTACAAAACACAGTGTGACTTTTAAATAAGTTCAGTTTACAGTTTGGGCGCTAGGAGAATTAGGTTGGAAGTAAGCAGGAGAGTTTGCCTCTGGTGCTGGTCTTGTTTTTCATTCCTTCCCTCTTCGCTCCCGGAAGCCCCCTGTCTCCTCCCTGCAGCCGCTAAGAGGCCTCACTTACTATGCTCCTTTTCAAAACCAGAGGGTTTCTAAAACATCAGGAAAAATAGGATAAATTTTTTAAACACTATTTCAGTTACATTTTCTAGTAATAAGCTAAACATACTTTTTGTCAACCTCCAGACGCCTTTTCAGGGGAAATAAATACTAAATTAAAATCAAGAGTTAATTGTTAATCTGCACAGTAGCAGATTATTTTCTTGTGATTCCAGACATTGTGTTTCCAGACCTTTGTAGATGATTATTGTACTTAATAGATTGTACTTTGAAAATAAGTTTATCATATGCTGCTTGCCTGTATGTACATATATATATATATAATTTTCACTCACAAAAGATTAATACTTAATAAATGCTGATTGGAATGAAATGAGAATATATAATTTTAAGTATTACCTCGTCCTACCTTCAGGCAGTTGTTTTAAACAAGTTCAGTTTGTCAAAATGCTGATTCCAGGGCCATACTCTTGGAACTCTCATTTGATAGAACTTGGTTGGGGCCCAGGAATGTTTGCTTTTAAAAAACCATCCGTGGGTAGTTCTGTGATCCAACACTAAGAAACGCCATCTTTAATTTATGGTGTAAAGGTCTCTCATATTAGACTTTAAGATTTCAATTCTCCATGTTGGAGAAGATTAAAGGGAATATTAGAACTTGTCTGGCCAATTAAAAGAAAATGGCATACATAATCATCTGCTCCTTCAGCTAACCTAGATTGGCATTGTAGTATTTATTAATCCTTTTCATAGACAAGTCTCTAAATGTTATACAGCAGCCTTCCCTTCTGAGTCATTCTTCATGCTCCCAATTTCTGTTTCCCAGGCTAGCTAATCTGTAGAACAGCTGAAGCAAGGAAAAGGAGTAGTTGACAGCAAGTGTTTCTGTATGATTGTGTTCTGTGTATGTCCAAATAAGAAAGAACACAATTTAATAAAATCTTTAATTTGTTGTTTTAAGGAGCTAATGTTTGCTATAATTGGGATTTTTTTTTTTTTCTCCTTCCTGGTAACATTCAATTTTAAATATCCATTTACTCGTTCTTAACTAAGACTGAATTATATTGGAACTTCTGCAGTACTTAGGACATCTGTTTGAATATAAAGTATATTCATTATAGTCATGGCAATTAAAATGAATATCAAATGAGTTTGTAATAGCTATGCACTTAAAATGTTATTCTTTATTTTAAGAGCCTTACCCTCAAGAGTTCATTTGGGGCTCTATAGTTTCTAATGATGCTTATGATAAAGAGTTGATTTTGTATGCATATGGATCTCATTTTTGTTTTGATAAATGTTTGGTTGTGCCATACCGTTAGCCAACAAATGTAGAATTACTCATTACTGGTTTCTCACAACTTTACAAGAGTAGTAATGTTATCTCTTCTTTTTATTACTACAAAATTTAAAAATGGAATCAATTTTAAAGTAATGATTTTGCCATGCGTTAGGGTCATGTCTATTCTTGCCATGTTACTTATTAATTCAGTTGTTCTTAGCTCTGTAAAAGACCTAGAAACAAGACAAAGTTACTTTATTCCATGGAAGAGGCATAGAGTTTGGAGGGAGGCCTACCAATTTGGGAATGAACAAATTCTCCCTAAACAAAGGAAACCATTAATGGGTATCCAAAGCCAAAAGGATGTTAACATGTTTTATATTTATAACCCCAGAACTGCAAATGTAGTAATATCTGAACTTATGAAAGACAAAAATCACTAAATAATGAAATATAATTCTGAAATAAATACTTTAAGAACCTGGATTTGATAAATTAGATACCAAGAGAAAGTTTCATTAGATCCAACTTGAGAAACGTCTTAGCAATCCTAATGCTTTTAAATAAAATATTTCCCTATATTTGGGCACAACCTATTAACCTGCTTTAAAATGCTTATTTATATATCTTAGATGCACTGGAGTCATATATTATTTTATAAAACATTATACTTCCTAATTAAGGATTATTTTTGGTGAAGTATTCCTTATACCTATCAAGATTTATTTAACTGTAAAAAAAAAAAAGATTTATTTAACTGTAGAGGTGTAAACTTGATATGGTTCCTGTTTTTCTGACTGTATTTAGTGTTGTTTTCATTGGTTTCCAGTGTTTCATTTCTTTTAATTTCTCAATGTAGTCTTATTCTCATAAGTCATAGTTTTATTGCTTCTTTTGTTGGAAGAAGCAATATAAATTATCCATCCTTTTGGGTAGTTTACTATTAGATTTTGTATCTATTGAAAAGGAATTATGTTCACAATTTTTGCCTGTAAAGTAAGCAGTGTAAAATTCAATATACTTTGATGATACTAAACTGTAATTTAGTGGCATCCAAAAGACAAGAAAACATGACTCTGGTATTGTAAGTTATAACCTATCTTTAGAAAAAAATTTCTAAACTTTGGTGAAGTTATTAAGAAAGTGAATTTTCCAAGTTGGCCCTATGCATTTTAAGAAAGCATGATGTTTACCTCTTGAAACATAGGTAAAAACATTGCTTAATGGTAGCTAAAGATTAGCATTTTCATTGTGTCCCATCAGTATATTAATCAAAAGATTAATAATTTGTCTAATTAATTTTTGTGTTAAATAATTATACTAATACTGGAAGACTCAGTTAAATGGAGTGAGCAAAGAGGTAGAAATAACTAAAAGGGAAAATTAGAGGATTAAATATAATATTCCACACCCAGGCAGCTAGAGGGCTCTCCATAGAGGGCGCTATGGTGAAAAGAGACAGAATGATCACAGGGAAAATAGAGGCTATTTCAGCAATATGGATAGAATTGATGAAAGCCTCAACTGGAATAATGGTTGAGATAATCAGTATACAAATATTTATTGTTTCTTGTGTATCAGGAATTGTGACATGTAAGCTGACATGTGGATTCATACGAGTTAAGTAAAAAAAAAAAAATGGCAGAGGGAATTCTAGATTAGAGATGTCAGAATGTGCACTGATTCGGAGATGGAGGTCAGGGGACACGTACTTGGGAGGAAATGAGAGAGGTCAGAATGGCTGGAGTAGAGACTTTGCAGGTGAGAGACAGAAAGGAGACAAAGGAGTCTTGCATGACCTTAAGGATTCCACTCAAAGGGCAAAGGGAGTGGTTTTAAGTGGGAGATCCCAGCTGTTATTTGGAGAACAGAATGGAGGGAGAGCCGGGTTTGTAGGAAGAGAACATCCTGTGCAGGGCCACCGCAGTATGGACAAGACTGGATGTCTGAGCCGCTCCCTGGGCCTTAAGAGGGAAGACTTTCTTTCAAGTGTATAGGTAGTAGAATCAACATGAGTCATGATTGCTTATCTGCAGAGTAATTTTAGGAGAGGGGAAAAGACCATCTTCCCCTGTACCTAGGAGTAAAGATAAAGTGCATGACTCTGAGCAGTTGTAATGCCTTCATCAGATGACTCAGTGAGGTCATGGGAAGAGCAAGGAGAGAACATTGAAGGAAAGAAAACACTAATTTGAAAAGGCAATTGAAGGAGAGGTTGCAGCTAACTAACAAGACCCAAAAGTGATGATCAGAGCAGTAGGAAGAGAGTCAAATTAGGAAATCCTAATAATCAGGAAGTTAAAGGAAAGGAGTGTTTAACAATAAGCAAACAAGTAAAAAAAAAAAAAAATGAACAAAAGAAAATTGAGGTGTGGTCAGTGGTGAGACATCATATGGGGGAAGCCAGGTCTTGGCTTTGGCTGTTGGGAGACCACTGGAGTTTCCTGTCGGTGGGGTCTGGTGCGTAGAGCCACTGAAGAATGAATAGAAAAAGGGAACAGCAAGTGAAGGTTTTCAAGAAGTTCCATGGTAAGGAGGGATGGCTAAATACAGATTTGCTGCTTAGTCACAAGACAGAACCAAAGCGAGGGTTTGGGAATTTTTTATACTTTTAAAAATGAGGGAGTTATGAGTAAGTTTATAAATGGAGGAGGCAGTGGAGAGGAAGTGGCTAAGATGTAAAACAAAAAGAAATGACGGGGCCCCAGGAAAGACAAAACAATATGGAATTTGCCTTGGGGAAAAAAAAAAAAAAGAATACCTGCTCTGAGAAGGGAGATAAAGGAAAGAGTAGAGATTTTCATTAAATTCTATTGACCAACACCATTCTTGACATTTTATCTCCTTTAACTCTCAGAGTTATGTGAACTAACTTTTATTATCTCCACTTTGCAAAGTAGGGCTCAGAGAAGTTAATAAACTCACCAAAGGTCACTGTAGCTGGAAGTGAGAAAGCGGGGTTCAAATGCAAATCTAGCTTCTCATAAGCCTTGCGTGCTGACTTACTGAGGAAAGCGTGAACATGTGGCGAGATCAGGCCTCCCCACCCCCCCCCCAAAGTGAGGCTAGAGCAAACCGTAGCATGGGATCCACCCATCCCATCTCTTCAACCACCATGAAAGAACGTTTTCCTTCCTGCCTTTTACTTTTTGTCTCTGATTAGAAATGCTCTTTGCGGGTGCCTGGGTGGCTCAGTTGGTTAAGCGACTGCCTTCGGCTCAGGTCATGATCCTGGAGTCCCTGGATCGAGTCCCGCATCGGGCTCCCTGCTCAGCGGGGGGTCTGCTTCTCCCTCTGACCCTCCCCCCTCTCATGTGCTCTCTCTCTCTCTCATTCTCTCTCTCAAATAAATAAATAAGATCTTTAAAAAAAAAAAAAAAAGCTCTTTGCCAAGTGACTTTTGGTCAAGTCCAATATTTCTGATTAATAAATTAATCTTAAGGGCAAATTTACTGAGGACAGCTTGACTGACCTCTACTAAGCGTACTGCATTTCAAGGTGCCAACCTCTTGAGCTTTGAGGTGTGACTTTGAAAAAGATTGACCTTCTAGAACTTGATGAAGACTTGTTATTTCTGCCATTTTATTTTGTGAGTGCCTGTGCATAGCTTCCTTTATTTTTAAATGACTGAAATAGGAATGAAGGGACACTTTGAAGCAATCCTATATCACACTGTAGAATTTGGCAAGTATCTTCTCATATACTTAAATCATCAACATTTTTTGTTTGCATATCATCTTTAAAATTATCCATTTCAATGACATCATAAAATGAAGATAAACCTAATTGATTACTTTGTGTAAATTATGTTTAAAAATACCTCTCTCCTCAATAGGATACTGAAAAAAAAGAATTTTACTATAAAAATCCCTTGCAAATATCTAGTTTTATTAAGAAACATTGAGCAAAGATTTGTTGAATACAGAATACTCTGCTAGGTACTATGAGAATACAAGGTGGGCAAAGAATAGTTTTTAAACAGCATTTGCCTTAAGATATAGAAACTTTTTTATAATGAAAATAAAGTTATTTATTTTCTGAAGGGATTTTACTGGTACATCTTGGATAAAAGATTGAATAAATTTAGAACTCGTAACAATTCCTAAAAACATCGGTGTGTGTATTTTGTACAGGAGGGAAGATCAGGAGCTATTTGGGAAAGCTTAGGAATGGGAGGAGAGAGGGGTTTTGAGTTCCATGGGCCAGTGTACCAGTCCAGGTTCAACCGGAGAAATAAAACCAGTAAGAATATATATATTTAGAAATTCATTGCAAGGAATTGGCTTATTCAGTAGTGGGACCTGGCTTGGCAAGTCCAAACTTGAGGCAGACAGGCACTCAGGAATGAGAAGAAAGCTGCTGCCCATGGGTAGAGTATCTTCTCCACGGAAGACCAAGTCCTTTCATCCTTTCAGCTGATTGAATCAGATCCATCCAGCTCATGTGGCCTAATCTCTCTTACTGAAAGTCAACCGATAATGGACTTACCGACATCTACAAAATACCTGCATAGCAACACCTTGATTTATGTTTGGTTGAGTGGGCACTGTAGCCCAGCTAAGTTTGCACACTAAACTGATCATCATAGTCAGCAGAGATTATTGTTTTAAAATGAACAGTGAGAAATCCATTTCTAGAGTAACGATGATTTATTCCCTCAACTGTGGAACATGGAGCTCTCTCTGTCAGCATAGACAGGGGAGAGCAACATGTTAGAGGTGTTGGGGGACCTTTTATTCTCCCATCTCTCCATTTATGATGAGGGTACATGTGAACCTGGTATCACATTGCCAAATAAAATATCATTTTATATGGTTAGAGCAATGATAATTGGAATGAATCAAGTAGATCAACTTTACTCAAAAAGTCAGAAACAAAGATTTTCCTTTTCTCTGTGTTGTTTCAAAAAAAAAAAAATTGTGGATGCCTTTATTCCATATTTTAGCCAAGATAGCCTGTGTCCACCAGGGACCTGGCAGGATTCACTCATTGTTGGCTCAGAGCTCCTCCTAAAGGAAAATATTTCCATTGATCCAAGTAAGTATACCCCAGACCCATAACCTTAGGAAAGCTGCAGCTCCCTCACTCCATCCACATTACTTTGCAGTGTTTCTGTGTTTTTTCTTTTATAATTGAATCAAATCCCATTGCCATGCAAACTAAAAGTAATGTTACAGAAGCTCAGAGAAAGTTAAAGAACTCACTTTTTTTTAAGAATGGATAAGAATGAAATAATACACAAGTTTGTCTTCCAAGTTTTGTTATTTCCCACCAGTGAATGACAGAACTTCTCTAAAATACTGAATCTCCAAAAAGGCAGCTGGATTCTATTATCCTGTTTGCCTGTGATTTACCCAAACCGAGTGACAGGGTAGTTTTTATAGGAGAGTGAATAATGTTGCAGACTGTTAGTCCAGTAGAAATGCCATAGCCATTTGACCTTCATTCTGTATCTTAAATTCTCTTAAAGAAAATAACTCTTTTGTTCCCCCCCCCCCCTCTTGGTACTGGATCTGAAATTCAGGCTAAATGTATTGTCCTCTTAGATAAATAATATTATAAAATCTCTAAATTAGATTATGATGAAAGGAGGAAAAATGGCATTAGTGTTTATTAAATGCTTACCATGGACATTTACATATATTGGCTCATTCCGTCCATCCCCAAAACTTTGTAAATTATATATTATTATTTCCATTTTATACCTGAAGAAACATAGACTTTTGGAAGGGTTAATTCACCAAAGGAAAAGAGTAAAAATGGTGCTAAGAGTCCAAACCAAGATTAAAATCTAGGCTTTTGTGCTTCTAGACTCACATGTATTTTCTACCAAAATGTTAAAAACAAAAACAAACAAAAAAAAAAAACCAGAGGAGAGTGGGGAGAGAGAGAGAGAAGGAAAGAGAGCAAAAGAAAGAAAGGCTTATTAGGGACCACCTAATAAGCTAATTGGGGAAATTTTTAATTTTTCCTAAAGTGCAAAATTAGGATGTGCTTTTAGTACAATTAAAGCAGAAGGTTGAAGCATTTTTGTTAAGCAGGAGGCCAAAAGGGACATTTATGAGAGCTGCAAATGCTTCATTTTGAAATTCTGCTTTTTTTTTCCCCAATATCCTCGATTTGGCCCTGACAAGTATATTAAAAAATACGGTTTAGATGACAATTTGTTTGGAACCATATTGAAAAACATTTGATGTGAAAGAAATAAGAACATGCCTGTCTTTCTATAGAGCACTTGACTTTCATGTTTTAATATCAAGGTATTTCAAATAGCACAGGTGAATTGTAATTGATGAAATAGAAAAATGTTGCAAAAGGTTATCCACTTTTCAGATGTGAGATATGAAAACAAAATGTTGACTCTTTTTTCTTTTCAGAAGAAACTCACACACTTAAGCCTAACACACATGCCATGCCCAGCACTGCATTCTTACCTTATTAATTTGCTGTTGATAGATTGCTCAGAGACCCTGCTAGAATGGGCAAGGGCAGAGACGGCCAGGTCTGCCTCTAGCTGGGCAGTGCCTGAAGGGTGGCCCTAACACACAGACATAAAGTCACCCAGCAGAGAGGAATTTATTCTCTTAGGGTAGGGAATTGTTTTCTGTCAAAAAAATAAAACAACTCTCAGTTTTAGGCTTGTAAGTTGGAGGGAGAATGGACAAGGGGAGATGGTTCCATGCTGGGTAACAGGAAGGAGGGAACTTCACGGGCAGGCAATGGAGGTTGGGTGGGCAAGAGCCAGGGACAGGAGGACAAGGCCAGAAGGAACATGGGGAAATAACTAGAACAAAACAGCCTACTCTGCATTCTGTCCAGCCAGACTGTGATTCTATTTAGTACCTCATGTTTTTATAAAATCCTATTGATCTAGTTAGCCCAAATGTTAAAATGTTTGTGGGTTTTTTGTTTTTTTTTTTTTCATGAGAGTCAGAGAGAGAGAGAGGCAGAGGCAGAGGGAGAAGCAAGCTCCCCGCCTAGCAGGGAGCCCAATGCGGGACTCGATCCCAGGACCTGGGGATCATGACCTGAGCCAAAGGCAGACGCTTAACCATCTGAGCCACCCAGGCGCCCCTAGTTAGCCCAAATGTTAAAAATCAATTATTTTTCTTCTTAGAAGGCAGCCATGTAAAGGTCTCCAGAAACCAAGATTTTTTTATTTTGTTTCATTGTAAAACATCAAGACAAGACAGTAAGGTGATCGAAGCAACCAAATTACTAGGATCAGTGCTATGAGATTGGCAAGTCTAATAAACGAAGCTTAATACATAATCATGGACAGAGGTTTCAGCTCTATTAACCACGGTTATGAGTTTACATGAAGAGAACTGGTAGAATAACTTATAAGGTTTTAATGTAAAAATAGGAAGTATTAATGAAGTAATGTCCACCAAAGCAGGGAAGAAATGTTCATTTCCTAAATGAACAGTCACTGCACAGGTCTCATAGACTTTCAGAGATGACTTAAATTCTGGAATCACTAGACACATATTATCCAAGCTAATAAAAAGTAGCAAAAAGATGAATCAATACAGCAGATGATTATAATATAAATACTTGGCATTGGAATGTTCTAACTTTTAAGGGTGTAACCAGTATCTAAAAGTATACTCTAAACATGATAATGAAGTTACAAGATACTCAATGGCAGTGACTTCTTTCCTCCTTCCATCCATGGGCAATTTATTCTTCTTCTAGTCTTGCAATAGATATTGTTCAGATTAGGCAAAGCATCCACCTTCACTACACACACACACGCACATATGTATAATTACATGTATTTTTCACCTGTTGGGGTATATACCAGTGCATGTCTCTGTGATAACCTAATGTATCTCTGTGTGTTCTAAATACAACACACACACACACACACACACACACCCATATGGTTCCAAAAATAACTTAGTCAAGCAGAATTCCTCCATGAAACTGGCTAGTTCTGATAGACTTCGTGAAAGTAACAACACCCAGAGCTTATTTGAAATGCAAAGAAATCGAACCACTTATATGGAGTAGGTGTTTGCTACTGGAGTTGAAAACATCACTTGTGGGAAAAATAATCAGGCTGGAAAGAACTAAAAATTGGCTGTAATTTAATGGGTTGTTAACTACAAATGAATTTCAGATCAAAAGTGACAGAGGTGGAAAAAATTAGAAGAAAACGTAACTTATGATACCATACTGCTGAAGCCAGAGTATTTTACCAAAAACAGATACTTATTCAATGGAGAGAGGTCAGCTTTGGACAAATATGGGAAATAAAGATCTAAAGTAATATAAACTAAATATGTATAAAAGAATCATCTGGAGTAAAAATAGTCTAGAAATATATAACCAGTTGTTTTTTTAAAGAACTGATTTTCGGGCCGCCTGAGTGGCTCAGTTGGTTAAGCAGCTGCCTTCAGCTCAGGTCATGATCCCAGGGTCCTGGGATCGAGCCCTGCATCGGGCTCCCTGCTCGGCGGAGAGCCTGCTTCTCCCTCTCCCTCTGTCTGCCGCTCTGCCTACTTGTGCTCTCTCTCTATCTCTGTTAAATAAATAAATAAAAATCTTAAAAAAAAAAAAAACTGATTTTCTACTGCCATTTAGAATTACTGTTATCCTGTTTTGAGCATCACCTCAAGACAGGGGCTATCTAACCCGAGTGAAATGTATAAAATATGTACAGGCATGGTTCAGAGAAATTTTTAAAAAGCATAAATGATCTGAGGAGGAGAAATATAATTGGGGTTATATATGTAGGATAAAGGTCTATAAAAAAAGTCCTTGAGAAAATAAAAATAATGTTGAACTGCCTTGGAAATTTCATTTTTAATGAGAAAGTAGAAAAACAAAGAAATTGGGCTTCCCTTATATTAGAAAGGATTTAGTAGAGATTTTATCTGAAGCAACTTCTTAGGATAGTGTAGATGAAATGTGTAGAAGTTTCTGAAAGGAAAGGAAACTTAGCTCGCATCAAATTCTGAAATTGCATCACGTGGAGAAGCCTCGAAGGCTGTCTGTCAAGATAGCTGACATTACCTTAATGAGTTTTCTACGATTCAAAGTCAGATTCTTTTGATAGAACTTGATTCATCACGCTCTAGTTTGATCTCAAATATAATCAGAGTCTGGGAGATTGAGATCTACCATCAAAATGCCACTATATTCATTTAAAATGAGAAGAGTAACTGCTGAAGGGGTAGGATGGTCTGGCCAGCGCCTTCTAGCAGGCAAGGCACATGGAGAACCAAGTATAAACCAGGACACCGACATGTCGATTTGTAATGAAACACGGAATGCTGGAGGGACTGGATGCTTTTGTTCTCTACCCTGCCAAATACCTCCCTGTAGGGCTACCACATGGGGGGCCAAATTAGAATCAGATGCTTGCTTCTTGGGCATGGACTGGGAGCAGGAGGAGTGAATTAGGTTTTGAGAGAAGGACTAGGCTATCTTTGGACCACGGAGCCCTTTCTCTTAGGCTGCAGTCATGCAAAGTTCGTCTTGCTCACTACCCTCTCACCTCTACCCTGGCTATCTGTCTAGGTTCCTTCTGCCCCTGTCTTTTATTATTTAGCTCTGTTAAGATATTCAGTCAGATTACAGTGGAGTGTTGGTCACCCAGTGGTAATTCTGTTCCAGTCCTTGTTTTGCTCTGATATTTTGGTTCAACTAGCAGAGGGTGATCTTATCTTTAAGCCTCTTCAGGGAAGTCCTCAAGACCCCTTACTGACAACCGAAGACGACAGAGATGATTTCTTAAAGTTCTTTCCAGTCCTCTATTTTGTGGGAAAAAAATGTTCCTGGTGCTGTTATTGCACACAGATAACTGAATTTCCCTTTCAAAGACTAGTAATGACAAAGGAGAGAAAAGTTGGGTAGACTTAGAAGATGTGGCCTGCGTATAAGTGAATCCTTAGTGTTTTTCCAGTTCTGAGGGGGAAATAATCATCCTTTTGATTGAGATGTTTGCATTCATTGCCCGGAAACTGGGTTTTGGCTTCCCACAGGGATCAAATGGAATATGCAGATAGAGTACTTTACTTTTTAGTAGCTTTTATAGATATTTTGATCATTCTCATCATATTAGGACTTCCAATTTAGAACTGTGACGATGAAGAAGCACTTGCTCAGCAAAAATGTCTTAATGTTCAGCCATCTACTCCCTGGAAGCTTTTGTGATAACACATACTACCAAGATGGAGAAACCATTGTGGTGAATAAGCCTTATTGTTTATCCATGTGTTACTGTTGAAAATAAAAGGCAGGCCATGTATGTTTTGCATGGAACTCCACTGGAAAGCTATCCTATGGTAATACAAAGAAAGATAAGGTGAAAGAAATAGAAATGGGAATGACTAGAGAGTAATACAATTAATTTATAGCCAGACATATTAAATTTAAGATTGACAGCAGATTTACCCCTGGGAAGGAGAAGGAGAGGAGAGAATGGATTTTATTTTAAAGAGCTCCTGAAACTTACTAGGATGTGCCTAATGAGGTGATGTAATATAAAACATCACTTGATGTGAAATTTGCATAATGCCTCTTTTTCCCTAAGAGATTGCTTTGAAAGAATAACAAAGAAACTGAAATGAGGTGGAAAACAAAATAACAAAACACAAATATTTTCTCAGTGTTTGCAAATATTAAAAATAATTTCCTGTCTTCTGATTAGTTTGTTCTCCTGAGAGCCCGCCTGGATGTCCTCAGAATGTAAAATGATACTTTAATTAATACATTGGGATTTCGATTTCTTTATAACCATGCCACTTGTACCAGGAATGTCCATGTCTGCTTATGAGCCATGCAAAGCAATGGTTGTGTGAATTACGCCATGCCGTGTGGCACCAGACAAACAGCTATACGCCGCTTTGATTTATGCACAAACTGTTGTGGTAAATAAGCTAGCCCTTGGGCGCCTGGGTGGCTCAGTTGGTTGAGCGACTGCCTTCGGCTCAGGTCATGATCCTGGAGTCCCTGGATCGAGTCCCTGGATCGAGTCCCGCATCGGGCTCCCTGCTCGGCGGGGAGTCTGCTTCTCCCTCTGACCCTCCCCCGTCTCATGTGCTTGCTCTCTCTCATTCTCTCTCTGTCAAATAATAAATAAAATCTTTATAAAAAAAAAAATAAGCTAGCCCTTATCGAGGATCTCCAAAGAAGTCTGCCTTTTGCAGTTTATTCCCTCCATTTTGCACCTTTTTTCTTTTAATGGAGAACCTTGTCTTCCTGTGGGTGCCTGTTTTCTGACCAGCTCTGCTTATCCAAAGAGGATACGGTCTTGGTGCTCTCCTGTTGAGATGACACTGTTACCCCAGCGCTGTATCTCTCCCCCCATCACTGCTCCCTTCAGTTTCATAGGAGACCTAGTGCTCATATTGCCTTGCTTTAAAATCCTCCCTACAGAGACGGGGAAGACTGCTGCTGCCAGACATTTTACATTTGTTGCTTCATTAAATTTTAGCATAAAGTTTCCAGGCACTGCATCACCTTGTACATATTGTTTTGCATTGAAAACCCTTCATATTTAATTTTGAAATTGCTTTTCACTCCTTCATCTAGTCCTTCATTCTCTGAACCAGTGTTTATTGACCATCTATTCTCTTTAAGCTACTAAGCTAATTATTGTGGGTGGTTAAGAAATGACTAAGACCTGGGTCCTTAAACAGCTTCCTTCTAAAGAGAAGTAAGAAGGTGGGAGACTGGTGAGCCTCCGAAATCACACTGCACCCAACATTGGCCCTGAAGGCATCGTTGAGTGAGGTCATTGCTAAAGGATGTGTGGGACAGATGGAACCATGCACACTCTTCCCTGTCATCATCCTCGGGCCCCTCCCACCCACTCGGCATACACGTTAAAATGTAAGTGCTTATATCCAGCCACCTGTTTTCAAGGCACTGCTGTCCTGCTTGCGGTTGTCATAAACCTATTACAAACCCACTCCCTGAAGATGATGGTATCTATCCTGGGCTTCTTTCCTGTGCCAGGCCCTGCCCAGCCCTCCCAGCCATATTCTAGAGGTAAGGTGCCTCTGAACCCAGCCCCAAACGTCCCTAGCTTCAGTGTTCTCCCCTGCTTTGTCTCAAGGGCCCAGATGGGTTTATTACATATTTAAGGTAATACTTAGAGAATGTACTGTCATTTTCTTTCTGTAACTCCTCTTTTCTAACATCCTTGCATTTTAACTCTAAGCAGTATATTTTTATTTCTGGAAACAGAATTTTGGCCAAAGAAATGTTTAACCCAACTTAGTAAAGGTCAGCTCCCCACTCGGAGGCACAGTCTGTCTGCTGGCTAAGGCAGCTAGCTCCCTGAGTTCTTCAGTAGAACTTAGTGGTAGTGTGGGCTGTGGAGAAAGTTCCTCTGCTCTGACCTTCCAAATTCAGGGGCCTCCTTTGTGATTGCTTCTTGATCTCAACACCCTCTAGTCTACCAGCCTGCGCCATGACAGAGCACTACCCTAATGGAAAGTCAGTCACCAAAACCATTTGCCCTTCATATCTCTGACACTAATAAAAGTACCAAATCCTCTCCGCCAGTGGTCTAACACCCTAGCTCTCAGGAGATGTGTCTTTGTCTTGGCATTCTTATAGGCTTGCAAGAAAGGCCAATCCTTTCTTAGAAAATTCAATACCAATTTATATTACTAAGATGGTACAAATATTAATCAAATATGCGGCAACCCCAGTGTGATTTATATAACATAAATGCAACATCAGATGCTTTGCCCAATAAGTACCCTCCCCTCTTTAAGGACCCTTTGTCTTTTACAAACCACATTCCAGATTCTGCATCCATGCCACGGCCTAGCGGCCAACATCCCAGTGTTGTCAGGAGTCATTTCGCCCACTGATGGGATAGCACAGTCCCTACATCTGCTCTTGAATCAAGGAGCTGATTAACGGTGCATTGCAGCTCTTGGCAAGAGTCAGAGTAGGAAATAAAATTAAGGTGTAGAGGTTAGGCAGGAAATTCAGATAAAACTACTTGGGAAATGTAGCTAAGCAAGATATAATTATCTAACATAATTAGCCCCGAACATCAGGCCTACCATCCCTAAAGGCTTCTTTTTTGCAAAGAGACAAGTGATGCCATCAAGTAGCAGATGGTACTCTTGTGTGAGTGCAGGTGAGTAACGAATACTTCTTACCTTAAGAGTGTAGCCTGCTCAGAATTTGGTTATAGGAATTCCTATTGGCACTAACTCATTAGCTTAATAGCTCATTATTTCTGTGTTTTTCATTGCTCTGGGCTAGTGCAGTTATTACATTAAAAAAAAAAAGTTCTGGAAAATTTCAGCAACATCTCTGGGCCTGATGGCCTCTATCACTCGATCACCTAGAACACCTAACAAATTAACACAACCAAAGTAAATTTATTAATTTATCAAAAGCCAAGAAAGTCGATTGATTTCAACATGGCTCCAACAATTTGTGATACATTTTTATTTTATTCCTTAAAAATTCTATGGTGTATTTTTTAGAAAAGAGGAAACTATTCAGGTCTGGAGTGTGGTTTTGGCCCCAGTGAGTGCTCCTGAGTTAGAGCACCTTGCATGTGACCCTGAAAATAACACTCTTATTGCAGTGTTGTTTAAAAAAAAGAAGAAAAAAAGCTAAATAAAGTCCCCTTGGTTCAAGGAATATGCTGTGGAGAGAGGGAAACCCAGGACCAGAAGGGGTCCATGGCTTCTGTTTACCTAAGAAACAGGTTCAATGAGATGAAAGACCTGCTCTGTTCTTTCCATTGATCTATAATAGGCCTATGCAGGTAGTTGAAAGCAGCCTGGCCAAGACCATGCTGCCTGTAGGAACTGGCTTTCAGTTGTGTGTCTCTCCTGGAGAGGAGTCCTAGAGCTACTGGTTTGTACCCTGTTTGTAATCACAGGCACAAAAATGGTATAGTCTTTCAAACCCTTTATTTCGACATGTGGACTTGTTCATTTATCTGCTCATCCATTCGTCCTGTGATGCATCAGTTCTTTGTACTAACATCTCCTGAATACCTACTCCATAGAAGTCACTTGGCTAAGTTCTGTAGAGAATAAAAATAACGTCCAGTTTTCTGTGTAGCAAAATCTGTTGAATCACTGAGGTATTCCTAGAATATTAAGCAAATATATGTTATTTTATTTACGGGGTGGAAATGCATAGTAGTGAAACAACTTAAAAGAAAAGTTTTTATATGATCATATAAACATATAACTTCTATATAAGCATATATGCATATGTATAATTTTATATGGAGATACAATTTTAGAAGTAGTAAACACGATTTCCCATAATTATTTCTTTAATGATAAGAAATAAAATCTCTTAATGCTTAAAAATGACTTGGAAAATACTCATTTGTAAACGAATCAAGTAGGGTAATTATTCATTTTTGGAATACAAGGAGAACAGTGATAACAAAGTTACCTTACGCTTTAGATTAGGGCTTCCTAGCCTGTTTTTGGATCAAGAATGTTAGCTCCGTATAGGAAGCATGTTGTCTTTCCAGTCATCACTGTATTACTAGCATGTAGAACTATTCCCAGCATGTAGTCATCAACATTATTATACTAAAGAGTATTCAGATGATTGAAGGCAGAACACACAACCCTTTCAATGATCTGCAAAGACAGATGAAGCATCTTCATAGGGAAATTATGTGGGTTCACGCATGCCTTTTTGTGTATATTTCAGGGAAGTGCTAGATTCTCCTCATGCTCACTCACAGCTGCTAGGTTAAGAACCCCAGCCTTAGCTGAACCAAAAACAGACATGATATGTAGAAAAGAGCATCACCCCAAAGCAGAGAATACAGCTAAGAGCCAGGCCAACCCCTGAAATGTACACGTGATACTCAGAGGTATTGTTGCCTACAACAGATTTTGTATGAAAGAACTTTTTCTTTTAATCAATTGTAACTGATACTCCAAAATTATTACAAATACTCAGAGTCAACATAATGGGGGGGGGGCGTGCGGAGAGAAACTTATGTTTTGAAGGGCCGGGGACCAGATAATGAATGATGTTTAACCTTGTCTTCCATATACATCATTTTTGGCCCTTAAGTAATATCGTAGGGGAGAAAACCTCTCTACTGAAGCATCATTTCGCTCCTTCTTAGGATTAAAATCACTTAAATAATTGAAACTACTGAAATTATTCCTATACTCCCCACTGCAATTTGTGTGCCTATGATTGTCCCCCCAAATTCATTTGTTGAAGCCCTAAACCCCAGTACCCCAGAATGTGACTGTATTTGGAGATAAGGCCATTAGAGAGGTAAATTAAGTTAAAATGAGGCTGTTAGGACAGGCTCTGATCCAATCTGACTGGTGTCCTTAGAAGAAGGCTCAATTGGGACACACAGAGAGACACCGGGAATGTGCACACAGGAGAGAGAACAAATGAAGATGCAGCAAGAAGACGACCATCCACAAGCCAAGGAGAGAGGCCTCACAACACACACAACTGCCCATGCCCTAACCTTGGACTTCTAGCCTCCAGAACTCTGAGAAAATAGATTTCTATCATTTAAGGGATCCAGTCTGTGGAATTTTGTTTCGGAAGCCCTAGCACATGAATACACCATCTTTCATCTTGTGGATCGGTGTGCGATCTATAAAACACAAGAATAAGAGGCGTCATCTTACTCCAAATCATATGATTTTAGTGTCCAATAACTAGGACTCCACCCAGAGGAGTGGCGCCTTTGACAGTACTGTGGATAAATAGGATATTATTAAATTTTCTTTCCACACACAAAGGAGAGAAGGAAAATAACATATAACATCAACTCTTAGCCAGGCAACTTCATGTTATCTTTTGTTATGTTTTATTTTTTTTAAGATTTTATTTGAGAGAAAGAGAGCATGAACAGTGGGAGGGGCAATGGGAGAGGGACAGAGAGAATCTCAAGTAGACTCCCCGCAGAGTGTGGAGTCTGACGCGGAACTCGATCCCAGGACCCTGAGAGCACGACCTGAGCCAAAGTCAGACACCTAACCAACTAAGCCACCCAGGGACCCCTGTTATCTGTTTTATTGTTCAAAGAATGTTAGGAGGTAGATATTGTTAGTCATATGGATGAGAAAATGACGGTTCTTGTGGGTTTGAACATGTGAGTGGAGTTCACGCCCACACTCAGATGCCAAAACCTACACTTTCTTCTGGACACCACACTGATCATCTGCGAATTGTCATGTTCTGAGGTCGTCACACACCTAGGATGTCTCCTTGTCAGAGGAAGATGAGAGCGTTTGTTGTCCTTTAGCCTCAGTGCATGAAGTGATGACACTGGAAACATAAAAACAGATTTTCTTTTCCAGCTTCAATGAAATCAATGATTTAACATTTTCATTTTTTTTCCTTGCTGAGAAATATGCCCAGAAATTAATATGAAAAGAAAGAACTGTAGCCATCTGGACCCTAGTGCTTTCTGTTCATGAATTTGTAGTAAAAGGTCAGAGAACACGTAGTCAAGACTAATCAATGAAATTGTTCATCTTGCCCCTAAGAATTAAGAGGTGATTGGTTCAAAAAAGTCAGTTGAACATGAGATAATTTTTGATAGTGGAAGGATACAGGTTTAGTGTATTTTATCACTTTTATGTTTGTATTTTCTATAATTAACAATTACAATAAGAATATTATGAAATTGTTTACCATATTCTCTGAGAACAAAAATTACCTGTTTATAAGTCCATAGAAGGGACACCTGGATGACTCAGTTGGTTAAGCATTTGCCTTCGGCTCAGGTCATGATCTCAGAGTCCTGACATAGAGCCCCATGTCAGTCTCCTTGCTCAGCAGGGAGCCTACTTCTCCCTTTCCCTCTGCCCCTCCCCACCGTTCATGTTCTCTCTGTCTCAAATAAATAGAATCTTTAAAAAAAAAAAAATCTATAGAAGTCAAACCTAATGGGTTTTATACAAGTTCTTTACAATATTTTTTATATTAGTACATATGTCAAAGATACCCAGAAATCAACATCATGATGGATTTTCTTTTGATATAACACAAACACAGCTCCAATTTTATTTCTCTGGGAAAATCCTTTATATATCTGGGTAATATTTTTATTACACCCAAGTGGTGTTAATCTAGTTGGACAAAATTTCTTGACCCATCTTATTCATTTTCCGTCAATATAGTGATGTTTCAACATATTCTAATATTTGTAATTGTCAAATAATGGCACAAATTTTAAATTGAGTCAAATTTTATTTTTTTTATTTTTTTTATTTTTCACTTTTAAATTGCCATTCTCATTTTCAATTACCTCATTTTCTTAATCCCCTGTTCCTTCAAAGTAAACTGTCTATTAGACTTTGGGAGATTTTACTGTACAATGCAGTTATTTCCATTTCCATGATTGCCATTATAAAACCCTATTTTTATTTTTAAGTGAATATCACCAAGTAAGACTATTGCATTTCTATTAAACACATTTCTAGCCAGGGAAAAATGCCAAATGATTTTAGGGCATCTGCCAGCATGGAGACTATTCCATTTAGATATTTGTCTATGGTGGCAGCGAAAGGACAGTGAACGGGTTTTTGGTTTCTGTTTTTGTTTTTAAGAGTTTTCGTCTTTTTTTGGAAGGGAAGAGGAAGCAGGGCTTCTGGCTGACATAAAGAGAAAGGTATTTTCTCTTATTGCAAAATAACATTTCACCTACTAGTTCTAAACCTGCTGCTGCGCCTGCAAGCTCTTACATAATGGGAAAAATCTGTCACAAGATTGTGTAGTCTTGCTCTCCCTGCATTTTTTTCGTTTTTCTGCCACAGTTGTAAGATTGATCCTCAGAATTCAGTTCAGTCTTTTTTCTCCTTCAAGATAAGGATGTGTTTTAGCCAGAACACTAAATGGAGCATTCTGAGATTTCACTGCTGTTGCCCCTCTCCAGGAGAACAGTGAGGCTCCTGGTCTTTTATTCCTCCGAAATCTCTTCGGACCTAGGCTGCAAATAGAAATGGCTTCTCATCACGCTGAGAATGAAAACCAAAATCCTTATCTTGACTTTACAGGGCCTTTCATGGCCTGGCCCCTGACTATATCTCTGGACTCATCTGTCCCTCTTCCAGTTGTGACACAGCTCAGACAGAGCCCCCAAACAGAGATTCGTATCTAGTTCTAGTGGTTCTCCACCCAGTGCTCTCAGTAACCAGCCCCTCCCCCACACCGTGCAGGGGCCGCGGGCCCACAGCTCTGACCTGAATCCTGGCCCCAGCCTGAAACCAGCTCTTGGCAGGAGGTCAAATTTTGTTGAGGTATAATATCCACAGAGATATGTCTAAAAATCCCTAAGTGTAAGTTTGATTACTTTTCACAAAGCAAACTCACTTATGTAACCGGGACCCAGACCAAGAAATAAAATATTAGTGTGTCCCAGCAAACCCTTGGCAACCCTTCCAGAACCTACTTCCCCACAGACACAACCACTCTCCCGATGTCTGAAACCACAAATGTGTTTTCCTGATTTTGAACTTTATATAAGAATACAGTATGTAGGCGCCTGGGTGGCTCAGTTGGTTAAGCGACTGCCTTCGGCTCAGGTCATGATCCTGGAGTCCCACGATGGAGTCCCGCATCGGGCTCCCTGCTCGGCGGGGAGTCTGCTTCTCCCTCTGATCCTCCTCCCTCTCATTCTCTATCTCTCATTCTTTCTATCTCAAATAAATAAATAAAATCTTTAAAAAAAAAAAAAAGAATACAGTATGTACTCTTTTGTATCTAGCTCCCTTTGCTCAGTATTAAATTTGGCAGCTGCATCTATGTTGAAGATAATGCAGTTCATTCTCATTGCTGTGTATGTGGGTCTGGGTATCTGACAATGTGCTCTCTTTTGCTGTACGTGGATGTTTTAGTTGCTTCCAGTTTGGAAGTAATTCAAATACTGCTGCTATGAACAGTCTGTGTGTGTGTGTGTGTGTGTGTGTACCCTTATATACAAACATATGTATGTAAGATATATATCTAGATTTGGGGTCATAGCCTATGTGTATGTTCAGCTTTAATAGATGCTGCCAGTTTTTCGAGGTAATTCTACCCAATTTACATCATCCCAGCAGTGTAGAAGTGTTCCCTGTACTCCATATCCTTGCCAGCCTTTGGTAGAATGTCACTTTAGCCATTCCCCTGGGTATGTAGTAACATCAGCTCTTTCTAAAAACATTTTTTTTTCTCAAAATAACTAATTTATGTTAATGGTAGAAAAAAGGGATAAAACTCAGATAAACAAAGGAAAGTTATTAATGAAGTTTAGAAAAGCAGAGATGAGATACTAAAAACCACCTGAAGTCAGCCACTCAGTGATAACTACTAATGTCTCTTGGTGTTACTGTATTAGACTTTTCCCTGTTTATGCTTTATAACACAAAATAAGATTATACTTAGGTTTGTGTTACTTAATTTTTAAAAATGCAGTGAAATACTCTCACTGCAAATAAGTATATTTGTACAGCATGACTTTTAATGTCAAAGTAAAATTTTATCAAAACCCTTTATTATAATATTAAAATTAATGGCCTCATAACCATATCTTTGCATAGGTCCTTAATTAATTTTATTAAAATAAAGTCCTGAAGTGGAATTGTTTGTGTCAAAGGCTATATACTTTAAGGCTTTTGGAGAACATTGTCAAACAATATTGTTTTTTTTTTAAGATTGATTGATTTATTTGTCAGAGAGAGAGAGAGAGCACAAGCAGGGGGAGCGGCAGGCAGAGAGAGAAGCAGGCTCCCTGCTGAGCAAGAAGCCTGATATGGGACTCAATCCCAGGACCCTGAGATCATGACCCGAGCTAAAGGCAGACACCCAACTGACTGAGCCACCCAGGTGTCCCTGTCAAACAATATTGTATTCCCACCCGTCACACGCTGTCCACTTCCTACATTTTTGCCCATGCTGAGTGTGAGAATTCTTACTTGGGTCAACGTGACACTAGTTCATTGGTAAGAGTTACCATTAGTGAAATGATGACTCTATTCAGTTTGCACTAAGCTTCCCTGCTGACTATTCTAGAGAGTGACTCTGGGTGCCTGCGCATGACCAGTCTCCATCCCTGGGCTCAGATAATTCCACACTTCTTTTGCTTCCGTCAGCATCACTGTTGTCCACTTCTGGCATTCATCGTAGGTTGGCCTTGTTCATCCCCCTGTCACATCACTACCCCCTCAGGCTTTGGATCCGCTCCTAAGATTTCCTTACAGCCACACACTAGACTGTTCTTGCCCCTAAGTTTATCTACTTTTCTAATACTCATCATCTCTACAGGAAACAGCAGTAAGAGCAGGTAACCTAGGATCCTGCTTCTTCTGTTCTCTTCCAGAAATCTGGGAATTTTGATTCTCCCTGGATCCCATCTTTTAGAAGTGGCCTTAGTGTTTCCTTATCCCTCTTTCTGCATCAGGACATCTTCTCCTGTTATTAATAGCTTCTGACAAAAGCGAAGATGGGAGCCTGTAAAATATATGGGAGAACATGCTACCCAATATATAAAGATCTGAAACAGTCCTCTATAATTCTGGAGTGTTTGTTTGTTTTCTCCTGAGTTCTCCATGGGGCCTCCACCCTTCCTCAATCTTGAATCCATGGCAGCCAAGATAAAGAGGTGGCTCGAGGCTCATGTCCTAATAGAGCAGGGATGTGAGTGCCCCCGTGAAGTCCTCCTGACCTTCTGGAGCAAATGCCTCAGCCACAGAACGCTGACAAGGAGGAAGCTGGAGGAAGAGTGGGCACAAAGGCCTTCTCCAAGAGGCTCCTTAAAGAAGCCGTAGCCCTTGTTCGAACAACTACTGAGAAAACAGCCCTTCAGCCACAACCACAGACTCGAGAGCTCCATTTTTCAAGTTATAGCTTATGAAAAGTTACTGTACAGTGTGCTCATCTGAGAAAAAAAGAAAAGTTACTTGATCAAAATAACCAGGTTGATTTACTTTATATCTTTATACTTTATATCTAATAAATAGTTTGAATTCCTAAAAATAGGATGCAATGTAGAATGTGTCCCAAATTGTTTCCATAGAACAGCTAACAACACTTTAAACACTGGTATTCCTTGTGACTCCAGTCCAGAGATTTCTGTGGGGCGCTCACGTGCTTTGTCCTCAAGACTTGTGCCCTCCTCCCATGAATGAGATCCCCAGGCAGTGACGCAGTCCCTGCCAAAGGGAAGGACAGGCTAAATCAAACGGAATGGCCCCAAAGTAAAAGCAGCAATATGAGCTCACACCAGGCTGTGGGCTTCACCTGCTCATAGAACTTTCTATTCAGTCTTCAGCTCATTAACCATAGCAGATATTATGAAGAACCATTAAAAGGGGGCTGTTGCTCCCCCAATTAAGAGCAGCCCTCTGGGAGTCTGTTTCCTTTTTGTAGACAGAAAAGTCAAAGTTGTGGGAGTGTGGGAGCTAATCGAAGGAAATGATCACGTGACTGGGTATCTTCCGTACTCTGCATGCTGTGCTGTCTAGTACACACATTCTCTTATTTAATCCTTGTCACATGCTCATCCTGTTTTTTAGCCAAGTGAAAAACGAGACCCAAAGAAGTGAAGTAATTATCCGTGGACAGGGCAAATCAGCAGTCTGGATGAAGTTGGAATGAATCTAAAGGTCCTCCTCTCCACTATAGGGTGCTGCCTCCCAGCTCGACAAGAGAAAATAATCTCATTATTCTGCCACCCCGTTGAGAAACGACAGTAGCCTCTTGTCCTTCCTCACTCAGTGGCCGGCTTCACTTCGCTCCGGTTGAATCGAGATGGATCTCCTGCTGCTGGTGATGGCTGCAGCCCCGGGGGGTGGGGGGCCCTTCCCAGAGTTCCGGGGAACAGATGGGAAGAAGGACCAAGACTGGAGGCAGGGATATTCAATTCCCAGATGTGGACCAGTGGAGAGGAGACTACATTGAACATGAGTTTGAGCAAATCATTAAAAACAATCAGAGGTAGTCGAAGAGATAGAAATCAGGACTGTATTTCCTCAGGACTGTAAAAACTGATTTTTAATACATATTAAGTGGTATAATAATTAGTTGAAGCTTTCCCAAAAATTCAAACCTTATGAGGTAACAATAATAAAACACGTGCCAAAATGTCTTTGAAAACAATTAAATATAAGTGGTGTGTCATTAACAACACTGACACCTTGGGAGGGGTTCAATAAACAAGAGATAGGGGCACCTGGGTGGCTCAGTCGGTTAAGCAACTGCCTTCGGCTCAGGTCATGATCCTGGAGTCCCGGGATCGAGTCCCGCATCGGGCTCCCTGCTCGGCGGGGAGTCTGCTTCTCCCTCTGACCCTCCCCCCTTCTCATGCTCTCTGTCTCTCATTCTCTCTCTCGCAAATAAATAAATAAAATCTTTAAAAAAATAAATAAATAAAAATAAACGAGATACATTGTACCTCTATTTTATTATTTTTTTTAATTCTGAAGGAAATTTCAGACTAGAATACAGAAACAGAAAGGAAATGAATAATGCATCTGAATAATTGGGCTAGCATGAGATGCTAAACCTCATTTTCATTGTGGGCAGATAATATGGAAGAAAAGATTTTGGTGGAAAGATGTGGATGCTATTTAAATGGAGAGTGTTTTTGTTGAAAGCATATCCAGCAAGATCTGAATACCAAATAAAAGACTTTACAGTTTCATCTCTCCTTAGAGATTTTTTTTTTTTTAGTTGTTGTTGTTTTGTTTGGGACAAAATTGCAGTTTAAGATTTTCAAACCACTTCATTTGCAAACTGCTATTACTATAGTTTCTGCCTCTGAAAATGTTTAAAGCTGCAGGCAATGAAAAGATATGATATTAGAGTTTTTCCTTATAAAGAAAGCTCTCCTATTGTAAAAAAAAAAAAAAAAAAAAGAGTGGTATAACAATACAATATTATTTATAGAGAGTTATTCATATAAGTAGTATTTCAATGTGCCGTGCTAAGTTTTAGAGATAATGGACAGCAGACTGTCTGAGAAAATATATTTTACATAGTTGTTTAAATGCGATAGAGTTCAGGTAATTATCTTCATCATGATAAGACCCAGAGAAATTTACACTGGTAGTTGGAGCTTGTACATAAAATCCACTCCTTATCACAACATAAAATGAAGCTTGTCACTTGTTTTTCCCCCAAGTAAGGTAAGGTTAAAGTTTCCTTACGTAGGGGTGAGATTCTCCAGTTGATAGCTGAAGAAGTTTTTAGAGCATTCATTCATTCTTCGAAGATTTTTCTGATTTTAGTGTGTCTTATTAAAAATATGTACAATCAGCTATTTGTTTCCTCCTTTCCTGTCAGCTGTTTATCTTAGATCTTTCAACTTAGAGAATCATTCCTTTTACCAGGGGTGTGTTAGTTTCCTAGGGCAGCCACCACCAACTACCACAAACTTGGTGGCTTAAAACAACAACGATGTATTCTCTAACAATCCTAGAGGCCAAAAGTTCGAGGCATGGTCAGGGCCAGGCTGCCTCTGAAGGCTCTACCAGAGAATCCTTCCTGCCTCCTCCCACTTCTGGGGCTCCAGGCCTTCCTTGGTTTATGGTGGCATCACTCCAGTCTCTGCTCTGTCTTCATGCGGCCTTCTCCTTTGTGTCTCCATGTGTCTCCAGCCTCCTCTCTTTTCACAGAAAGACACAGCCCCTGGAATTACAGCCCGTTCCAAATCCACGGTGGTTTTATTTTGAGATCTTAATTACATCTGCAAAGGCCCTATTTCCAAATAAGATCACATTCACGGGAATTACGGGTTAGGACTTGGATGTATCTTTTGGGGCGGATACACTTGAATCCATATCAAGCGGTTAAGAGCAGATTTGGGAGTTAGGAAAAGCTGGGTTAGGAGCCTGGCTTTGCCACTTACGTTGAGGAAATGCCATCGTGTCCATAATTCTTCAGAGTATTGGTTTACCTCCTCTGTGCAAGGGGAGTGGTAAAGATAGTGGCTTTGCAATACTGTGTGAGGTAAGAGTGTGCATTGTGAGATAATGTGTATACAGCAATTAGCCCAGTGCCTTGCTGATAAATGGCAGTTGCAATTGCTTTTTAGGAGACCGTGTGTTTTTTTGTTTGTTCAGTTTTTTTTTCAGTGAGTAATTTTATTGGCCTCAGTTTCTGTAGAGTCCCTCTTCTGTTCATATAATGGAAGTTACAAATCACGTCTGTATTGAATATTAGAAATATGATTAATTTTGTCCAATTAGAAGGATGTTTGCTCATGGGATTGTTGCAAGGGTTAAATGGAAGTGATGTTGGTCAAGTGTTTAGCACTAGTGTTTGTTGTTAGCTACTGTTATCCACAATTCCCTAAAACCTGCTAGATTTACAAGGACAAGGGCAACACAAATTCCTTTTTAAACTTCATCATCCCCTAAAACAATTAATAAATGCACAGATACAATTTAATGACTTTCCAAATAGGCCATACACATCAAAAGTTAATAACCAGTCATGGTTTTACTACCAGCTGGTGGTTTCATTTTAACTTGCCCTAATCCTGTTGTTGTGTGTATACACCTTCCAGGACTGCTACATGAGTCTTCAGTCAAGCTCATCAAAACTCCGCTCTCCCCATGTTCCTGTTGCCTTCCAGCACCTAACACTCTCAGAGGGCTTGAAATCCTTCTGAAGATGTATCTTATCCAGAAAAACTTTTTGGATTGATCTCCCGCAAAATTAAATTATGACGGAATTATTTTACTGATAACCGAACTTCCTCCCTCCTGAATGGTGGTTCTCTTTGTTATTGGTTTCTGTTATGGCATTAATCAGAAGATGCTGGATATCTGGGTTGATTCTTTGCTGGTGAATAATATGTCATTCAGGGCCTTAGCTTTGTTAATACAGTCTTAGGAGACTACAGAATGGAGGCTTTCTAACTTGGAGACAAAGGCTCTGCCTTCTCTGTCCAGGGCAAGATCAGAAATGATGGCTAGCTAAGAGCATGGAGATCGTATGCCTGCAGACAGTGTGGTTAAAGTTGCTCTCACTTGGTTCTCATGTACACATTACAATTTGCATTTTAATTTTCATGTCTTCAGAACCATGGAAAGCATATTTAGGTAAATGTGCTAACTAGATCTTTGTAAGCAGCCATATGTTATTTTGGTTTACGAAATTTAAAGAGCAATTAAAAACACATATATTTTACTACTTGTAAGTGGGGGTGGGGAAGGATTCAATCCACACAGCATAAGTGAGTCTGACAAAAGAGCTAAATTAGAGATGTGCTTAATGATCTTACAGGAGAAATTCAAAGACGTTTGAAACTTTTCTTTAGAAAACCATGGGGCCAAGCAATGCTACACATTGAGTCTTGCTATAATTAAATAGAAATGTTTGAAAATTACATTTCAAACCTCTTTTCAACTAGTGTACCTACCTTGGAGGAATTTTCAAAAGAAGTCTGTGGTATGTCTATTTTTAATGAGACCATGTCATTCCTTCTCTGGTGACTTAGCCGTTTTTATCAGTTTCACTCTGAAGAGCAGAGTGATGTATGAGTGTGATAACTTGAGGTGACATCTTACAGTGTGATCCATTATCTGAAAGATTTAGGGAAGGAGCTCTCTGAAAAACATAATTAAGGAAACAAATGTTTTCAAAAATATAATAAAGATCTTTTATGGTTTTGGTTCAGAAACATCCATTTCTATAATATCATACACTGAGGAAATAGTCTGCCAATCATCTAAATAACACTTGTATTTTGATTTTTCTTGGTTTTGCTTTCCCCACAGAGAAACAAACAAATCATAAACAGACAATAAGGGGGAAAAAGGTGTCTGGAGTTTTTTTGTTGTTTTTTTTTTTTTTTTTAGACATTCCTTCCTAGAAGCTATTAATTGAAAAATAGATTGAAGAAATAGATTCACAGGAGACTCAAAATAAATGGACAATGTATTTTAAAAACCTGGCCATGTTGTAACAGTTTGTTTATTTTCTCACCAATAAAAATAGGCAGTCGATTGCTAATTGTCTGAAGGCGTGGTATCCTGTTTTGTGGCCCTTGCTTCTTGGTCTGGGTCTATGGAACCAACCAAAATGTTTTTAATCTGCCTCATAAGTACCTCCCCACCCCAGTTGACTTCATTCAGGGAACTAAAGAATACCATTTTTTCAACAAATGCCCTCGTGCCTTGCTTTGGAATTATATTATTTCTTTAACACTTCCTTTGGTTGATTTAAGAAGTCTTTAGTTTCCAGGCCAGGATCATAATTTGGAGATACAGAACTTATTAAAAATGAACCCAGAAACTTAAATCGGGATTGCAAAAAGGACCTGAGTTAAATCAACTAAGGTGAAAATTTGAAAAGATGCTCTTAGCTGTGCTGATTCAAATTGGTCAGCTCTGAAGGTCCTAACTTCTCTCTCTCTTTTTTTATTTTCTGGTTTTTGTTTTAATTCTACTGGGTACGGATTCTGAATTTCATCCATTCCTTCCTGCCTTGAGCTGATCTGTAACCTATACCTTCACTCAAATTTCCACTTCAGTCGCTTTATACAATTATCACCCAAATAGCACTGAATAATATGGATATTGTATCAGACTTGCAAAGATTGGAAACAGAAAGAGGACCACGTGTAATATGTTTGTAAGGAAAGAGTAGATTTGCAACATAAAAGGTACGGAACCACACTTACCTGTTCTTATTCCTTAAACATGTTTGGGCTACTGTGCATATTTATATAATAACCGTAGTGCTTCTGAGGGACCACAGCTATAATATCATGGGAGTATCTTCTGCTTTCCCTGATGGTGGTGGTTTTAATCAAGCATATCGGGATATAACAGGAGCGGTATTTATAGCATTCCACCGATCATGTATCGTGGGCACTGACCATGTAGAATGGACTCAAGTGCTAAAGCACTATCTTGGGGCCCCTAGGCGTTTCTGAGATGTGGAAATATGTGGGGAGAGGGTTTTGGGGGGAGGGCCCAAGACATTTGGTACAGAGCATATTGGGACTAGATTCAAGGGCTTAAGCAGTAGCTGTTTACCAACCGTACAAAAGTATTTCTGTACTTTAACAACCATTATTGTCAAACCAGGGCATATCCCCTAAATATCAGCTGTGGACCACATAAATCAAAGAAAGTAGACTTTGATCTAAAGAAGTCACTCTGAGAAAGTAGAGTCGTTCCAGTGTTACTATCATTGTGTTCTCATTCTCTGTCTCTCTGTCCATCTCTCCAGATATATGTGTATATAGTATACAGTACGTAATACTTTCAAACTAGGTTATAATTGCAGCTAATAACTGTAATGAATGTAACAAATACTTTTCCCTACCTAATGTGTGTGTGTGTGTGTATAATGTGTATAAAAGGCCAAGTTTTACATGAAAGAGAGACTGATGAGCATGATCTTTACTGTCCCCTGTTTGTGTTTGTTTCATTTGGTTTTTATGGGAATAGATCGGACTTGGAAACTCACTATGAACCGTGTGAAATGGTAAAGACGTAAGTTTTTCTTAAATCTCCAAACTTCCCGGTATGACGAAACAGTGCCGCCTTTTAGTACCTAAATGAATACATTCTTCTTTGAGACTGCAGAAAAACATCAGTGGGCTACATTTGTGCTTCAGGGAGTAAAGGCCCCAGGCATGAACCCCAGGAACCTAAAGACATACCAGCACATCCTGAAGTGTATCCCCAGTACCAGGCAGGGCTGGACCAGGAGAAATTACGCTTCTCTTCCCAGAGAGCCGTGTTTAGAACTCTCCAGAGCTGGGAGCTTCTCCAGTTTACCTTCCATCCTGAGCATTACACCCAGTTTCTGGTGTGTAGAAGTGATTTCACTGTTTTCTGAATTGATATAATTCCCTTCGCAAACATTATCACCCGATGATCTGAAAAACTATTTTCTCAATACAAAAATATTCTTATGTCTGCTTTTCGGGATATGGGAGAGATTCTCTGAAAGGGGGAATTAGAAAGGGTTATTGGAGAAAAGGAGAAAATATTGTTGAAAGCCAAGGTTATTAGAAGGTATAAAAATTTTAATGTAGGTGAGTGTGTAAGTGGGGAAAGACTTGTAATTGGAAAGAGGAGATAGGATTTTCTATCTTCTTGCCATTACTCTAATACATAAGCTGCTACAAAGTAATGTATACCAAGGCAGTGTAATAAAGGAGTACGGTGATGAATTTTATGAGATTAAGCTGCAGTTAATTTCCTTATGCATTTAAGATTAATAAACTGCTAATTAGAATATGCAAATAAAGGTTTCTGAAGCCTTAAAAATATTTCCTAGCACTTTCCCCATAAAGCTCGTTAGGTAACTATTTTGTTATGTAATTGGGAAATAACAGATTGATGAGCCAATGTAATTATGTGAAATTTACATGTATACAGTATTTTATAATAAAGGACTAATGTTAAAGTAGGGGAAAGTAGTTGTAACATCCATTACAGTTATTAGTTGCAAACTGAACTTAGTTTGAAAGTACTTTGTGCCGTACAAAGTATAAGCCACACCAAGTAATCGGTACTACAGATCCGGTGTCTAACTGCAGGGTGAGACAGAGCCCGTCAGCTGGTTCCAACCATGATTGCGATTCTTGTGTTTACATCTCACACACCTCACGCCCAAGTACATGTTTCAGAAAGACTGGCAATCATTCAGACACCTCCGTAACAGTTAATTGCCTCATTATACAAAGTGAGGAGAAGTATTCATACTCCCTGAGTTTTTAGCTCTGCAGTTATAGATAAAGGTGCCTGTTTTATGGCCAGTACCACATGAACAACTATTAGAATTATTCTTGTTTCTAGTCAGGGTTTGTTCATTTTAATAGAGCAAGCACCTCATAAGGCTAGAGCGCAAAATGCAACTTGACAATTGTCATGGTTAAAAAAGACTTCTAAAGGGTTTACATACACACAAAGAATGAAGGAGGTAGAATGGACTCTGGTGATCATATTATTTATTTCTTCGGCAAGATCTCAAATGGAATAAGAATAAGAACCCTATTGAAAATTCATTTAACAGAAGGGCCAGAATACCAGAAACACTTTGGACATTCTTTTTCATTTAATATCTAACATACACTCACATATTCACGTAACATAAATTACCTTTATACAGTGCATCTGTATTCAATGTGTGTCTCCGTGGTTCCCATGAAGGACAAATGTAATTAATTGAATCTCAATTTAAATAGGTAAAATTATAGAACTTTGAGATATGTAGACGGTGATTCGTACTTAATGTGAGAAAATGGAAAATGGAGGCTTTACAATTTGGGTTTATTGCCTGAATGACTAAATAATAGTGGTGAGAGTGGGCAGTCCTGTCTTGTTCCTGACCTTAGGGGAAAAGCTCTCAGTTTTTCCCTATTGAGGATGATGTTAGCTGTGGGTTTTTCATACATGGCCTTTATGATGTTTAGGTATGTTCCCCTTAAACCTACTTTGTTGAGGGTTTTTATTATGAATGGATGTTGTACTTTGTCAAATGCTTTTTCTGCATCTATTGAAATGATCCTATGGTTCTTATCCTTTCTCTTATTGATGTGATGTATCATGTTGATAGATTAATGAATATTGAACCACCCTTGCAACCAAGGAATAAATCCCACTTGGTCAAGGTGAATGATTTTTTAATGTATTTTTTTATTCAGTTTGCTGGTATTTTGTTGAGGATTTTTGCATCTATGTTCATCAGAGATACTGGTCTGTAGATCTCTTTTTTTGTGGTGTCTTTATCTGGTGTTGCTATCAGGGTAATATTGGCCTCATACAATGAATGTGCAAGTTTCCTTTCCTTTTCTATTTTTTTTTGGAATAGTTTGAGAAGAATAAGTATTCACTCTTCTTTAAATGTTTGGTGGAATTTGCCTGTGAAGCCATCTGGTCCTAGAGACATTTGTTTGTTGGGAGTTTTTGGTTTTTAGGGTTTTGTTGTTTTGTTTTTGTTTTTTATTACTGATTCAATTTCTTTGGCAATCAGTCTGTTCAAATTTTCTATTTCTTTTTGTTTCAGTTTTGAAACTATTTCAGTGTTTCTAGGAATTTAGCCATTTCTTCCAGGTTGTCCAATTTGTTGGCATATAGTTTTTCATTATATTCTCTTATACTTGCTTGTATTTCTGTGGTGTTTGTTGTTATTTCTCCTCTCTCGTTTGTGATTTTATTTACTTGGGTCCCTTGTCTTTTTTCTTGATAAGTTGTACTGGAGGTTTATCACTTTTATTGATTTTTTTCAAAGAACCAGCTTCCTGGTTTTACTGATCTGTTCTATTGTGGGGTTTTTGTTTGTTTGTTTGTTTTGTTTTTGTTTCTATATCATTTATTTCTGCTCTTTATTGTTTTCTTCTTTCTGCTGTTTTTAGGTTTTGTTTGTTGTTCTTTTTCTAGTTTCTTTAGGTGTCAGATTAGGGTTTGAGATTCTTCTTGCTTCTTGAGGTAGGCCTGTAGTGCTATAAACTTCCCTCTTAGAACCACTTTTTACTGCATCCCAAAGATTTTGGAACATTGTGTTTTCTTTTCATTTGTTTCCATGTACTTTTAATTTCTTCTTTTATATCCTGGTTGACCCATTTCTTGTTTAGTAGCATGTTATTTAGCTTCCATGTATTTGTGGTCTTTTCAGATTTTTTCTTGTGGTTGACTTCTGGTTTCATAGCATTGTGGTCAGAGAAGATGCATAATCTGACTTCGATCTTTTTAATTTGTTAAGGCTTGTTTTGTGGCCAGTATGTGATCTGTTCATGAGAATGTTCCATGTCCACTAGAAAAGAAGGTGTATTCTGCTGTTTTACAATAGAATGTCTGAATATATCTGTTAAATCCATCTGGTCCAGCGTGTCATTCAAAACCATTGTTTCCTTGTTCATTTTCTGTTTAGATGACCTGTCCATTGACGAAAGTGGGCTGTTAAAGTTCCCTGTCATTACAGATTAGTCCCTTTGTGTTTATTATTAACCATTTAATGTGTTTGGGTGCTCCCATCTTGGGTGCATAAATATTTACAATTGTTATATTTTCTTATTGGATTGTCCTCTTTATTATTATATAGTGTCCTTCTTTGTCTCCTATTACAGTCTTTGTTTTAAAGTCTATTTTGTCTGATGTAAGTATTGCTACTCCGGCTTTCTTTTGATATGCATTTGCATGATAAATGTTTTTCCATCCCCTTACTTTTAATCTGCCCATATCTGTAGGTCTAAAATGAGTCTTATAGGCAACATATAGGTGGGTCTTGGTTTCTTATCCATTCTGTCACCCTGTGTCTTTTGATCGGAGCATTTGTCCATTTATAGTCAAAGTAACTATTGATAGACGTGTACTTATTGCCATTTTATTACTTGCTTTTGGTTCTTTTGAAGATTTCCTCTGATTCAACAGGAATTCTTTAGTATCGGCAAACATATTACATGGATACACCTCTTCACTTTTCAACTACATCCTGAAACACTTTCCAACTTATTAATGGGCAATAACATAGTAGCCCATAGTTATTTTAAATTATACTGTTTATTACTTTAGCAAGTTCTAATAGAGTGACCATTGATATCCCTGAGATACTGCATTCTTTTGAATTACTTTCCACATTATTAGATATGTTCAGGAAAGTTATTATAACTTTAACTGTATCATACACTATTCTAAGTTTTAAGAAATTGGTAATACAAATATGATGTAACCTAGCATTCTGTTAACCTGAATATTCAACATTTGTGACACCTTATATTGGGTGAGTTTGCCATATTTGTTTGTTTGTTTTTAACTTTTTTTTTTTTTTAATTTATTTGACAGAGAGAGACACAGCGAGAGAGGGAACACAAGCAGGGGGAGTGGGAGAGGGAGAAGCAGGCTTCCCACCGAACAGGGAGCCTGATGTAGGGCTCGATCCCGGGACCCTGGGACCATGACCTGAGCCAAAGGCAGACGCTTAACGACTGAGCCACCCAGGCACCCCGCCATATTTGTTTTTAACAAAAGAAAAAATAAAGATTAGTTAGCTATTGATGGGAGCTACTGGAAGAAGTTATAACTTACAAGTTAAAACTTACCAAGCTTTAGACTGGGTGCCAGTCACCTTGATTATCTGTTGCTTATTAAGGATTTGGGGTTTTTAAGTATGGTTAGATTGTTTCCCTTTCATACAACTTTTAGAAACACAATCAGAAGTACAAACTGGATGGAAGACATCTTTGAAATGCCATTTGTTTCATATTGTTGACATGTGGGGATCTGAAATATTTTTTCACATCCTATTTCACCTGTTGTGCCATCTCAAAAATCGATTTCCTCTTGCATAAAACCACAGCGTTTAAAACTATAAAAGCAAACACAGCAGTGAAGAAATTTTCCCCTGGGTCTGTTTATCATATGCTTTAAAACAGAACTGTTTGAATACCAAAAATTAGCATTCCCGAATTTGAAGATAGAGCCTGTTGTTTTGTTTTGTTTTACCACCTGCGTGAGGGAAGCCGATTTGAAGAATATTCTTCAAATTCTAATGGCTTTCTGAAAAATCATTTTTATACTGCAGAGTGATTCTTGCCACATTCTTCTGATTGGAAGAGTTTCTAAGAGAAGCAGAATGGACTTAACTTCCTTTGAAAATATACTCCAGAATAAGAGAGTTAGAAGTATGTATTCATTCTGTGAGCTTCCAGGTGCTCATTCTTAATCATAAGTAAAATATGTTTCAGATCCAAACAATGGTAAGCTTTACTTCATTCTTTCAGTCATTCAACAACGAGTGTTTTTTTAAGTGCTTATTCTGTGTCAGGCATGTTCTCCACATATTGGATACAACAATGAACAAAATGGATGAAAAACAATCACCTTATGAAGCTTATATTCTATACAGGGAGACAAGCAAACAGAGAAAGAAGCAGATGCATACACACATGCATACATAAATTATATAGCATGACAGATGATAATATTGCTTTGGAAAAAAATAAAACAAGAGAATAGTGAGTACAGGATTAGGTTTGGAGTGTTAAAATTTCCACAGAGATCCGAAGGTGATGACAATGCCGTATCTACAGATACCCTGGGGGAGGTTTGCTCCAGGCCCTGGGACTGGGAGATACAATATCCCTGACACTGGAGCACAGTTGGGGAAGAGCAAGGAGGACGGTGTGGCCAAAGCCCAGTGAGGCAGAAGTCAGGTTACCAGGATGGGGCGGAAGCAGATTTATTGGGCATTGTGAGCAGTAACAAGGGCACTGGAGAGAAGTGAGAGGAAATGCTATTGGTAGCATTTGAGCAGATTGATGAAAGGTTATACTCTCTTTAAACAATGACTTATTTTTAGTAGCCATACACAGACAAAAGGAGCAGCAGTGGTATCAGCTAGGAGTCCATTGAGTATTCCAGGAAGAGATGATGGCGTCTTGGGCCTGGATAATGGTGGTGCAGGTGGTGACAATTGGTCAGATTCTGGATGTATCCTGAAGTTTGAACCGACTGACTTTTTGTAGTTGTTTAAATATAAAATGTGAGAGAAAGGATGAGCTGGGGATAACCTCAAGGTATTTGACGTGAGCAAGCATAGAGTTGCTAGTTACTATGATACGGAAAAATGTAGGAAGAGAATGTTTGGGGGGAAATATCAGAAGCTTAGTTTTTAGTCTCATGAAGTTTGAGACTCAAAATAAATACTCAACTAGGAAAGGTGAGTTGACAACTGCATATTGAACTCTGTATTTCTGAGAAAAAGTCCAGACGAGACATACATACTTGGGTGTTATTACTGTGAAACTGGTATTTAAAATTATGCATCCAAATAAGATCACCAAGAGTTATGTAGCTAAAGGAAGGGAGATGGTTAGGGACTAAGCCCTGTGCTCTCCAAGATTTATAGTTTGTAAATGAGAAAAACCAGAAGAGAAGGCTGTAGCCAGTTAAGTAGGAGTAAAACCAGGAGAGGGGGTCACCCTGAAAGGATGGATGTTTCTGTTGGAGGTGTGCAATGAAATTGTGGGCATGACAGGTTTGAAAGACAACAGGAGGAGGGAAATTGGATGGAGTGAAAGTTTGCTTAACAGGAAAGCAGGAGAGAAAGAGGCTAGCTAGAGCGGAAAAGGGTAAAAAAAAAAAAAACACTTGGCAATTTTTAAAGTTGGATGAAATAGCACTACTTTTTTGGCATGAATCAGTAGAGAGAAAAATAAATGATGATGTATGAGAAAGAAATAAAGAAGAATTTCTGGAGAATTGACCCTGACTATGCAAGAAATTATGAAATATAATGCACAAGCAGATGCACTGCTTTATTTTTTTAAGATTTATTTATATGAGAGAAAGAGCATGAGCGGGGATGGGATCAGAGGGAGAGAATCTCAAGTAGACACCCTGCTGAGCACAGAGCCCACTGCGGGGCTCGATCTCATGACCCTGAGATCATGACTTGAGCCAAAACCAAGAGTCATTGGACGCTCAACCACCTAAGCCACCCAGGCACCCCTAGATGCATTGCTTTATATGGAAACAAGGAGTGTTGATTCAAAGTGATAGGAGAGGCAGCAGAGTCTATGGGCTCACGTACAGGTCGATTAATGGATATTGTGATGAAAGCTTTGGAATAGTTCTTCTGGTTCCTTTTTTTTCCCCTCAGTGAAGTAAAAAGCTGAGAATGTTTAGAAGCTTCAGAAGGAAAACCCATGCAATAGCCATCAAGGGGAGAGGAAGGGTGAATGGACTAGATGTGTACAGTGGGATTGCCAGATGGCAGTAGAGATGACTCACATGGGTATAGTGGTCATGAAATTAAAGGAGGACTGTTCTTCATGTGATTATTGGGTTTTTTTCTAGAGTTCTATTTGGCATAGGTGGAGGGCATAATTTAACCATTGTTTGGGGATTGTGTAACTGTGTACAGCATAACAAGAGAGGAGCAAGGGAGTTGTATACAAGTCCCTGAAGGTAATGACCACATATGAGAGAGGAAATGAGGGAAGGCATGGGGAAGAGAGAGTGTGAAGGTGGGAGAGTCAAGGACACTGGAGTTAGTGCACCGAGGAAGTGAACTCTCATCTTCTCAATGATAACTTCCATATTTAAAAGAAAAGATCTGTGTATGCACATGTTATGATACAGTAGAGCTTTTTCCACTCTCCACTGAGAATGATTCTCATCTATTTGTGCTATGCCTCATTTTGCAAGGAGGGCATTCTTATGTAGGGAAATCTTAATGATTATAAATGCTCTGCATATACTCCATGCTGACAGAAGCCATGTTTCACTGAAGGAAGAATGCATTAAATGCAGCGGGCAAGAGGGATGCATGGCCCTTCCCCAACATCTGTTTTTTCAGTCTCTCTCTCCATTTTAATATTTTTTCCTTTATTTAAAAACAAATTCTCTTCTTACCATTTGACCTCTGAAAATTCCTGGAAAGGCTGTTTTTATCAGCAGACATTGCTGGAGATAGATAAAGGAGGCGAATTACAGAGAGAAACCAATGATTAAACAATAAAATGCCTATAGCCCAAAAGGGAGATCTCATCTTAAAAAGCAAAGGAAAAAATAGGGAAAAACAAACATCAAAACCTCCAAAAGTACATAAATGCCTAAAAGAGTAATTTTCTTAATGGAAGAACTCATGCTAACTTCACATTACCATCCCAGTTTCTGTCTCCCCAAAGGCAGCCTCACAGCCCACAGGCCCTGCTCTCCCACGTATGAGAGCTCCAGTCCCAGCACAGCCTAGCAGGTCACACACCAGAACGGATCATTTGTCTGTGCTGCTTCTATTCTGTCGGCCCGACCACAGCTTCTCTTTTAACATTATTTTCCCCCCTAAGAAGGGCAATAGGAAAGAGGAGAATAAAAATGTTAGCCTAAGACAGATGGGGTTAAGACCCCAAGAGCCTAGCATGAGGTCAGGCATGAATCTCCGGGAATGAGACTGCAGGAGTTGCTGTGGTTATATACTGTGTTTCCAAGACCAGGGGAAGTTAAACAGAACCGTGATTGCACAAGAATTTGGTGAGTGACTCTAGGTTCTAGTAGTTGCTCTGGCCCAGTTCTAGCCATTTATAACTGTTATAAATGTCTCAGCCACCCAACTTAACCCAAATGATACTCTTGAATTTTTTAGTGTACGCACACCAGGATTTTGAGGTTTTCATAATTTTCTTAAGCAACAAAATACCACCAAGTGGCCATTAAAAATGCATAGTTCATGTTGTAATAAACAGTTAATCACCTTTTTTAACCAAATTTTCCATCACAAGCTGTATAATTCCAAGTTTCTGGATCTATTCTACCTTTGGGGGAAAAAGAGTATTTGAATCAAATACAGGATCACTCCTTAAGTGTTACAGGATGTTCGTTTTTTTATTCTTTGAAAGCAGAGTAGAGTCACAGTTGCTTTGATCTACCTCTAATATAATTAAAGGAAAAGATCTTGTTGTCTTTTCCCTCTCATGTTTTTCTCTTTACACATTTGTCCTCTTTCTTGCTGCTACTCTTCAGTGACCTATTTCAATACTTATTGTCACTGTGTTATTATAAATAGTGATTTAAAACAGCAAGAATTACTTTGTGCTATACATCTTATTGTGTACTGTGAGTGATTACAGAAGAAATTAAAACTTTGGATCCAAAGGTATGAAGATCTAGAGGGAAGTCACGGGCATGCAGAAAGGATGTGAAAATTTTGTGTTCATAGAATACATGTGATTAAAGTTGGGTGAGATTATTGAAGAACGTTGTTTTCCTAGAGGAGCCAGGATTTTTTTTTAAGGTTTTATTTATTCATTTGTCAGAGAAACAGAGAGAGAGAGTGAGCACAAGCAGGGGGAACAGCAGGCAGAGGGAGAAGCAGGCTCCCCACTGATCAGGGAGCCCAGGACCGCGGGATCATGACCTGAGCCGAACTGAGCTACCCAGGCATTGCAGGAGCCAGGATTTGAATAAGGAGTTGTTCAGGGGAACAATGAAAAACCAATTTCATATTGAAGAAGATACCGCTAGGGGAAGTTGGACTCAGCTACCACAACTTGCCCCCCTCTATATTTTAGCAATAATTTTCCCTTAAACCAAAAGGAGCGCTCGGATAAACCTAGTGATAGATGCAATTATGCAGTGTTTTTATATCTTTGGCTTACATGGCATGAGAAACTAAAAGTATAGGAAGCAAATAATACAGGGTAGCTCTCACCAAGCTCATCCTCCAGCCTTCCTCTGTCTCCTTCTTCCTCACTGTCTCCAGAAGGTACTTCAAGAAAGAAGCTCGTTTCAGTTCTTTTCTATAAACACCCAGAAGTGGGAATGCTGGATCATATGGTAGTTCTATTTTAATTTTTTGAGGAACCTCCTTAGTGTTTTCCGTAGCAGCTGTGCCGTCCTACATTCCCACCCACAGCGTACGGCATTCCAGTTTCTCCACATCCTTGCAAACGCTTCTTTTCTTTTTATATATATAGAATAGCCATCCTAACAGGTGTGAGGAGACATTTGAGCTCCCATATTTATTGCAACATTATTCACAGTAACCAAGATGCAGAAACAATCTAAATGTCCATCAGTGGATACATGGATAGGGAAAATGTGGTATATACATATAACGGAATATTCTTCCAGCTTACTAAAGAAGGAAATCCTGCCATATACAGTAACATGGATGAACCTAGAGGACAGTATGCTGAGTGAAATAAGCCAGGCTCAGAAAGACGAATACTGCATGATCCCACTTATATGAGATGTTTAGAGTAGTCCAACTCAGAGAAGCAGAGGGAATAGTGGTTGCCAGGGGCCAGGGGGAGGGGGAAATGGAGAGCTGCTATTCAGCAAGTATAAAGGTGCAGTTAGATGGATATGCTCTAGAGCATCTGCTGTACAACATCATGCCTATACTTAAACAATACTGTAGTGCGCACTAAAAATATGTTCAGAGAGTGGATCTCATGTTAAATGTTATTACCACAATAGTCAAAAATTAGTCTGATCTCGCCATTTCCTCATGATTTACTGGATAAACTGTATACCTTTAGAATAGTGTCTGGTCCTTTCCATGATGTGGGCCCTGTTTCACTAACCTCCTCTCTGTCTCTGCTGGCTCTGTCACTTCTCTTAAAATGTCTCTTCCCCGTTAGCCAGGCAAACTGCCTGATTCTTCAAGATTCAACTCAGACGCCACCCGCTTCATGAAGCTTTCCCCTCAGTAGAATACAGTAATCCTTTTGCACTTCTTTAAACCTAAGCAGGCTCCTTTCATTTTGTTGCATTTATGGATGGGATAGCCTTCCCTCTACTTCCGTGAGATGCTTGAGGGCAGGGGCTAGGGCTCGCTACTGATCATTACTGAGCAGCAACTGCTTTGCCTCAGACATTGCGTCCGGTGGGTGTTTGTGACAATGGTAACCAAAACCAGCTACTGAGGGTTGCGGAAAGGGAGGGGGTGGGGGATGGGGTAACTGGGGGATGGGCATTAAGGAGGGCACGTGATGTGATGAGCACTGGGTGTTCTAAGCAACTGATGAATCACTGAACATTACATCAAAAAAAAAAAAAGACGTGAACCCCTCCTTCTTGAAAGTTATTGAGTAATTTTTAAAAAGATGCTCATTAGATAGTCATACAAGTTATTATTTTAAACATGTCATGAAGGGAAATTGCAGAGGAAAATATGGAGCCTGGAAACTGAATAAATTTTGAGTTATTGTGGTAGGAGGCACCATTGGGAGTCAAGAAAGCCTCTTTGAGTATGTAGATTTGTATATACATGCATTTCTCTTGATAAGTTGGAATCATTTATAAACCTTTTTAGTTTTTCTTCTGGTTACATTACATATTTTAATAATATAGTTAATCATCTACTTCTAGTTGTATTAACCTTAAACCATATCTATTGACTCTTCACTATAGAAGGTGAGGAAATTAAGTTGTATTTGCAATGTAATTTTTATAATTGATTTTTTGTTTGCATTTGTAATGTAATTTGTAATTGCTTACCATACTTCTTTCCCCTTTGCCTCAGGATTTTGGTTCATTATATTGTCATTTTGGTTTTTCTAGCAGTTATTTTTATACACGAGTATGCTGTTAACTGGCTGTCCAAGTGTAGTTCCAACAAGAAAGCTGGTTGATATTTTTATTTATGTTAATGAGCAAAATAAAACTTCACCTGTTTGTCCATGATGTGAATTATTCACTAAATCAGATAATAGTTCTCACATCCTAGATGAATGTTTTCTCAAATTTTTGTGCTATTCACAGTGGATACAGACACAACGCACTTTTAAGTTCAATCTGCATTACTAATGTTTTCTTCGTTACTTTCTTAAGTTAAAGGAGCAACGTCACACCCTGTTTTGCTAAGTTACTGAATGTCTGCACTGCTGTTTGCTCCCACCAGGCCTGACATCAGGCTACCTGCCTATCTTCCCCGGATGGAGAGGAGGGAAGAGATGGGTGTTAATAACACTGTTATTAGGATTTCCATCATACAATCATTGCGATGATTATAAGCAGCCTCAAGAACAAAGGATATAGTAAAACTGTAGAAAAATAATTTTAAAATTATTTTGAGTATTTTGAGACTTTTGGGTATTTTACACATTTGTTTTGCTTTAATTTAATTGTAGATTTATGTACTTTAATGTTTAATAATGGATTTGTTTAACAAGCAGCTTGCAAATGTCCTGAAAATTTAACAGTCATCTCTTATGTACTAGTTCAGGGGTCAGGGAGGAGGAAGGCTCCGACACACCTCTGCCTTCATACCATTACATAACCTATTTAAACATCTGTTATTGGCCGATTTGTTTTAAAATCATGTCTAATACTGGATTTCTATTAAAGATGAGGAAATTAGTGCATGCACTGTTTCTTCTGACTCTTCTTCCCTCCATCCCTAAGTTTCTCAACTCAGTGCCGTATTTTATTAGTCAGCTCCCTATAAAATCCAATGGCAGCTCACTGATGCACATTACTACACATCATCAGAGATACTAGCCACTGTAATTAGAAAAGAGAAATAAGTACGAAAAAAGTACAGCCTTGGGGGAAAAATCATCAACAAACTTGGCAAATGATGGGGTGAGAAATACCTTTCCAAGCAGGAAACAGAACCCAGACATTATGAAGCATAAGGCTGACCAACTGAGATAAAGAGCCTAGTAAATTTGACCACATATGAACACTAACATATATGAGAGGAAAGGGGCTAATGCCCTCAATAATTGCTTATTACTTCATTTAAAAAACTATAACTTGATAGAGAAAAGGAACAAATATATGAATGGTTGTCCTTTGTGCCTTGAGAAAGCCAAACAGAGTTAAAGCTCAATCTTCTCCCCACTAACTCTGTTTTGTTTTTTTTTTTTAAAGATTTTATTTATTTATTTGTTTGAGAGAAAGAGAGAAACAGCATGAGAGGGGAGAGGGTCAGAGGGAGAAGCAGGCTCCCCGCCGAGCCGGGAGCCCGATGTGGGACTCGATCCCAGGACTCCGGGACCATGACCTGAACCGAAGGCAGTCGCTTAACCAACTGAGCCACCCAGGCGCCCCCCACTAACTCTGTTTTTAAAAAATAAACTTTCAGGGTGCCTGGGTGGCTCAGTTGGTTAAGTGTCTGCCTTTGGCTCAGGTCATCATCCCCAGGGTCCTGGGATGGAGCCCTGAGTAGGGAGGGAGTCTACGTCTCCCTCTCCCTCTGCCCCTCCCCCTGCTCATGTACTCTGTCTCACTGTCTCTCTCTCAAATAAATAAAATCTTTAAAAAAATTTTTTAAATAAACTTTTTCTTGGAATAACTTTAGTATTACAGAAAAATCACAACAATGGATTTCCCTTTTATTTTTTAGCATTTTGTTTACCAAGGTGAAATTCTCATAACATAAATTAGCCATAACCCTCTGCCTCTAACTCCCAAACGTTTTTATCACTCCAGAGGAATTCCATCCTCATCAAGCGGTTTCTCTCCATTGCTGCCTCCCTCAGCTCATGGCAACCACCAGTTTGCACTCTGTCTTTATGGACTTACCTATTCTGAATATTTCATGTGTATGGAACCATACAATATGTGACTTTATGTCTGGCTTCTTTCACTTAGCATGTTGTCAAGGTTCATCCACCCACTAATTCTTAATGGCTTTTCAAGTTCTGACACAAACAAATCAGAAAATTTATTCTTTTCCTGCTTTATTTACAGCCTTTCTTTGTTCCTCACCCTGTGTTGTTAATGGTCTGAATCCTCTCTGGTCCTAAGTGGGGCTGAAGTTTTTTCCCTCCAGAGATTTTTTTTCCTCTCAATCCCATAGTCGTATCCAGAAAGTAAATGTAAACATGTGGAATTGGTGATGATATTGGTTAGAGTGTGCTGGTAAACTCTACCATGGACTCAAATGATTTAGAAGGCTCCCCGGGGTAATCGTGAGTTGTTAACATTCAGGAGAACACATCTAGGGCAGTGTGGTCCAGGTCCTGTGGTCCAGGTCCAGGCAGGGCCGTTCACGTCGTGGTCTGCAACCATGCGTGTGACCCCACAAGTGTAACTGTTCCTGTCCATCCCCCTCATGGTTACCACTTCTTGACGTTATCCAACTGAATTTTACACCTATACACTTCACTTTCATCCCCGGAAATTATTCTCCCCATTTCCCACTTGTGTTCTCCGAGGGCAAGAAGTGTAAAAGCCACAGAACATATGCCTGAAAGATGAAAGAATGGAGTCGTGGTATGCATGCTGAACTGAAGAAACATCAGAAGGAAGAAACAGAAGCAGAAGAGAAGTGACTGAAACTTGGGAGCCCACTGGCGTTTTATGAGGAGACGCCATGGCTCCAACGGTGCTTTCCCGAAGGAAGTGCCAGCCTCAAAATGAGAAGCTGAAATACGACGGTGTAAGGCCAGTGGTAAGCACTTTCTTGAGAAAAATGGCTTGAAATAAGAGAGGTCCCTCAACCCTGGTATCGGTTAATATGTCGGCTAATAACTGTTGCTCATCATCTGGCCCCTGGGGTCTCCTCTTGGGCTGGGCTGAGTGGCTTCCCTGTCGTGGACTCTGGAGAGACAGGCGGCACCAGGGGCCTCTGTGTCTGCGGTGAAATCCGAAGTTCCGAGGATGGATGCGCCCAGTCCAGCGTGCTCCTCTGGGAATCCTCATGTGGGGAAGGCAATTTAATTTTTAAAAGTATTTCCGAAATTGCAAATGACATATCAGATAAAGGGCTAGTATCCAAAATCTATAAAGAACTTATCAAACTCAACACCCAAAGAACAAAGAATCCAATCAAGAAATGGGCAGAAGACATGAACAGACATTTTTCCAAAGAAGACATCCAAATGGCCAACAGACACATGAAAAGTGCTCAACATCGCTCGGCATCAGGGAAATCCAAATCAAAACCTCAATGAGATATCACCTCACACCAGTCAGAATGGCTAAAATTAGCAAGTCAGGAAATGACAGATGTTGGCGGGGATGCGAAGAAAGGGGGACCCTCCTACACTGTTGGTGGGAATGCAAGCTGGTGCAGCCACTCTGGAAAACAGTATGGAGCTTCCTCAAAAAGTTGAAAATAGAGCTACCATATGACCCAGCAATTGCACTACTGGGTATTTACCCCAAAGATAGAAAAGTAGGGATCCGAAGGGGTACGTGCACCCCGATGTTTATAGCAGCAATGTCCACAATAGCCAAACTGTGGAAAGAGCCAAGATGTCCATCGACAGATGAATGGATAAAGAAGATGTGGTAGATATATACAATGGAATATTATGCAGCCATCAAAAGGAATGAGATCTTGCCATTTGCAACGACGTGGATGGAACTGGAGGGTATTATGTTGAGTGAAATAAGTCAAACAGAGAAAGACATGTATCATATGATCTCACTGATATGAGGAATTCTTAATTGTAGGAAACAAACTGAGGGTTGCTGGAGTGGGGGGTCGGGGGGAGGGATGGGGTGACTGGGTGATAGACACTGGGGAGGGTATGTGCTCTGGTAAGTGCTGTGAATTGTGCAAGACTGTTGAATCTCAGATCTGTACCTCTGAAACAAATAATGCAATATATGTTAAGAAAAAAAAAAAGAAGGTAGCGGGAGGGGAAGAATGAAGCAGGGGAAATCGGAGGGGTGGACGAACCATGAGAGACGATGGACTCTGAAAAACAAACTGAGGGTTCTCGAGGGGAGGTGGGTGGGAGGATGGGTTGGCCTGGTGGTGGGTATTGAGGAGGGCACGTTCTGCATGGAGCACTGGGTGTTATGCACAAACAATGAATCATGGAACACTTCATCTAGAACTAATGATGTAATGTATGGGGATTAACATAAGAATTAAAAAAAAAAAAAAGAAAAAAAATATTTCCGAATTGCCGTGAGGATTCTTCAGGAAGCTCCTTTCAGTCACACCCATGACCCCTTAGAGATGCATTTCGTTAGTGAGGTCTCTCAGTTTGTCAGGCTCTTTTCACTTAAGCTGAGATGTTTTAGATGTTGGGCCATTGTAGCTGAATATTTTTCTTTCTTTACTTTCATGGAAAAATGACCCTTGTGTAAAGTATAAATTAGGTTTGTTTGCAAGGAAAACGCACTTTCCCATTACATGTTTCGGATGAAGGAATCTGTCAAGCGCTGCCTTCAGTTAATGATAACTGTACCAGAGTCGGCTTGCTTCACTGTAACGTTAATTTATCATGTGACTCAGTGAGGGTGGGAATACAGCCCATAAAACGTCATAAAAATAAGTGATCAGCTAAGAGGTATTTCAATTTTTTAGAAATTCACTGGGTAACTTGCCCATAGATACATTTTATTAAATTACATAACAAATCAGAGTACACTATGAAAATCAGGTTGGAAATTTGTCTTCTTTTTTTTTAAATTTCCATTGTCTATAGTGAACTAGGCTTCTTACATGAGACCATTGCAATTCTTTTAACAGAATCAGAGATTATATACTAATCCTACCTTTCAGTTAAAGACATGTAGAATATTCATCAACCCGAGTTCTAAGTTTCTCCACACAACACACATGGTATATTCAGTTTAACACCAAACACATTTCAGGAAACTTCATTTTGGTCACGGGGCCTAACCCTCAATACCTAAGATCATTGGAACCTCAAACTGAAATATTCAAAGCCCAGCAGCTGTGGTGGACCTTCATTAACACATTTACACATCTAAGCCAAAATTGACACTAAAGTAAATGTTTTCTCATCACTGTGTATATCTGAATTGTCTTCTGTTTGTCACATTTCTCCCTGAAGTAATAGATATGAAAGCAGTTTGAAGACTCTGATACAGAGCAAAGAGCTCTGTCAGGGACATAGTATCCTTGGGTTTGGGGTCCAGCTCTCTCTAACTACCCATATGAACGTGACCTTGTCACTGCACCTGTCTCTCTAGTCTGTTTTCTCATCTGAGGAGAAAAAGGGGATTTGAAGTAGAGCAATAGTTTGTTTAAAAAAAAAAAAAGTATTATAGAGAGAGAGAGCAGGGGGAGGGATAGAGGGAGAGGGAGAGAGAATCTCAAGCAGGATGCATGCTGAGTATGGAGCCCAACGTGGGATCAATCCCAGGACCCTGAGATCGTGAACTGAGCCGAAACTAAGCATCGGCCACATAACCTACTACGCCACCCAGGTGCCCCCAGTAGAGCAGTAGTTCTTAACCAGGAGACCATGAGATCACCTCAGGATTTTTTTTTCTTCTTTTTAATATAGACTCGTCCACACCTCCCTGCTTCCCCCCAACATCATTCTGATTCAGTAGACTTGGGGTGGTTCATCTCCACTTAAATATCCCTTTGGTGGGGAGGTGCTATCTCACCTCTGATCCAGCTCTACAAACCCACTCTGCAAACAGCTTAGCTGCTCTTGCAACATGTGTAACATTAGCAGCAGCAACGTCAGTGATGAGATCAAAAGTGTTGACATCCAGGGCTAGCCGGGAAGTCTTGATCCCATGAAACTCCCTGATAAGAAACAAGTTCGCTGTTCTCAGTCTGTAATGACAACAAACCAGTTTCTGAACCAACAACCTTGATGTGTAGTGTAAGATCCGGTCCAACATAAATTCCACCAAGGGTACAGAATATTTGAATGTAGACTGTGCTCCCTCAACTTCTCCCCTGGTAAAAAGTTGGGACTGAATGGAGATTTCATAACTGCTGTATTCATTGGCAACCTCCCATCCCCAGAGCCCAGAGGGCTAACAGGTCAGACCAGGCTAAGGGCAGAGTAATAGGAACAGAACTTTCTCAGGTTTACAGATGAGGTATTAATTGGTGATCTGGGAAGAAGTGCTGCATCTGAGTCTGTATCCACAGCCAGCTTCATGGACAGATGACCTGTGCAGTCACACAAGGACCCTATGCTGGTTTTAAGGCCATGTTGTTGTGGTCTTGAAGTTCTTAATGGATTTTGAACAACGGTCCTGCAGAATTCTCATTTTGTACTAGGCCCTGCAGCTTATGTAGCCAGCCCTATTTTAGCAATAAAATCAAGCACTTCATACCATTTTCTTTGGTTCTCTTCTTTTTCCTTTGAGGACTACTCTTTAAGTACATAATTTCATCATTGGCAAGAAGCATCCCCTTCCCTCGCCACGACCCATGTGTCAGCCGCATAGCAAGTTCGTCCTCTTCAGTTCTGATGACAGGCCCATCCTGCTCACTACAGCTTTGTCCTGGGGAGTGGCCCTCCTTAACACTCGTCCATACATCAACCTCATTACCAACCCTCTCCCTCATCAAGAGGGGAAGATGTGCTGTCCTAATGCCCAAATCACAATAATTATAAGACCTCAAATACTAACAACCAAGGCAAGTGACTGCCGAACAGTCTTCACATACTGGTCTTTGTGGCGGAAGTGAATTCCAGAGTGATCATTTCCTTGCTACTAATAAAGTACTAGCAGGAAAGGGAGGAAAGTGAGGAGCCTCCAGAATTTTATTTTTCTTTTAAATTTTTGATAGCCAACAAGAGGGTTAAGTAAGTGTTAGTAAATAGCTTTTTAGGAATACAGATCAGTAAAACTCCACAAATGAACAGATTTATAATTTTGCTATTTATGGATAGATAGGGACAGTATCCATTTATCTTTATATCTATGTCTATATTTGAAGTAGTTAACTGATGGTTCTCTCCCACTTTTGGATTGGATCAGAGGAGGACCAAGCTGAAAATTCAATATAGTCCATTTTGTAATATGATCCATAACGGGATCCTGCAAGTCAATTTAGACAGATAATGTAGATAATAGTGTCCAAAAGAAAGGTGCATATCCTTTGTGCAGGTTATGCACAGCTAGTCCTGCTACTAAGAGCTATTTCTCCCAGGGCCCCATAAAAAGGGTATTGCATAATGAGTTTTCAAGCCTCTGTGGTGGAGACAGATGCACGCTCACATCCTGCTTCAGGCTTCAAGAAGGGATTGGCTGCCTAGCTGAGAGGAGTGTGATCAGCTGATGCCTCCAGCTGTTAGCTCCTCTGGGGTCTGTATGGGCTTTCACGCTGAGGTCCCACTCTTCTCCAGGTGGCCTCCAGGCAATGACGGCAGATTAATGGTACAGTGGCTGGGCCATTTCCGCCCCCTGCAGGACTCCTCCGTCACACGTGCCATCTTTGCTCCAGAGCTCTTCCCGGAGGAAACTTCCTTGGTCAAGTCTACTTTAGGGCTTTCTCAGGTGCCCTACCCTGCATCGTGCTCTTTTCTGCCATTGAAGCTATCCCCAATAAAATGTTGCAGTCCTGATTCCTTCTCAGAATGTTTCCCAAAGAACACAATCTACAAAGCATCCCGACAGTAAATGCAAAGATGAATTTTACAGAGCTCCTTTTTATTAAGATGATAATGTACTATAAAGTCTAAGCAAATATCATGGAAGCAACATAGGGAGGACAGCAGTAGAGCAAAATGGGATTATAGCACTCAGCCTGGATTTATTTGAGAGGAAAGGACACCCCACCTCACTTTCTAGCAGTTTTCTGTAAACACTGTTCCTCCGGAAAGAGCATTTGATACATACTGAGCAACCTTGAGCTCAAAATTAGAGTCCCTGGAAAGCAAGCAATGTCCAGAGATCAACCCTTCGAGGGACCCTAGGGCTCTGACTTTAAGCCCTATCGTCATCACAAACTGAGACTGTTTGTGGAGCTACCTTTAGTACCTAAGTATTCTGTCTTTGTTCGTTTTATTATCTTCACAACTCACTGAAAAGCTCAGAAAGCCCGGTGATTTAGAATCAAAATTTCAGTCACTAATTTTTTATTTAGCCCCTTATGTTCAATTAATCACTCAACTTTGTTTATGTTTTCCCAGAAATGTCTTGCTTTTCTCTTGATCATACCATGCCTGACTGATCTTTTGCCTAATTCCATGGCAGAGAAGTGCTAGTTGCCCCCCAACTTTGTTTTCTTGTCCTCCTGGGCAAAATAGTTAGCTGGCATCTTATAAACACATGAGCATGAATTGTAAATAGGAGCTCGTAAGGAGGTTGTGTTTCTGCCCATTGGAGGTCTTGTAAATGACATTTACAACTTTTTTTATCGGTATCATGATGCTGATGAAGCTAAGCTATGCTTCTCCTGTGAATATGGGCACTGACCATTGAACTGTTCCCTTGGCTAGCATTTGGTACACATTTTAAGCTCCTTAGTTTAGCACATAAATCACATACTAATTCATGGCATGCTTCCCGCCCCCTCTCCCCGTCACTGCCCCTGCAACTCAACTACACAAACTAGTATTCCAGCTCCTGGCAATTATAATGCTTCATTCTTTGGGCAGTTTGTTGTTGAATTTTTTTTATTCCTTTCTGCTTAAAGATAGCTCCTTCAGTCTTTCAAAGCTCAGCTTAAGCGTCCCTTCCTAAGTGAACTTTTCACTGATCCCCTAGTTTGATTCCTTTCCTTTCATGTGTTTCCACCAAACTTCAATCACACTTTTATCATAGCACCCACCATATTGTTCCCTAAATGTTGTTACACCCCAGATATATTATAAACACCCTGAGAACTGTAATCCTGTATTATTTGACTTCATACCTAAATGAGCCCAGAACTGTTGAATGAATGTAGTTTGTTTTCCATTCTGACATCTTCATGCTCTCTCTCTTTTACTCCAGGGCCTAGAATTAGCTTCAGAACAGATGGCTGAAAGGAACTGGCCTTAAGTAGGCTAAAAAGTAGGTTTAATTGTGATCATGGACATGCTTCTTTCTCAGGGGTTCCATTTCTGAAATGGAAATTAATTTGATGCTTCTCTAGAGTGATGTTCAGATTAATGTTATGCCATTTGTAAAGGCCTTTAGGACTCTCGGATGAAGGGCATTTGATATTAGCCTCATTGTTACTTGAAGCTGTGTTTTAGGGTTCATCTGTTTGCTGCTCAGCATGACATTTGACGTTCTCTTAATACAGCACATCCCAGGATTAATTAAGAGATTCCTGGAAGGCTTGGGGACACACCTACTTTAACATCAGTGTCCTTTGAATGTTGATCTTGACATCTTTACTTTCAATAATTATGGTGTATTTAAATGATAATCTAACATACAATTAAGGCTCCCTTGTTCCTGTGAAGATTCTGGGTAGAATTTTATAGCAATGATTAGTGAATATGTTCTCGAGGATTTTATACTGAATTGGAAAATAAACCCACATTCTTGAGCTTTTGTCACTTAACTATAACATCTTTCTAAATAAGGACCCTTCGCTAAAACCACAGAAGAAAGAACTGAGGCATTTGTGAGCACAAATAATCCCCAAAGCAAGGATTTAGAACTGTACTCACATGCAGGCTTCCAACGTAGGAATGGAGGGCCCTTCTCAGTGACTTGATGGAAGGGTCAGCATGTATTTGAACTCTGGAGCAGAACAGCTCTGTACTGTGGGATTTCCAAGTGTTCATTATTTATGAGATCAGGAATGACTTGATCATGTGGCAGTCTAGACAGCTGCAGTCCCCACACGCCTAAAAGAAGACAGCCACCTGAGCAACCATTTCTATATGTGATGTCTCATGCCCAGAAGCTATAGAAATAAACTGTTAGAGGCAGCTGTGCTTGCCTCTGCCAAACATTCAAAGGTTCCATTTTTAACACAGGATATCTGTTATTAAGACAATGAGCTAAGATGTCAGTTCAAAAGCTGCAAAGGAATCTAGGTCTGCAGCATAAATAGCACACTGATTCTCCTTTCCTGCTTCCCTTCTTTCCTCCTAGAGGGGACACTACTTCCAGAATAATGATCTGGAAATACTGCTTTGATATGATAACTCCTCATTCAAGAACTTACTATAATTGTGTTATGAAAAGACTTTGATCCAGTCACGGGCTGTATTTAAAATGTAAGACCTTCTGTGATCTGGCTCCATCTCTTTATCAAATCAGTTTCTCATTCCTCTCCCCACCAACCCTGCTGCAGTCTGGTAGGACTCCTCAAGTCTTGCTCCATGTTTTCTACTCACATGGCTTTGGGCAAAATACTCCAGTTCTCTGCCCAGCCAGGTCCTGCCCATTCTTTTGATGTTTGACATTGAAGCCCCATTGAAGCCTAATGGGTCCTCTTCCCACATTAATCAGTGGTTTCTTTAAATTCAATTAATAAACCTCATCATTCATAATTAGCAACCTAAGCCTCATAATTTAGCAACAAATTACATACAGGTACACATGATTTTCGTATTTCTGTGCATCAATTAATCTCATCTCTTACGTTATATCTGAAGGCAATTGGCAAGATCTGTGTCCTTAAGTTTTAGGCTAAAATTCTTTTTTATTTTTCTATTTTTTTTTTAATTAAGGTGAAATTTGCATAAGATAAAATTCAACCTTTTTGTACATTTCTGAGTTTTGACAAATGCATATAGTTGTGTAACTACCACTATAATCAAGATACAGAACGATTCCATTGCCCCAAACATTTCCTTTGTGACCTTTTGCAGTCAGCCCCCTTCCCACCTGTAGTTCCTGATGACCACGTAGCTATTTCCTGTCTCTATAGTTTTGTGTCTGTGGAACCATACGGAAAGTAGACTTTTGTGTGTAGATTCTTTTACTTAGCATGACGCGTTTAGAATTTAATCATGTTGTGTGAGTCGGTCGTACATGCCTTGGTATTTCTGAGTAAGTACTCCATTGTATGGATATACCCAGTATGTTTATACATTTACCAGTTGGGGAATATTTGGGTAATTTCCAATGTGGTGCAATAAAGCCACTATAAACATTCCCACACAGATTTTTGTTTGAACAGACTTTTTATTTCACTTAGATAATTTCCTAGAAGTGGAGTAGCAAGGTAAGTGAATGTTCACCTTTATAAGAACCTTTCAGGCTTTTCCATGATGGCTGTAGCATTTTGCATTTGGACCAGCAATGAATGAGGATCCAGTTGCTCGGCATCTTAGTCATTATTATAGGTGTGTAGGGATATCACATGGTTTTAATTAGCATTTCCCTAAAGACTGATGACATTGCTTTTTCATGTATTCATATATACTCTATACTTTGTTTCCCTTTGGCTACTTCATAGTACCAGCAAAGTACTAAGACTATATTAGACGCTTAGTGAATATTTGTAGAGTGTTGAATTGCAGAACTAGTACCATTCTTTTATGTGCCAATTGCCTCCTATTACTAGCTGCTACCATTTATTGAGCACCTACTGTGTGCCAGGCACTGTACTAAGTGCTTTATGGATGATAGCTTATTTAATATTCACAATAACCCTGTGACGGTGGTGGGTATTATCTCCATTTGGTAATGCAAAGGGCAAACATTATTGACGTGTCAATATTCAAATCCTTCTCTTTCCCCCAAGAGGTTTTGTGTTTATTAAGTTCTGGAGCTTTTTTGTACTGCTGCCAATGATGGGAGAAGTGAATTAAAATAATCCAAAATAGGCTAAAATGATCTACATAAGGAAGAGTTGATCTAGAGAATGGCAGGATTGTGGGTAAGAAAGGAACCTGTACTTGAGAGAGGCAAGGGGAGATATAGTTGTAGAGATGGGGGAAAGAGGAAGAGAAAGAAAGGATTTTTCTGTGGTTGGTTGTTTGGTTTGATTTTATTTGGGTTGGGAGAAAAGAGAGTAGGGAACAGCAACTACAAAGAAGAGACTTTGGTGAGCTAGACAGATGACGAAGAGCACTTAGGATGCTGGCTGTTTAATTGTAGAATATAATTCTTTTGGAGGTTTTTGAGTTAACTAAGCAAAAATATGGTTTTTGGGGGGAGGATTGAATTTTTCATTTTGACAGTGGTAAAAAATCATAGCGCTTATTCAGATTTCACTAGCCATCTGGGTCCTTATTTGTGTGTGTGTAGTTCTGTGCAGTTGTATCAAATGTGAAGCTTTGTGTAACCATCACCACAATCCAGACTTTTAACTACATCACAAGACTCCCTCGTGCTACCAGTTTTTAGCCATAGCCCCCATCTCTAACCCCCGGCAACCACTAACCTGTCCTCCATTGCTGTGATGAGGTTATTTCACAAATGTCATATATACGGAATCATGCAGTGTGTGTCCTTTTCAGACTGACTTGTGTACTCAGCGTGAGTCTTCAAGGTTGATGCAAGTTCTGTGTGTACCAGTAGTTCTCCCCTTCTGTTACTGAGTAGTGCTCCTTGGGTTGAATACACCATGCTTTGTTTCAGTATTCACCTACTGAAGGACATTTAGGTGGCTTCCAGTTTGGGGCTATTATGAGTAAAGCCGCTATGAACATTTATCTATCAGTTTTTGAGTCCTTTGTGGGTTTTTTTCAGTTTTAAAAGAAACTGTCAAACTATTTTCCAGCCTTTTATATTCCCACCAGCAGTGTGTAAGTGATCCAGTTTCTCTACCTCCTTGCCAGTATTTGGTGTTAGCATTATTTTTTATTTTAGTTATTCTGATAGGCATGCAGTGATATTTTATTGTGGCCTTAATATTAATTTCTGTAATGACTAATGAGCATCTTGTCACATGCTTATCTGGCACCTGCAGAGACCCTCTTTGGAAACACCTCTTCATATCTTCTGCCCATTTTCTAATTGTATGTTTGTCTTTCACTGCTGAGATTTGAGTTATTTACATGTTCTAAACACTAGTCCCTTAGCAAATATATGATGGGCAAATATTTTCTCCCAGTCTATAATGTGTTTTTTCATCCTTAACAGGGTCTTTTAGAGAATAATTTCTTTTCATTTTGATGAGGTCCAATTTATCAATTTTTCTTTTTATGGACCATGCTCTTGGCATCAAGTCTAGGAACTCTTTGCCTTGTCCTAGGTCCTGAAGATTTTCTCCTGTTTCTTTCTGGAAATTTTATAGCATGAGGTTTTACCTTTAAGTGCATGGTCCATTTTAAGTTGATCTTTGTATAAGGTATGAGGTTAAGGTCAGAGTTTACTTCATTTATTTCATATATTTACTTTTTTGCTTACGGACATCCAGTCCTTCCAGCACCATCATTGACTCTTCCTTTCATTGAATTGCTCTTGCTCATTTTTAGGAAATCAATTGTCTGGAATTGGATTTTTATTTCTGTGAGCTCTAACCTGTGCTAAGAATGTTAACAAGGCAACTGATTCTGACTCAAGCTTCATGTGAATGGGCAGACTGAAACTCTGAGAGTTTAACACAATGTAGCATCTGTCTTTCTACTCTGTAATTGCCCTTTCCTCAGGGTCTGTCTCCTATTACTAGGACCAAAAATCAAACAGTATATTTTGTAATGTCTTAGACATCAAAACAGGGTCCCTGTGCTGCATTAATGCAGCAAGACCAGTCCAGTACTGAACTTGAAGTAAACTTCACATTTATACCTTTCCCTTCAATAAAGTCAGGAGGTTGGGCCCTGCAAGCCCAGCAAATACAGAAGAATCTTTCTGGTGTCTTTACAAAATATTTTGACATCAACATCAGCAGAATTCTTGGAGACTCTTACCTAAATGTGGGTGAAACAAGCCCTTTATGAAGAAAAAGAAGGAAAAGCGATTGCCTGCGTGGTGTGGTGCTGAAAGGGCTGGGTAGCCAGGATTTAAATGAAATGTCGTATTCTTTACACATGGAAATCTGCAGTGACACGGCCTGGGCAGAGTCGCTCCTGCCTGCGGCAGATCAGGTCTGCGGAGGGCTCATGACAACCTTGAGGTGTGGTAGTGTAAGATTTAAACTCTCCACACGGATAGTTAAATACAGTAGAGAAGCAGCCCAGGAAGACTCAATTTACTGACAGTATCCTCACATAATTTCACATGTGTTTTCTAACTTGACTTTGAGTCAAGCAATATAAATAAATAAATATAAATAAAAATGAAGACATTTTTATGGAGAGTTTCTAAAAGGTAATGCAAAGGGGCTCCTGGGTGGCCCCGTCGGTTGAGCGTCCGACTTGATTTCGGCACAATTCATGATCTCAGGGTCCTGGGATCGAGCCCCGAGCTGGGTTCTGTGCTCAGCATGGAGTCTGCTTGTCTCTCTCCCTCTGCTCCTATCCCTGCTCATGCTGTCTTCTCTATCTCTAAAATAAAATAACCTTTAAAAAATAAATAAAATAAAAAATAAAAGGCAATGCAAAGATAACACCAATACCATTATTCCCTTTGTTTTTTCTGAGTTCATTTATATTTCTGTAACACCAGTTATACTATACTATAACTGTTTACCTATTAATCGTTCACCCTTCACTAAATAGTAAGCTCCTTCAAAGCAAGGATAAATTCATGGTCATCTTTGGAACCATATCGCCTGCTACATGCCTGATTTATGAATGAATACTAATGTCAGCATGATTAATTGTCATGAAATTATTTTATTTATTTCACTTTGACCATGGAAGGACAATTGTATCAGCCAGCAATAACTGCCTCAAATACTATTCATGTGTAGGTGGCGTAAGAAACAACACAGAACATTACCGAACTCCAGTTTTCCATAGGCACTTACATGAGCGCACACCACGCAGGCAGTTGATAAAACTTTGGCTATTTTTATAAATGGAAATGCTCTTAAAGAAGATTATTAGCTTTCTAATTACATTGTGTTACAACACATGGTGACATTGGGAAATATGTGTTCTGCGTGATGTTTACAGACTACAACATTATTAAGTTGCCAGTTTTCTTAAAAGAATCAGAGCATTAGTGTTAAAAAAAAAAAAGTTGAGACTCTTACAAAAGAAAATACAATTCAGTCTTCAGAGAGTTAAATAATTAGATATCGCAGGTTCAGAAAGCAGGCTCTGTGATCATTTTTGGTGAGACCTCTTTTTGCTGACTCTCCTTGGATTTAAATGGCATTTTCCCACTCTCCTGCCATGAGCACCATACAAATGGATAGAGAATGATGAGCGTTGCTCACTAAACTCATTTAGGCCAGCCACTGTTGGTTTGCAGAAAGTAATTACTAAAAAATATCACATAGCCATTTACAAATATAAATGCTAAGTTTTGGTTGCAGAACAGTACTCTGGAGCCTAGTGTAATAGTGTCATAATATAATTATACACATAGATGCTTGTAAACACATGTAAGTTTCCAATCAGCTGTAACCGTGCTGCGAATAGATCTCCAGAGCTTTATTGTCATTATTGCACTGAGACATAAACATTTTTAATAACCTTCCCTTAAGGATTTTCAAAGAAAAAGCTATGAAAACCCCCTAACATGGAGCATTTCTTAGGAGGGAAATAAAAAAATAAAATGGACATAAAGAGATGCTAATATTTTGAGGTTGCCTTCAAGGAAAAGGTTTATTAAAAGATATTTAAGGAGGTTATTATTTCATATTTGCAAGTGCAAATGTTATGGCCTTCATTCGGTTTTCTGCTGCCCACAGGGAATTTCCGTGGTGTGGTTCGCTGGGGAGATCCTGGGTGCCCGGGCACTACCAAATGCTCCAGCCAAGAATCTTAGCCCTGACCGTAAACAAGCGCAGGAAGGAATGTCTTTCCTGTTTCTCACATTTGATGCAGCTGCTGAGCCTGCTTCTCTCCAGTAGCCGCAACTACAGATAACACTGGTTGCTTCAGCAAATTAAAAGCAAAGCCCAGGGGCGCCTGGGTAGCTCAGTCGGTTAAGCGTCTGCCTTCGGCTCAGGTCATGATCCCAGGGTCCTGGGATCGAGCCCCGCATCGGGCTCTCTGCTCCTTGGGAGCCTGCTTCTCCCTCTGCCTCTCTCTCTCTGTCTCTCATGAATAAATAAATAAAATCTTAAAAATAAATAAATAAATAAATGCAAAGCCCACCACTAGATTAATTAGACTTATTCCAGTCTGGCTGGTACTCCTATTAATTATAATTTTACCTGACAATTTGACAGACTCTGGGTGAATCTGCTAGCTATTGTACACAGATCTCTCGCCGTCCCTAAATTATTCACCTAACCACTGGTGGTCGTAAACGTAATCACGGTATAGCACAGAGACAGCAAGGAATGAATGGAAACGTTTTGCACAGAGTCATTTTACTTCGGCTGAGACCATCCCTCGAAATCGTAAATTATCTCACAGGGAGTATGAAAGTTCAGCTCAAATTTGGAACCAAGAATAAGCAATTTAATACCTCAATATTAAACAGCAGAGTGAAATACTTAAGCACATTTTCCTTCCCCGACATCCCGCTCGTTGACTTGTGCTTCTCCATATTGGAGCTTCATTACTTCCTCTGCAGCTGAAACACCCACATCGTCAGGTTTCCCTCACCACACAGGGTTTTATTTTCTGTGTCCTTGTTACCGCTACAAGAATTGAAAATCCCCTACCTTCTGTATTCCCATTATCCACAGTGAAGGTGATGTGTTCCCACCCCTGACACACCCATCCTGTGTGTTTTAATTAAGACAGACATGCCTCTATTCTTTGTGTTTATCACCGAAGCTTACCTCAGGTTCTTCTCTTTCTCTTGCATTTTCTTCTTACACTCAGTATCCATTATCACTTCACCCTGAGATTCACACAGATTTTACAAGATCCAGTTTTCCAAATTATCAAATGGCATGTATGTATGTTCTTTCCGGTCTCAAGTCACCTAAATGCTATAATTCTCAATTTTATCTTAGGAATAAGAAAATAAGAGAGAAAATGTACTGTTGTATTTGTGGGAGAGACATTATTCTAAAAACAACTTCTCAAAAGCCAACAGCAGACCCCAGGGAAGGTTAATGTTACACGCATCATATTTCAATGTATTTTCTTCTGGTGGTGTTGAGGCTCACCAAACGAGCTAATAACGCTGAGTGTGGGATCATGTTAAACAAAAGAAGGACATTTTGATTCATGGATGCACCATGTTATAGAGCCTGTCCTTTTCAAAGTTTGATGTGGGTTTTCAGGCCTCTCTGGCACTTTCGTGAGCATCCTGAGCCACGGTCCACAGCCTGGGGGCTATAGCATATGGTGACTTGGTCGTTGCGGAAAATCTCAATAGTTGCCAAATCAACCGAATGTATTAATTAACACATCAATTCAACAATTACTTATTCAGTGATTTTTTTCTGTGCTTAGCACTCTGTGAGATGCTGTTTGTAAACAGAATAAATCTAAGACATAGTTTCTTAAAGAGAATCGGTAGGGAGTTTGGTGGGCAGTCATACCTAATCTGTCATTGGTTTGGCACTAAAAAATCAATGCTTTGGGGGCTTTTGTTTGGGTTTTGTTTTGGGGGGTGCCTATATATATCCACGTGAGTAGCCACATGATAGCATTTTTGTTTGTTTTGTTTGCTTCTGGTTTGGGACTCAGTTGACAAAATTAAGATACATACGTCTAGGCTTTATAGTTTTCAGTCATTTGCTTAACACTGTAAACTTTATTCCCAAGTGATAAAAGAAAGTCTCTAAGATGTCTGTTAATCTAAATGGAGTCGACTTTAGGAAAATGGTGAGGTTGTGGTATTTACGTTTTGTGCTTCTCTTTGCTCCAGAATGTGGAGCTTTCCTGTGTCCTTCCGACTGGCATCAGCCCCTATGGGACCAGGACTTGTAAGGAACCTTCCTTTCTTCTGTTGCACCAACATTTACCTTAACTTTATGCCATTTCTTCAGAGAATTCCCTCTAATATCGAAAAATTTATCAATTTCTCTTTGATTTTATGCCCTCCTTATTTGTTGCCCCAGTGAATCCTGGAGGAAAACATCTGTAGGAAATCAAGCATGCAACTCAGATATTAATTAGGATAAAGACTCGTAGTGTCCTGTTGGGCTGGCCGCATTTTGAGAGGGACATTGGTTCAAGAGTTACTTGTAACTGCTGTAATCTACACATTTCCATGATTTCCAAGGAGCAATCACGTTCTGGAACACTGATTTATAAACTCACCGGCAATTGTGTATCAGTGCCTCAGTTCATTACTGAACTTTGGAAATTATACAAGACATCATTGTCCTGGATGGGGCCTGCCCTTCTGATTGGCAAATCTTTAAGTTATAGACCAAAAGGCCATATGGTGCAAGGAGAATGAAAACAAAGGTGGGTGGGTATTTTAAAGAGCTTTTTCTACCCAATCTGATGATCAGTTGTTTCCCGCTCTTGGCTATTTCGTTTAAGGAATTGGGACCAGTCTCAAAACACTAGCGTGGTCTCTCCTCATCCACAGTGCTGGAAAGATACAGATCCACCCCTTTTCTCTGACATTAGATTTCTCACAGACCACCATGCTTTTAATTTCATTTATCAGCAATGTGTTTCAGTTTCTGAGATAACAATTAAGCTTACATTAATTACATTTTAAATTGACCACAATATGTTTTTATAGCAGCCCTCAAAATATCATCAGCAAGACATTGCATTTATCATTGTTGAAGGTGGTTTACTTTTGAGGAGATTTATGTGGCTGGCAATTCCCTGAGAAGCACCTGAATTCTTAAAGCCCGGTTCTAAAGTATGATATTTCTGGGATTTGACCATAGTTGCAGAGCGTCATGTAATTAGGCAATTTGCACATTCCTTCGTCTAATTATATCAACGAGCATGTGGGGCAAGATATATTTTTTTCCATGGGTGTCTGTTGTATATTTTGTCCATTTCAATAACCTGTCTTCCAGATTTATAAACTATAGCACACTTATGTAAGACCATGATGGTTAATTTTATGTGTCAAATTGACTGGGCCACAGTGTGCCCAGATTAAACATTATTTCTGGGTGTGTCTGTGAGGATGTTTTTCAGATGAGATCAGCATTTGAATCGGTAAACTTCATAAAGCAGATGGCCCTCCCAAATGTGAATGGGCATCATCCAGCCCATTCAGGACATGGATGGGACTAGAAGCAGGGGAAGGAGGGTTTGTTCTCTTCTCCCTGCCTCCACTGGGACACTGGTCTTCTTATGCTCTGGGCTGGGATTTACACCATTGGCTCTCCTGATTCCCAGGCCTTCGGACTCAAACTGTAAATCCACCACCAGCTTGACTGGGTCTCCAGCTTGCAGACTTCAGAATGTGGGACTTCTCAGCCTCCATAATCATGTGAGACAGTTCCCCACAAGTAATAAATATATATTTATTAATAGACCCCCATTCCAACACTCTGCCTTTTAGTACCTCCAAACCCAGAATGATACGATCGAATGTTCTCAAATAGTATTATTGCTTAAACCATTGAAGTTTCCAGAAGCTCGTCGAATTACTTATCTAATATATTAAACTGTCATGCCTGCTCTGTAAGCTGTGTCACAGGTCACTTCATCTCTCTGGGCATCTGTGTTTTCAAATGTCAAGGTAGAGGAGAACTGGAAACATGGTACAATCCCTTGTAAGTCTAAAATTCTGGTATTCTATGAATAATGCTATGGATATTCTCTTTTTTTGCTCTACTCATATCACACTGACTGACTGATGTGGATTATTATCTCAAAAAATAAGATTGTTAGCTCTGGAGAGACCTTTGAGATTATCAGCTAATACCTTCATTTTGCAGATAAGGAAACATAGGGTTTGAGAAATGAAGTTACTTCTCAAACTTTCCGCAGTCCGTAAGTGACTGACACGAGATGTCATCCTCTCTCCTCTGTGCCATGAAATTTTTTTCCTGTATTTTTACTTAAATCAAAGATCTTTTAAAGTAAATCTGATCAATGAGGTGCAACTCCTATGCACAGATATTTTGGAATATTAAAGTCGGGAAACATGCAAAGGGAGATGAAAAACAGCATGTGTAATAGCACCCAGACAGCCAAATCAGTGTTGATTCACAGTCCTGGTGACCGACATGAAATAAGGACAGGCCTAAAGAAATTCAAAGGTTTGGGACAAGGAAGAAAGTTAATAAAAATGGAAATAAGACCTGGAGAAGTACAGCTCTGGTTTTGTCATTGACATTCACTGCCATTCAGTTCATCTTTCCTGGGACGTTGGTAAAGAAGCAGGTGTGAGCTCTGTGCAGACTAGGAGGCTTTCTCACCCCAGAAAGGCAGACTCGATAATTTTCTTTGGAGCCAAGGCTTCAAAGTTCTGCTTAGACTTCACATGAAAAAGGCGCCATCTGCATCTGTCACCATCGCTAACGGCAACCATCTTTCCCGTATCGCCCGCTTCTCCTATCTGGAAGTGTTTCAGGCCGTTTCACTTCACCTCGCTCAGTCTCCAGTGCTTACTTCTTGTCTTTCTGCATTTTCAAGTGTTTTTGCAACTCCCAGGAATGCTTCTGGAGTTCTGTCTCTGGTCCGCAGCAGTCATTTTTCTCATTTCATCTTCTCTTTGTCTGGTCCCTTCATTTCTTTGCAGCCATCATGATGCATTTCAAGATGAGTCACTATGTTGTCCACCTGAAACTAATGTAACATCATGTGTCAACTATACTCAAATAAAAGAAGACGAAGAAAAGAATGGAGCTCTAACATTTTCCATACCAGAGCCCTACAATTCAACTACTTGATAGCATTCAGAAATTTTCTTAAGAGAAGGCCTACCAAAACTCAAGCTGCAATTAAATGTTAAATTGCGTGACTAATGTGTTTTAAAAATGCCCGTAGGCGCTAGCTCAAAAGTATAGAGTCATTCTAGCTCTTTCTTCTTCAAAGTTTCTGTGGAGTCTTGCAGGCATCATAAGAACTCTGAGCATGAATGAAATGGATTGAGTATCAGAGGATGATCTAGTAAATGCAGGTAGGTGGTATGACCCTCTGGTGATGAGAGGAAGAAGTTCTCAGGCCTCATACCTGCAGATTGTTTTTCAGTCTCACTGTCCTTGCATTGCAAACCAATCCACCCCAGCCGCTTTAAGGGACAGCTAGATTCAGTCCCTAATGATGTGCTGACCTTGGTTAAACCCTTTTCCAGAGAACTTGTTCCATAGAAGTCACCACAGGAATCCCCTATGATCTGTGCATAATATATGTACTAATCAGACCATGACATTAACTCCTAATCCTTCTGGATAAATATACTGAATGTGATTTCTACTTCCCACATTATAGTTCAGAAGCCAGTGTTCAGAAGTATGGTCCTTGTTTACCTTTTTAAGATAACACACCTTCAAAACGGTATTGCAGGGAGAAAGGTGGAATAAACAGAAAGCTGTCAAACCACATGCCACTATTGTAAAGTTGTTGAAAAGGTTGAGCGTCAGAAACGAACATAATTAGATGACTTAGAAGTAATAACTAAGTGCTTTTTCTAGTAACCGTTTCCTCCTCGTGCCACAGGCACAACACATTTACCCTAAATCCCTCAAATCGGGGCGAATTAAGTCCCAGGATTGCCATTCTATTTTATCTTCTGTCTTCTCGAACAATCAGGTAAGAAACAGAAAATGAGATGTTGTCGGGCTGTCATCCCAGGAGGGATGATAGTCTAAAAACTGCCCACTCCAGCAAGGAGAGAAGACATTGACATCATCCCCCTGTCTTCTGCTCTGCAGTAGAAATTTAGAAGTGAACCTCTATTACACAATATTCAGCTTTTGAAGAGTTGTTGTCTTTTCCATGGTTAAAAAAAGGGGGGGGGGGCATTTCGAACTTTTAAACTTATTACTTTGCATAAGTTTCACACAAAGATATACAGGGATTACACTAAAATCTAAACCAAAGAAACTAGTAAAGTCTAACCATTTATATTTAGTAGAATTAATGCTATTTGCCTCCAAGGAACCAAAGGTAGAAAGCATCGATGTCGTAAATGCAGGTCTTGCCGTAATGCTGTCGTCCTCATGCTTCAGAAATTGTTGATAATCAAAATGGTTTCCTGCCTTTTTATATGAAAGTTCTGTCTTGGGCAGGGAGCAAAGAGGAATATGTCACAACTGGTAGGAAGCTCAGTGGGCGATCAGGGGCCCCTTCCCTCTCTTTTTCTCTTAAAGTCCAACTTCAGTTGTGATTTTGACTCTGCAAACAGAGCAAGGAAGAAGGAAAACTGGTTCTCCACCAGAAGGTCCTACGTGAACAGTTTTCATGCTCTCTGGATAAGAGTCACCCCGAGTAGGGCATGTATTTTGAATTATTTTTCAGGTGAGGTCACAGGTTTCTACCAAGCCAGCATCCTAAAGGAGTAGACGCAACACAGGACTAGACATGAGCATTTCTATGTTTCTATCCTCTTTCTGTCAAAAACCGATTTTACGAACGTGAGAAAATTTTGTTATCTACTCAAGGCCTCTCTTCCACTCTCTTTCAAAGGGGGACTTAGAGCATATGGCTTTTAGTCTTTTCCAGTTTATAAGGACATTGTTTCTGATTGATAGAAGCTTAACATCTCTCTCCCGGGGGACATTTTCCTTTAAAGAGAGGACAGCAGAAGAGAGGTAATGTCCTGAGTACCTCCCTAACCCACCCAATCCCTAGTAGACTGAGCTCAACGAGCGTCAGTGGGAACTCCTTCTTCCTTCTCCATCTTCCTAATATCTGGTACACTGGGCACCTTGTCAATGGTATGTAAATGTGAGTTGCTGATCTGTATTTGAATCAAACAACTCGAAGAACTACCTTCCCGAGAGTAGAATATGAGACCTAAATTGCAGGTACAAGCAGAGAGACCCTCTCTCCTGCTTCTTCTCCACATATGATTAACCTTGCACTGGCTATGTTAATTCCAGTCATTAATCTAATGAGTTAGTCATCAGTTGTATGATGTTTATCTGATTATTCCAATTCATCACGTTTAATTATGTTATTATTTCTGCTTTCCATGAGTGAGGAAGAGAAAGCACTTGCTGAGAATTCTACGTGGTAGGACTATGCTAGGCACCTTATAAGCTCCATCTTATTTAGCAGCATTCTCCAAAACACTGACATAGGAATTATGACACTTATTTTACAGGTGAGGAAACAGATTATAGAGTTTAAGTGACTTGCCCAGATTCTTATCACTAAGCTGCAGCATGGCTGGGACTGGAAACAAGTCTATCCCCGAAGCCCACATTCTTTCCACTATACCCCACTGGCTTTGTCTTCCCCTGCCAAATAATCCAGCATTATTTCTGACATCTCACAATGGGGCTATGGGGGGGACTTGGGCAGGAAGTAGAGAAGGTCTGTCTGAAATGACTTTTTCCCACAGTAGTGCTAGATTACATTGATCCAGTGAGAAGAACATCTCACTGAGCACCCCGTGGTCATCAGCATGCTTTTGCTGCAGCTCATGGTCCAGATAACACCACAGATGATATTCTCTAATAAAGCAGCAGGCTGTTTTAGATGCACCATCCATGTCCTTTATCTCATTAGGGCCATATTCTACCAAGTCCAGTGAGTGAACTGTAATTCATGCTTTTTCAGATGAGAATGGGTAATCTTGGTTTTATGTAAGTAATCAGTTCTTTCTGTTCTTTGTAAAAAAAAAAAAAAAAAAAAAAAGTGTTATTTGAACTTTTTCACTTGAAGTTTTTGACAGTTATAATAGTGAATAGCTCTAATTCTTTTTCTCGGGGGAAGCCAAATATAAATATAGTCAGGTACTGATCACTGACTGCATGCAAGGAAATGTGTTTGGTGTATCAGTTTGGAGAAAGAGGATCTTCTACCTGACTTCTTAAAGTTGTGAAAAGATAAACTGAGATTCATTCCCCCCCCTTTTTGGTTAAAACTGTACATAAATCACTTAGTTCCCATAAATATAAAATGGGCATCATAGTGGGCCCAAAATGATGCTGTATCACACCTTGCAGGATTCTGCCATCTTGAAATTAGTGAGGCCAGTCACTGCTCTCCTCATGTTTCCGGCAGCCCCTTCCTTGCATGATTAATAAGAGCAAAGGAAGGAAAGATCAGGGAACTTGGTACACAATGTATGCTGTAATACCCAACCAATTCTCTTCTGCAAGTTTCATTACATTGAGACTTGTAGAGAAGAAAACAAGTTGGGCTTATTCGCCTGTGAACCTTTAAGGAAACACAGTGGGTTTTTTCAGTGTTCTATGGCAACCTATTTTATGGGCCTAGAGCTAAGGAAAAATGAATGATCCTGCTCAGAACAGTTACTTTATTCTGGTTTTTACGCCAACACTTTAGAGAATCAACAGAGAATTAGATGAGAGGGAAAGGTTAAAGAGAAAATAATACAAAAAAAAAAAAAGGCAGATCAAATTTAACAGAACCAAAGATGAAAGAAAAAAAATAGGACAATATGGTTTAAAGGAGATAATGTAATCTTATCTCACTTCAAGTATCCAGACATTTATTGAGTACTTTCTATGTGTCTAGCTTTAAGCTAGATCCTGGAAATACAAAGATGATGAATAAATCATTGTATGCAAATCTCTGGTGCAGAAGGCCTCCCACTCTAGTAAGAGAAAAAAGTATATATAAAAAAGTGTATGTGTGTGTGTGTGTGTGTGTGTGTGTGTGTGTGTGTATATACACAGATACCTATGAAAGAACTGAGTGGTTCCAACACAGAGTTGTGGACAGGAAATGATTAACAGCATAAGAAGAGGCTCCTAAGTCTGGTAGCCAGGATAACGCAAGTCTTCCACAAGAACTACAATATAAAATGAGTCTGACAATAATACATAGAATTAGGTGAAAAGGTGTTTGCTTTGAGAACAAAAAAAAAAAGGAAATGCAACAGAAGACAGAGAAAAATTGTGTGAACCACAGAATTTTGGAGCTGCTTAAGCATGCTGTAGGAGACAAGGAATCTCAGAAGATGAGGTTGGGGACTAAACAGGACCCATCACAGAAAATCACAAGGGCCATAATGGGAGAAACAGGTTGGGCTGAGGCAACAGAAAACCATGGCATGCTTACACAAAGGATGATATGGTCAGATTTATGTTTGGATGGGTGACTCTGGAATGATTATGGAGTGTGGGTTTTATAGGAAAAGACAAGAGACCAGTGAGAATATTAGGGTTTACCTTTTACACTGTAGTTGCAATGCCTCTGCCAAATTTGTTTGAGATGATCTCCATTGGTTGAAGAAGTCAACAGATTATAAGGTCCCTGAGCCAAGAGGAAAGGATATATATATATATATATATATATATATATATATATATATATATGGCCCACCATTAGTGTTTGGCTAGAAGGATGGAATTTGAGCTCATTTAGTATGCTGGAACATACTTTAATATTTAGGCTATTGAATTAGCACATCTGATCATGTGTAATTTGCTATCCATGTGGAAGACCTTTTCAGGGGTGCTATTTTGCTATTTTAACTGATCTCATTGGAATTAAATTTCAAAGAGTTGGCCCCACTTCAAATGTGCAAAGATACTGAACAATATGGCACATCAAGAAGGACCAATAAAATCCAACCAAGTGCCAAGTTTGGCTTGCTTTCAGTTGCAGCTGTTGTTCTTTGGGCTAGTAACTTCTTCACTCTAAATCTTTGCCTGTTTTTGTAAAAAGCGTAGGAGCACTTCCTCTCCTGACTTCGTGGGGCTATCATGATGGGGAATGAGGAGCTTCAAGAGAAAACCACAAACTATTAGAAATCCAAGTGTTTTTATGATCATTTATTTTGTGTGTGTGTGTCTGTGTGTGCGCACGCGCGTGCGTGTGTGTACATGTTACCAGTAATATCCCCTCTTTCTTCTCCTTTGGGCAAGTCCCATCCATTCTCATTTTTCCTTCAGGTATCAAGTTTCCCAATACCTTTTCCTCATCAAATGCGAAGTGCAAAAATAGGATACGAGTTATTAACATGTGGAATAAAAACAGTGAGTTTCCTTTGACAGGAATCGCAAATCTTGGCTCAGTCCCATCAGACAGGAAACTAAAATAAGAATATTTAGTGGATTTTTTGGAGCGGTGGGTCTAACGGTTTGGGCCAGAGCCCGATATATGTACATGACATCAAGATTGTTAATTACATTCTTCAAATCTTCAATATTCTTACTCACTTTTTGCCTGGAAGCAGTTTTTGCATTATCTTTCTTTTAGCCTTGGATTCTGGCAGCAGGTAGGCAGTGACAGCTTTGTGCCCCACACAGTGCATGATGCAGGTGTCGGGGTCCTAGCATGGAGAGCTGGCAGAGGGAAGCCCAGGCTTCCTTGACTCTTCTGGGCTTCTCTACCTGGAAGGGACAGACCTTTGAGGTCCCAGCATTTTGCAGCCATCTCAGTTCCCCTCTCTGCTGGGCCACTATTAGGGCCACTTCCATCCAGTTGCTATGGCCTCAGGTCCCAAGGTCACAGCTCTGTGTTAGCTTAGTCCTCCATGTTGCCCAAGGCTGGCCAGTCTTCACATAGTCATGGCTCTCTCTGCTGCACGATGCTGGGGGCCCCAGTAGCTGTGACCGGTGTCTCTGCCAAGCTGCCCTGCACCAGATCACCTAGCTTGAGAGGTGTGGTGGGCATTTTGTCTTTGTCCAGGCATCCACAGAGAGCTGACTTCCTGTTTATTTTAGTCTCACTGCCCACCATGGGTCAGAGAAGCAGATTAATTAGGTTAGCTCCTATGTGAGATAGTGCTTTGCTGGTGAAAGTGGTTCTGATTCTATTCTGGTCATATGGAAGGGTTTGCACAATTTCTGTAAAGTTATGATGTGTGAAGCAAGTTTTTTTTAATTTAGAATTTTTAAAGTTTTATTAAATTTCAGCCTCCAGACTGATTTTTAATATCATCATTTGGAATGAACCAGGAAATAGTAACAGATGTTTAAGTGGAGGAAAACATTTGTTCCGCAGTGCCTCACCCCTGTCACACCTCATTCCCTGACCCACAGACCCACTGAAGCTTGTTGCTAGAAATAGCTTTATTAAATAGGTTTATAAGAGATCTGAAAGGAGTAATATAGAGTGAATTCTGTGAGCTTTTCTATGTAAAGAATAAAGTGCTATACTGATAAAGATAAGCTTCAGGCAGTCCAAGATGGGTTTTATTTTTCATTTTTATTTTTTCCAGCTTTATTGAAATAAAATTGACACATAACATTGTGTAAGCTTGTGTACAATGTGATGATTTGCTACAAATATATATTATGAAATGTTTACCATAATAAGGTTAGTTACACATTCTTCACCTTGTATAATTACCATTTTGCTGGTGGTGGAGAACATTAAATGGTGAGAACATTAAAGCTCCATTTTATAGCAACTTTCAAGTATACCATACAGTATTGTTAACTGTGGTCACTGTGCTGTGCATTAGATGTCCGGGACTTACTTATCTTGTAACTGAAAGTTTGTAGCCTTTGACATTCCCCCTGCCTTCAGCCTCTCACAGCCACCACTCTATTCTGTTTCTGTGAGTAGATATTTTTAGATTCCACATATAAGTGACATCATACAGTATTGGTCTTTCTTTCTCTGAATTATTTCACTTAGCCCAGAAAGGGAAACAACCTTACTGTCCATCAATGGGTAAATGGATAAGGAAGATGTGGTATATAATCATAATGGAGTATTAATCAGCCATAAGGAAGAAAGAAATCCTGGCATTTGCAACAAAGTGGATGAACCTTGAGGGCACTATGCTAAGTGAAATAATTCACTAAGGACAATGTCATCAGCAATATAATGGCAAATACAACAGGTCCTGCATGAGGCTATTTGCTGCTGGGTTGCAGTTTAATCTGTGATTTTCCCTTTTGCTTAAGTGAGATCTGGGAGAAATGCTAAATTAGTCGTCTTTTATCCTGACATGAGGCACAAATAATTTCCTGTAACATAGAATAGAATATTTGAAACTTGCTCAATCTACTGAAACAAGAGTTTAACCAGAAATTAATATACCATCCTTTCTTCATGAAACTCTTAACTTGTGGTTTAGGCATGCTTCTGTATTAAGCTGTACACTGTCACAATAAAATAAAGCTCTGGGATTGGCATAATACCAAAGGTGAGCTCCTAATGGCCAAGTGTTAGACTCTTCCAAGTAAATGTGCGGTTTTCGGGCACCTGGGTGGCTCAGTCGTTAAGCGTCTGCCTTCGGCTCAGGTCATGATCCCAGGGTCCTGGGATCGAGCCCCACATCGGGCTCCCTGCTCAGCGGAGAGCCTGCTTCTCCCTCTCCCACTCCCCCTGCTTGTGTTCCTGCTCTCACTATCTCTCTGTTAAATAAATAAATAAATAAAATCTTTAAAAAAAAATAAAAAATGTGCGGTTTTCTAGTAAAGTTACCCCCCAGTCTTGTATTATTAGAGCTAATTGATGTTAATCTAAATTAATCTCTTCACCCTTTTGTGTTCAACACAGCACTTTGCTTAAGTCTCCCTATGTACTTATCCTACTCTGTTTCATATTAGTATTATCTTGAAGGCCAAACAGTACGAGTTTTATCTCCACATCGTCCAAGATACTCATCACTGTACCAGCTCATAGTAGGTGTTTGAAAACACTCAAATGAAAAAATTGGCCTACGGTTCCCTTTCTTTGAAACATCTTGTCATTATTTTAATAGTCAAGTACACTTGCTCTTTGAATAATGATTTACCATAGAGTCTCCTAGCTGCTTGTTAATTCTTGCCTTCTCTCTTGCTCATTTGGAGTCAGTCTGCGGTGTTTCCGCAGGATGTGGCCAGCATCAGAGCATATGTTGTCTGCATATGTACCAAAGGAGGTATTTCTTTCTTTCCTTTTCTCTCCAGTGCTCTTCTCTTTAATGTAACTGTAAATTCCCAGAATGTACATCCTATTTTGAAACAAGATTCAGGCTTTGAATAAGACTTTGTTCAAGTAGAGTGGGATTCTGGGTATTACACAAGTTAAGAATTTCATGTAACTTTTCTCGCTCTCTCTGAAAATACATTTTAAAGTAGCCCTTGTCTGTGACTTTGCTCATTCTCAGAAATAGTATATTTATATAAAACAAATGCACAGCTTTCTCAAAGATAGAGGGAGAGAAAGGAAAGTCTCTCTAATAGGCTTTAATACACTAGTGAATTTCATGGATTTATTTCAGAGGAAATCATCCCAGCCATGGTCCCCAAACAGTCAGAAGCCTTGAGAAGCTGAAAATTGGGAAGAAAACTTGGACAGTATTTGTTCCTGTGAGAATTCCATTTTCACTGCACATTAAAAGTCTCTGCTGCCTGTCAGATGTTTCTGTAATAAAATTTATCATCAGAATATACTAAAAAAAATTGCAAACTTAATGTGCTCTTCACCTCACATATTTTTAAATACATACTAAGGTCAGAGCCAGTAGTTTAGTCAGCTGCTGCACTATGAGAGTAGCCTGAGGACCGGCCAGCCTCTAGTAGGTCTTCTGTGACCTGGTCATGATGAGATCTCTCTGTGCTCGTTACTCTTTTTAGAGAAAACCATCTCCATCAGAAATCTCTTCTAAAAAGTGAATATGGGCTGGCAGAGGGAAGCTGGTATGGATTAGTTAATTAGACTATCACTGAGTAGGATAAAGGTCCCTAAGTTACAGACGAGCTCAACTTTGATCAGCTACTCAGTCAAAAAAAAAAATCTAGAGCTGGTGGGAGGGAACAAGGCAAGGCTACAAGGCTGGATGTCCCAAAATTAGCTCTCCCCCCCCTCCCCCGACTCATGCCTTCTCCTCTCAGTTAAGGGAATCACTTTTCTCCCCAGGCACCAAACCTTTAAAACTCTGGGTCATTTGGATGTGCATTTTCTTACCCCACTTCCCCAAATAGTCACCAAGCTCTGGTTATTCAGCTTCTGCTTCTTTTCCTGCTGTTTTGGCTCAGGCTCTCACTCTCTCCATTGATCCCAATGCCAATCCCTCCTTCCTGACCTTTTATATGTTACCAAGGTGCTTTTCAGTGCCAGGCATTTCTTCAGTACTAAGTTTATCCACATCCCTGCCTTCTCCACCAGCCCCCTGGGGTGCCCCTACTCTCTCCTCCTGCCTTTACCATGATGGTGGCTGCTATTGAGCAGACTATTAGTTGGGGCCATGGAGTCTGAAAGGTCTGCCCCCGGTGCCCAGGTCTGCCTTGTAATACCTGTGTGACTTTGGCCAAGTTCTGGACTCCCTCTACCTCTCGTTTTCTCTCTTTGTAAAAAGAGATAGTATTAGTGCCTAACTCGAAAGACGGTTGTGAATATTAAATAAGATAATGCCTGTAAGAAGCTTAGCACAGAGTTAAATATTCTTAACATAGCAGCAATATTGACGATTAGTGTTGATATCGCTGAGGCTGGATAATGTTGCCAGAACTTCGAACTTCAGTGGGGATGGGAAAATTTTAGGTAGATGAACAATATTTTCTAAAAGAGATGAGATCCCTGCCCTCTCCCCTTTTTACAAACTAAAAACAGTTTTAAAAATGAATGCAATAAGCAGAATTCCTTGATATGATTATAAAATACCGATATAGAAACACAGTCCAAACTTCCAGAAATAATAGCATCATCCTGCCTAATATACCAGCAGCTCATTTTTAAAAAATCTGCAGTGCTCTCCTTCATGCTATGCAAGGCTGAACCGACTATTGAAGATGTCAGAGGCCAAGAAGTGTTTAGTCCCTTTCCTGAGAAAACTTACTTTCTAACAAGAAAGTCAGAAAAATAAAAGGTCAGTAACAATTTGCTGCAAGAAGCGCAAGTCTTTAGATGAACTGGGTCCTTTATGAATTAACATAAAAACATTTCTGAAAGGGGGGAAGGGGGAAAGGAGCATTATGTGGGTGCTCTCATTCAAGGATCCTGGACTGAGAATCGGGATCCTTCTGCAGTGAAATTGCAGTTTAAGAAATCTATTGCCCAAGTCACTCTGCCTCGCTGTGACTGAATCAAATGAAGCCTAATGGTGCTTACAAAGCTGTTGTGAGATATAAAAGAGCTCTACAAAGGTAAGGTGCTGCGATGTTCATCATTAGCTCCCAGCTAAAAGCTGAACCTGATATATTCTTGCCATTTCGGAGAAGGCAATCTTCATCTTCAGTTCAATTATGTAGCATAATTTCAAAGAATACTGATGTTAAAATGTGAACTTCACTATCAATGCATTGATCAGACATGATTTTGAATATGTTAAAAGAGAAAACTTCAGCCCACAAGCCACTGTCACCCATCCACAGACCCCAATCAAGAACATCTTTAACAGAAGATTGAATTCTCCTTTGTTGAAATTCCATGGTGTGTGTTGCTTTATTACAATTATAAGATGTCTGAACATGAAAGTGTAAAATGATTTCCGCTCAGGTCTGAATTTCAGACATCCAGAGTGTATTTCTTTATAACTAGTGGAGAAGCATGATTATGATGAAGTCAGTGCTACTTGGTAAAAAGAAGAAAGAAAGCTTTTTTCTGAACATGCTAACACTAGTGAGATTAATGCTCTTATGCATAGGTGGAGGACATCTTTAATGTAAAGCAGGTCAAGGATACACAAGGAATAAATTCAAGAGTATTCATCGGCACAGCTATTCCTTTCTAAAATCATTTCCCATCTTCAAATATATCTGTTTTATAGTTAAATGCAGAAATCTTTAAAACCAATAGTTATAGACGTGCAGGTAAGAATGGTATATTACTCAAAGGACTTCTCTTTCATGGGGGATAATCTATATAAATTGTTTTATACAAAGCAAAATATAATAAAGAAGTCACCCCTATTCTCTGGGGCTGGAGAATAGAAGAACCCAGGATCGAATGTATGAGTTTAGATGTGTAATGACATCGATCAGGTACATATCTGCCTTTTACGTGATCTTTTTATGACAGGATAACAAACTCCCTGCTTATCTCTAGTCATGACAATGATTGGAACTTGGGCAGAAGAGCAGAAGGTGTTCTGAAATTTTTAAGAAAAATTCTCTGGCCCCCACTCTGTGTTTGCTCTACCAAATTTACCATCTATTAACCCAGTGCTGGACTCGAACACAGAATAATCAAGCAGCAAAACCCATTTTTTTATTTCTTGTGCCTCTTGGATGATAGGTTGCTAATAAGTATTTCATAAAGGAATGGATGAGTCACACAGATGCAGCACAGTTGGGCAAGCTGATCTCACACATCTTCTGCTGAGACAAGGGAGAGCTATTTATAGGTCGTAAAAAATGAAACCTTCCCAGCCTACCACCTTTCTCCCTTCTTCTTCTGTCATAGTACAAAAACTCATTCCCAGTTCTAACACCTTCTCCACACACAAGGTATTCCTAGTTAACCATGTTGCTTCTTCTGGGAAACTTTCCTAGCCACAAAGGAAAGAATGGAGGCAGGAGTTCTCCACGGATAATTGTTTCTTTCCCGCCTCTGCTGTGTTAGCCCCCTAGCCCCCCAACCCTGAGTCTGCCTCAGAATAGACATATTTTATTAAGGGTGGTGGAATCTCAGTTTTATAAGCGATCTGTAGAACAGATGTGTCCCAAGTGCATAATTTTACAATACTCTGAAAATAACACAAAGTAATAATATGTTTCTAAGCCCACACTATTTTATTCTCCTCCCACTGTGTGTGTGTTTGTTTGTTTGTTTGTTTGTTTCCAGTTCACCTTAGCTTCAATGCCAAGCCCTAGCTGATCATACAAAGGGATATAAGTAGAGCTGTGGAGAAGCAGTTCTTGTACATTCCGTGACAGAGGATCACTCTTGACTTTGGTTAAGCGTCCTGTTTACTTAGAGCTGAACCTTGATTAAGGGAGCATCTATGGATTCTATTCACAGTATTTCAATGACAAACCTCTGGTCTGTGCCAGAAATGCATACCCTCCCTCCGTTCCTCTGAGATGGTTTTTACACCTTGATTAGCACATCTGGGAATCGCCCGCCTTCTCATCATGTCCTCCTTGCTTCTCCGTTTGGGTCATGTTTCTAAAAACCCGATCCGTCCTTTCTTCTCCCCCTCAATCACATCACACTGACAGCTCCTCAGTCTCCTTTTCTCTTTGTTTCTTTCTATATTTGAAACCAAAAACTTTTCAGGGTTCCAAGTTTTACCAACTCCCCCTCAGAGATGCTCCAAGTTCTTTTGCAAAATTTAACCTCCATACAAATTTATGTCTTTTGTGATCGACAATTTAATTACAGTATTATGTCCCTTTTCTAATCAGTCTGGGGGCAACTTGAAATCTGCAGTGGCTTTAAGGAGATTTCCGTGAGAGCAATTAATTACTTGTTGACCCACCGTGCCCGTTCGGAGAGAAAGCTTATCTTGCTTGTGGGGCCCTGGACTGGCCAGATACATTCCCAGAATGGAAGAACACCAACCTGGAGTTTAAGAGGTTGCCAGTCATTCACATAGAAGGCACCCCTGCTGAGTCCTTTTCCATTCAGGAATAATAATCACATGGAATGATTTGCATGATAAAGAAGAACATTCTCATTAATTTTGCAGATTGAATCAAGGTGTGTGGGAAGGATGGCGATATAAATGTAAATGACCTTCACAACAGGCTAAGAAAAAACTCGCTAGAGCATTGAACCCAGTGATGTTTAATAGAGATATGGGTTAAGTTGTACATTAAAACATTTTTCAAAAGTAAGGATACATAAAATAGAGTCTAGGTCACTGCAAGGTAAAAGGTCCTGTGAAAAACTTATTGAATAGGAGTTAGAATTGTTCTTTTCTGAACATGTGCATTTAGGATTTTAAAGGCACCACCATTTGGTTGGATCTTTTGTTAGTATTCTTGGTGATAAGTAACTGAATTACATTCAAACCTGCTTAAAGGGAAAAAGCGACTTGGGGGCCCATGTAATTAAGAAGTCTTTGGACTAGCATGAGCTTCAGGCATAGGTGGATCTGAGGATTCGAAAGCTGTCATCTGGAACACTTTTCTCTCTCCTCTCAGCTCTGCTTGTCTTTCTTGGCTTCCTGCTGCTTTCCTTTGGCAAGTTTATTCCTGGCACACCTCCCTGGGACTCAGAGCATGTGACTTGAAGGGTTCCTATGGGCTCACCTCTGATGGGGTCACATGCCTCTCTCCGGGCAAATCACTGGGTCCAAGGGTTGGGATATTCTGTGTTATGGCAGACAGACACCTGATTAAAAGTTCTTCAGGATTATATGGAGTAAGGGGATGATCCTTCCCCAAAGGAAAAGGTGCCAGGTGGACTGAAACTAGGAAGGAGGGGCAAGGAAGAACATTTCCTACAGGCCCTCAGAAGGTATCTTGATGATTCAAGGCACAAGTCAGGAAGGATTTTCGAGATGTTGTAAGTCATCTAAGTGGTTTATGGGGCTGACAGTGAGGGCGGATTAAGTGGGGCCTCTGAGACTCTGAGGTATGGATCAATGATAGGACAAAGGTAAATTTTGAAGAAGGATTTTTGTTTATTTGTTTGCTTTTACAGAAAACAAATGCAACTGATCGTAGCACCTTTAGATGGGAGGAATGAATCATAGAAGTCAGAGGGAGAAAATAAAAAATATCTAATAACTGCTATTAACATGTTGGGCAATGTCCTTTGTGTTTTATACAAACAGCACACGTGTGTTCTAATCAAAATTATTCCATATCAACACTGCATTTTTGTGAAAACATAGAGAACATTTGGGCAAGTGACTAAACTAATCTGCAACAAATTAAAAAGGTTTTAAATGGCGCACGTTCTGCATGGAGCACTGGGTGTTATATGCAAACAATGAATCATGGAACACTACATCAAACACTACATCAAAAACTAATGATGTAATGTATGGTGATTAACATAACATAATAATTTTTTAAAAAAAGGTTTTAAATGGCTAAAAACGCATTCAGTGGATGTACTATAGTCAGTGATCAATATCTTTTTTTCAAATTTAAGTTTTCTGTTTTATTTTCATAGATAACATTATAAACATTTTGGGACCACACCTCTTGTCATTTCCCTAAGATTGAATTTTGGTGGAATTACTGAGTGATAAAATATGAACATATAAAAATCTTTGGTCTCTATTGTGACATTTCTACACAGAATATTACTATTTTTACCAGCAACGTGGTAAGATGATCCTTACTCCTGCCCAAAAATGGTGATTTTCAAGAATTAAATTATGAGATTTATGAAGCGAGCATTCTTGTTTCCTTATAGGGCCTATCATTAAAATCACTTTAATAAGCATGTATTAAATCTTAGAGAATGGGCCTATAACCCACAGAAAAACGTATGTTTTAAATTCTGAGCTACAAAGCAAAAGGAGAGAGTTTGTGTTAATGAAGTAAATCTCTCTGCTCATTGTAATATTGACAGCACTCATTGTTTCTGAGGATATATTACATTACATTACATTATATGGTATTCCGTAAAAATGTAATATTCAACCTGGCAATATATATCAAAATTGAAGATGTGTACCTTTTAACACAGAAATTCTATATTTGGAAATCTATCCAAGGAGGTATTTGATCAAATACACAAAGTTATACTTGATGATCATCAATAAGGTTATAAAAGCATCAGAAATATTGAATCTAAGTACCCATACCCATTAGTATTAATTTAAAATAACCATGGATACTTATTTAGTGAGTCCAGTGTAGCCGTTATAAAGGAGTGTCTTAAGTCAGAATTGCCTGTATTGAAATCTTGTTCTGTTTCAGTCCTAAACAGTAACAACTTTGTGCCCCTGAGCAAATAGCTTATCTGTGATTCATATCTGTAAAAGTTATTTTGAGCATTAAGTTAGATTTTACACAGAAAGAGCTTACTAAGTCCTAGTTACTATAATTCTTATAATTTCTATTAAATGGAAAAACTTTCATTAAATTGTTGATATGAGCAAGTGATTAAATAACATGGATGAGGTGGATATGTGTGTGTCTGCATAGCAATCCAAAATGACATTAACCAAAGTATGCATTGTGCTTATCTCTTAGTTGGAGACCATTGGGTGATGTTTGCTTTCTTCTTTATGTTTTTCTCTTTCACTCAAATTTTCTGCACAAGTATTTGTTATGTTTCTGATCATAAACAGTTAATGATACCATTTATTTTTTTAATCTGATTATGCAAGAACTTCTTTAGCAAGTTCTGCACTTCCTAGGCGACCTGTCCAAAGCCATGTAGCCTGGTGGTTGCCCAACGTCAGGAGAACAGAGTCTACCAATCCCTAGCACATAGGTCAGATGACTGCTATAAGCTAAAATGATTTAAGGGGAAAAGGAACCATCCATGGGTTTAGACTAAAACAACTAGAAGATTCCAGACTGTAAAAACAAAAGCTAGAAGTTCTGCCGTAATTGGCTATGTGACCTTGAGCAAGACTCATGACCTCTCAGGTACTGCTCTCCATTTGTAAAATCACTCTCTGAAAGTTCTTGTCACCCTAAGTAAAGAGGTAAACTGAGGCAAGCGCAAATTGTGTATATTCAGGAATAGCGGAGGAATTGTAATTTGGAAAACGCATGCTGTAGCAAACCACAGACGACTCTATTGAGGGCTTGGGGCAGGCTGTATTTATGGGCAAGGAATACAAAGATAGGGAAGTCTAGCCAGAATCCAAGCAGTAAGTTCATTGGCTTGAGGGTGGGGAGAGATTCTTGGTGGATGTGCCTTGGTCAGGAGAGAGGTCTCTGTCTTCTAGAAATTAGGCATTAATGGACATTCAGTCTCTTAGTTCTTGAGTTGCATTCTTCTGGAGGTGCATGCGTGAGATTTTCCATTTCATGCCCTCCAATTCCACATTAGATTGAAATCCTTTCACATTCCTGTCCCTGTAATATAAAGGATGAGACTTTTGACACAGGGGAAACATATACTTATTTAGTTAATTACTAGTTTGTTCATCTTAACAAAATCTGAAAAGACTAGTGTTGGTCTTGGTATTTATTCATAGTTGGGGTGGAGGAATGAGGTGGTTGATTCTGCACTAAAAATCTGAAAAAAAACAAATTTAGTAAAAGCTAAAGGAACCCTGTCTTTAAAATTATATAAAATCTATGACCTTGAAAGTTTGTTTATGCTCAAAAAGATTTCATAAAGTTTTGGATAAATGTGTGATGAGGTATTTATCATAGGGAATATGGGAATTCATATTCACAACTGGGAATTCATTGCCCCAACTGTTGAGTTTGAATCATGAGAGGCTGTCATTGTCCCTCTGCATCACTGTCAGGAGCCAGAATAAACATGGATAGAATTCGTGCAAACACAAGCTGTCCGTCTTGTGCTCTATAATTTCTAGATAAGTCTTGATTTCTTAATAAAGTGCATCAAGTTACCAAATATATATAAAGCCTAAAATAATCACGGGCCAAAACTCAGGTATTTTTCTAATATCTTTTCCTTCTCATTTTACTCTGAAAATACTAGAAGAAACACCTCTCTTGAATACCTGCGTTGTACCAGGCCCTGTGGCTACCTGCATTACTTCATCTAATCCCCACATTTGACTGTCAGGACGGTATTATTCCTATTTGCTCACAGGGGAAAGTCAAGGCTTGGGAGGTTAAGAACATGCACATGTCTAGGGGGTTGGAAGTGGTAGATCTGGATCTTCCCACAGCTTATTCTGATGAGTAGCACATTATCCCCAGCTCCTGACACACTGGGCTGTTGATGCCTAATGAGGATCACAGTGGCTTTGGTGGAATTACTCCTCTGACTTGATGAGTCTGCTGAACACCAGAGGGTATCCTGTAGAATATGTTTCTTTGACCCAGATTTGACTTCCTTTTACCCTTTTTAACATTGACTTCCTTTTTAACTAAAGGGAAGCAACACATTATTGACTCACATAACATAGGATATTTTCAGAGTGTTTAATAATTTGTTCTGCACAAAGAAAAACCTGTACTTTGTCTTTCCCTGAAAGATAATCTTCAAGGTATTCCCCCTGAACCTTTTTTTTTCTCTGTAGATTACAAAGGATTTGCAAAGACAGGGAAGAGGCCCTCCCACCAGAAGTTAGGATGACAGATGAGCAAGCTTAATTGTGACAGGCAGTGTTTGGTCCTTTCCCTATATCTTCTGGGAAAATGGAGCCATCATTCAATCAGCTGGGAGCCTGGTCAGTAGGGTGTGTCCCTGTGTGTGATGCGTATACAAGGGGGCCTTCCATAATTGCACGAGGCAGACAATTCATCTGGAAGCTCTAGAAAATGAGAGGGGGGAAAAATGATCTCTAAATGTCCATCTGGGTTCTGAAAAGTAGAGACTTGAATTTGTGGCAGGCTACTTTATAATTAATCAGTCACCGAGGTTGGTTTTCATAGCAGTCCAATTCCAGATGTGATCATCACACAATGAACCGTGCCTTTATAAATGTTACATTTCCCGGGGTCAAAACATCTGCCAGGATTTTCCTCCCAGTTTCAAGAGTTTAAATGCCACATTATTTTGAATAGTGCTCTTCTCTACTGGTGTTTTGTATCATGGAGAACAGTTGGAGGGCATGGCATGGAATAACAGATAAAGGAAAACCTTCCTCCTGTTTTTATAAAAACAGAATTCACTCTACTCACATCCTGCTGTCCAGCCTTGATTCACGTGGGCCAATTTCTTATCTGGCTACTAAGATAAATGTAGCATTTACTGATTAAAGGTGATCATATTTTCTTCTCTGTGATATTCCAATCCTGATGGGTCAGAATGCACTTGTTCTCTACATACACGATCCACTATATAGAGAGGTATCTCACTCTTCTGTGATTTGAACCTCGTCTCTAATTTATTTCTATTTTGAACTGAATTTAAAAGCTGATTACCCATCAGAGAAAGAGGCTGGCATAATCAAGTTAGACAAGGGCAGGCTCCTTCGAGTCCTCCTTGGGTAGCTTTTCTAATAGACTGAAGCTAATTCTGAGACTCTACCTGTCACTAGAAACAGTGTCTAATTCCCATGCAACCGTATGGGTTTGTGTGAAATATACTCTTTCTGAGACCCCCCAGACAATTAGGATTCATCTCAATTCTGAAGTGCTGAACAATTAGAGACATTCTCCTGTACTAAAAATTATATGCAGGCTGAATGACAGCAATTCAATGGTGGTGGATACAATGCAAATAAATTATATAAATGAACTATGAGAGTAATTAGAACTGGAAATGTTGATGAGGTACTGATGACATTGAAATTTTTTAAAATTTTAAAAATTAGATCTTAAGACAAGAAATAAGTTGAAAAGCATTAGAAATAATTTGTAATGGAGGTGGAATTCCTCTCTGTGGCATTCATCCTCTCTCCTTGGCAAGGGGGATGAAGATCTCCAAATCCTCTGGACAGAATTTAGGGCCTTGACAACATGAAGTTTGCATGACAGAGAGGTGCATAAGTCTGGTCTGAACTAAGGGATGAATTAGAAGTCAAAACAGAAATGGCCTTATCGGCTTAATAATTCAAACTTTGAGAAGCTCCTGGGTGGCTCGGTCAGTTAAACATCCGACTCTTGATTTCGGCTCAGGTCATGATCTTGGGGTCGTAAGATCGAGCCCCGTGACATGTTGGGCTTTGCGCTCAGCGGGGAGTCTTCTTGAGATTCTCTTTCCCCTCCTGAAAAAATAAAAATAAAAAATAATTAAAACTTTGAGGGGAATCTAAGAATAAAATTTAGAGCAAATCGGTAAGTATAAATAAAGAAAACTTTAAAAAGGATTGATAACGTAATATCAGTGTGAATACTTCCTTTTTTCTTGCTCTTTTAAACACCCATGTTTCCATTTGTGTTCACTGAAAAGCCTGGAACCGCTGGCAGCAATAAACCCCACCAAAGCCCAGGGGGTGGACTCTAAGTACAATACGAAGACTAATGATGCCACTTCAAAGGGTCCTAGGAGCCAGCTTAAAGAGGCTCCTGCAGGCGAAAGATGATATAATTTCAACCTCAAAGACAAGAATGGCTACAGCTGATGAAAACAGATCACCTACGCCACCCCTAGTGAAACTATTGATTCGGGTCATCAGCAGATGGTAAAACATTAGTGCACATTTGATGGGAAATCAAGGTGGTGGGATCAGGCTGACACTACCTGACCCACACGGAGTTATCTTAACCTGACTGACATGTTACTCGGACGTGTCGCTGTTACCCCTGAGATGATGCAGTGTAATGTATAGAATACCACTTCCGAGGTAGCTTGGAGGATCGCAACTCCAACCGAATCACACCTTTGGATTTCAAGTCCAGTTGGTGGGAAATACAGAGGTTAGAGTATCAAGCTAACCCACAAGAAGCAATCAGTCAAATGTAAAATGTCACAGACTTGAACAGAATAATTTTTATAGTTCCTTGAGTAAGTCAAAGGAAAAAATGAAAAAGGTAAGGATGGAGTGCTGTAGGTGCTTTGAAGAAACAAATGAGATGGGTACGTGGGTGGCTCAGTCATTGAAGCATCTGACTCTTGGTTTTGGCTCAGGTCATGATCTCAGGGTCCTGGGATTAAGCCCTGCGTGGGGCGCTGTGCTCAGCGGAGAGTCTGCTTGAGATTCTCTCCCTCTGCTCCTCCCCCTGCTCTCTCTCATTCTCTCTCTTTATCTCTCTCTATCTCTCTCTAAAATCTTAAAAAAAAAAAAAGAAAGAAACAAGTGAGATTAACAACCAAGTATAATGCATGGGACATTTTTGGATCCTGATTCATACAAACAAACCATAAATATACCTTTTTAGACAACAGGGGAAATTTGAGTATGGACTAGGTGTTAGGTGATAATAAGGATAATAAGAATTGTTTAGTAATTTTAGGAGAAGCAATAATCCATCACATTATATAAGAGAAAAACATAGAGTATACTGAAGTATTTATGGGTAAATTACTTGATATTTGGAATTCGATTGAAGGTATCTCAGCCAAAAGAAGGAGGGGCATAGAAAAAAGATGGAAATAAATAAAACAAAAACGGCAAAGTAATGGTTTTGAGGCTTAGCAGTAGATCCATGTGGACTCTTATTTTCCACTTTTGGCGTGCTTAGAAATTTTCATAATAAGTTAAAAATAAAATTGAAGCGTTGTCTAGGCACACACAAAAAAGACAGGCAAGAGACACGAGGCATGAGCTTCCACTGCAATTATCTATCCATTTATAAGTGTTCCCTGAAATCTTTATATGAAAGAGAGGATTGTGAGCGCTAAATAGATGCCTACGTGAGTACTAGAAGGAATAAAGAAAGAGAAGGATTGGTGAGTTGTGACCTCTGGCAGAAAAATTACCCCTGACAGCATGGCTGCTGGTGCTTAGATTCATCTGAGTGATGGGAATTGCCAGGGAGACTTGTGTTTAGTGACATTTGGAACCAGCGTCTTCCTAAACTGTGTCTCCATAAATGAGTTGGATATGAGGTACATTTGGAGAGAAAATACAGAGAAACATACTCCTTGGTGATTTGTCACATTTCACAGATTTTTGCTGTATTTTTGGTTTTGTTTTTAAAAGGTCTCTAGCGTTAATGTAATAGTAAACAAGAGTATTAGAGTTAAAGTCAGGGCCAACTTCATGGTTATATGTATGTGCAGCCACAGGGCCTTTGCTTGGAAGGGCCCTACAGTCAGTTCGATGATTGGCTGCCACCATCTTGAAACTCTCATACGTTTTGAAGCGGGAGCCTCAAATTTTCATTTTGCACTGGACCCTCCAAATGATGCAGCCAGTCCTGGTAAAAGTATATGTGTTGGGAGACAGTAGATTTAGTAGACTTGATTAAGTTTCTAATTCATTCACCTGAAGGAGTCACTTTTATAATACCTTTGGTTTTTCAACCTCCCGACTCCTTTGGGGTCAGCTAAGCAAACACAGCCTCCAGCACTGTACTATCACCCAGGCCACTTTTAACTTCATGAACATGACACTCAAAGGCAAAGCCCAATTTTATTGCTATCTAGATCAAGAATTTGTTTTGAAATACAATTTTCAGATACAGTCGTGCTTGTAGTTCTAAAGCATTGAGCTTTTTTTTTTTTTTTTAATTTATTTAATTGACAGAGAGAGAGAGAGAGAGAGAGAGGGAACACAAGCAGGGGGAGTGGGAGAGGGAGAAGCAGGCTTCCTGCTGAGCAGCGAGCCCGATGCGGGGCTCGATCCCAGGACCCTGGGATCATGACCTGAGCCGAAGGCAGACGCTTAACGACTGAGCCACCCAGGTGCCCCTAAAACATTGAGCTTTAAGAAAAGGTAGTCCTGGGGCGCCTGGGTGGCTCAGTTGTTAAGCGTCTGCCTTCGGCTCAGGTCATGATCCTGGAGCCCCGGGAGCGAGTCCCGCATCGGGCTCCCTGCTCGGCGGGGAGTCTGCCTCTCTCTCTGACCCTCCCCCCTCTGATGCTCTCTATCTCATTCTCTCTCTCAAATAAATAAATAAAATCTTAAAAAAAAAAAATTTAAAAAGTAATCCTGAAGGTCAGTTTTTAAGAAGAAATTTTTTTTTTCAAACAATTCCTAATTCTTCCAATAATGATAAGATGCTTCCAGAAGGGAATACTTCTTCTAAGAAATTACTATTAGAACTGTATGCAGGAAGTTTTGTGTTTTTTTTTTTTTAATTAACGTTTTATGGTAACTCCACCTGGTCACTAGTTTTTACTACTCCAAAGACAAGAACTTTCCTTTAGATTTCTAGGTGGGTTTTCATGTGATCTTTGGTATTCAAGAAAGGAACCAAATCATAGCCTCTCAAATTGATACCACTTTCTACCCTTTTCTCTTATAAGCATATTTATGTTTATCACGGCTCTCTTTTTCTCCCCCTCCCTCTTTTTCTCCAAATAGTATTTATCATGGCTAATTACATGAAAATTTATTTCTTCTTTTATATATGTACCACAATTTTTGTGGCCATCCCTCACATGGATAGTTTTTCTGTTTCCAATATTTCCTGTTTCAAATGCTGCTATATTATACCTCCTTAAAGATTTTTTCTACATTTGTTCTCTTATTGGTATATAAATTCCTAGAGGTATACTGCTGGGTTATAAGGTAATACATTTAACATTTTGGAACATGCCCCCAAAGATTGTGCCAATATACACTTCTGTCAACAGTGGTTTTAGACTGTTTTCCCTAACCACTAACAGTACTGCATATATTAATTTTTTCAATTCCAATATTACCAGCAAAAAAATTGTTTTAATTTGCGTTTCTTTTTTTCAACTTTATGGAGGTTATGTAACTGACAAAACTGTAAGATATTCAAAGTGTATAATGTGAGATTTTGACCTGCATATATATTGTGAAATAAATTCATTGAGTTAATTAACACATCCATCACCTTACATTTTTACCTTTGTTTTTGGTAAAAACATTTAAGTTCTACTTTCTTAACAAGATTCAATTATAGAATACAGTGTTATCAATTACAAACACCATGTTATATAGTAGATCCTCAGATGTTATTCATCTCACAAGTGGAAGTTTGCACCCTTTTACCCACTTCCTAATTCCTCCACCTCCCCAGCCTTGCAAATCACTTTTCCAATCTTTCTCTGAGTTCAACTTTTTTTTTAATCCCACTGATAAGTGATATCATGCAGTGTCCTTCCTTTGCTCGCTTATCTCACTTAGCATAATGTCCTCCACTTTTCATCCATGCCGTTGCAAATGGCAGGATGTCCTTTTTTAAGACTGAAGTAATATTCTATTGATGTATATATAACTTTTTCTTTATCCATGTATCTGTCAATGGACATTAAGTTGTTTCCAGTCCTTAGTTATTGTGACGAATCCTGCAATGAATATGGGAATACAGATGTCTCTTGGAGATAATGATTTTGTTTTCTGTGGATATATACCAAGGAGTGGGCTTGCTGGATCATATGGCAGTCTAATTTCAAATTCTTGAGAAACCTCCATACTGTTTTCCATAGTGACTGTCCTAGTTTTCATTTCCATCATCAGTGAGCAAGGGTTCTCTTTTTTCCACATCTTTGCTAGCTTTTGTTATCTCTTATTTTTTTTATCACAGGCATTCATCTAGATATGAAGTGATACCTCATTGAGGTTTTGATTTGCTTTTCCTGATGATTAATGACGTTGAGCACCTTTTCATATACTTGTTGGTCATTTATATGTGTTCTTTATAAAAATGTTTATTCAGATCCTTTGCCCCTTTTAAATTGGGTTACTTAGGTTTTTTTGCTATTGACTTGTATGAGTTCCTTGTATATTTTGGGTATTACCTTTTATCAAATGTGTGGTTTGCAAATTTTTTCTCCAGCTCCATAGGTTGCCTTTTCATTTGTTGGTGGTTTCCTTTGCTGTGCAGAATCTTTTCAGTTTGATGTACTTCCACCTGTTTATTTTTGCTTTTGTTGCCTTTCCTTTTGGTGTCAAATCAAAAAAAAAAAATCATTACCAAGACTAATGTCAAGGAGTTAATCTTCTATGTTTTCCTCTGTGAGTTTTGCGGTTTTCATTTTTTTCTAAATGTTTATCATTTTTCCCAAAACAAATCAACTGAATTTTCAGTCATTTTCCCTACTAATTTTAAGTGCTGCCTCTATGTTATCATAAGCAACTGGATTTTAAATTTTAACCCTTTACCAATTTTTTCTTCAAAAGAGTCATTTTCTAGGTAGACCATGTCTATGGATAGGGATATGTTTGGTATTTAAACTCTGCAGAGCAGGGTGCCTGGGTGACTCAGTCATTAAGCATCTGCCTTCGGCTCAGGTCATGATCCCAGGGTTCTGGGATTGAGCCCTGCGTTGGGCTCCCTGCTCTGCAGGGAGCCTGCTTCTCCCTCCCCCTCTGCCTGCCGCTCCCCCTGCTTGTACTCTCTCTCTCTGTCAAATAAAGTCTTTTTAAAAAAAATAATAAACTCTGCAGAGCTATTATCCATAGCCAATTCTTTCATCTTATTTTTATTCACTTTCAAGGTAGCTTGCTATATGTGGATGAGTTACACAGGTGAACAAGCCATGTCTTAAATCTAAATGAAATAGTAAGAAATTGTTCTAACCAGTTACATTTATGGGGTATCAGTTATGTTCTAGGTACTGTTTGTTGTTGTTGTTGTTCTTTTGAAAAATTTTCCTTATTTAATTACCCCAACAAACCTGTTAGCTATTGTTCTCTCCTATTTTACTGATAAGGAAGCTAAGGTTCAAAGAGGTCATGAACCTGCCCAACACCATAAAGTTGTTAAGAGATAGAGCCAGAGTGGAGACCTACATCTTATTTAAAACCTACTTCCTTACACTAATCTATGCTCACAATTAATGACCTTGCAAGGCCAGTTGTAATAAATCCCTTCAATGTGATGCAAAGTGTTGTGAAAGACATTTTAAGTGAAGGAAGACAAAATTTTTTATTTTGAAGAGGGTTGTCAGATGTTGTCCACAGACTGTCATGTCCTGTGGCATCTTTGCAGCCTGTTGTCATGATTTCATGTTGTTTTCAGGGACTCTCTTTCCTCCCTTCATGAGAACTACTCAGGCAATTCATGGTGGTAATAGTTTAACTGCTGCTGGTTTACCCAGGCCTGTTATTTAGGTTTACAGAACATCAGCTTCCACCTAAGAACTAAATGAAAATGTGAATTGGATTCTGGATTCATCTCTTTGTCATCATCCCTTTAGCGAATTCATCAGGGTTAGCCAGAGAGCTTCAAAGTTCCAGAATATTCAAAGGAGTCTGTTAGACATGAAGGGAGGAAGATGGTTATCTAAATGGTCAGATAGCTGTGTCATTAAAGTAAGTTATTAAAGTTATTAAGCCCCCTGGTTGAATAACCTCAGAATCCACTTACATATTGAGACCAGGGAATCATATGTCACACCACTTTTTGCTTTAATATTTGTGAACAGATATAAGAAAGAGAACATCAGAGACCTACTTACCACATGATTCAAACTGCCAAGTGACTCGTAATTCTGTCACCTGCTTTGGAGTGGCCCATCACCTGTCCCTTGTCCAAATATTTCTCTGTTCTTCCAGTCTTGATTTACTGCTTGCTTGACTTTTCTAGACAAGCCTCTGTATTTTTATTTCCTTTATTTTTCTTTTCTTTTTCCTCCGTTTTAAAGAGTGCCTGTTTCTGAATAAGACATTTCCTTAAATTATCCAAAGAAACAAATTTCCAGGCAGAAGGAAATTTATATTCAAGTGTTGTTTGGAGTTTCAAAGACTGAAGGCTTCACTGCCTTCTCTGTAGCAACTCTGTGTCACTTCAGTCCTACTTCACATCTCGTGGCTGGTCCTAAGAAGATGCATTTGAAGTCCTAGACATTTCATTTGTACTTTAATTTTGACCTCTCTCTATATAAATAGGACAGAAAACCACTGCATGAATTAGCACAGAATAATAATGCATATTGTCCTTGTTCTTTCTTTCAACATTGTGAAATTTAAATTTTCTGTTATTTTTCTCTTAATTGGCACTTGTGTTTCTGTATTCATGGTAGTTCCCTTAAGTAAGCCTTCAGACAAAAATCTGAGTCTGGAGTTTAATAATTATACCCAACACACCAAGGACTGATTTCAGTCAAATAATTGTAAATGATCAAAAGCCAACTTATTAACACATGGTAAATGTAATTATTTAATTAGAAATGAAAGGTAGCAAGTTGCATAGATGCAATATGGTCATTGTCTTCAAGCTACCTATTTGTAGAGGGCATATTTAACACTTTATAAGAAAGTTTTATTAAACAAACAAACCTGGAACTCTGGAACAATAGATTAGCTTAAAATATTTAGGAAGGAGGAAATTGTCATTAAAAGAAATAGAAAGTTTATATACATATCTCTTCTAGTCTCTTAGCAGGAAACAAAGTAACACTGAAAAATGAATCAAACCTAGATGAGGAACAAAATTCTTCGCTATGAGACTTCAGGAACATAGTTTTTCAGGTTCATCAATCTGATTACACAACTAGTTAAAAAGGCAAAATACAGTTGTAATGACGAAATTTAATTCTCTTAACATCAGCTGCAAGTCTTTCTTGGGAAATTGGGACATCTGATAACTGTTTTACTTCTCTTACTCCAAATTAATCTTCTAGAAATTTATCAATAATCTTCCTCTCTCTTCTCTATTTCCAAGAAGCACACAGGAGCCCCCACACCAGGCAGTGAGAGACATTCCAACTAATTTCCCTACCTTAAGCTCTAGCTTGGGTTCTGATGCCCTGAATTGTCAAGGAAGAACCAAGTATCCTGTCTAAGGCCAGTTCAGCTTTGGGGTGAAATTGGGGTGGGGAGAAGAGAAGTAGCAGGGTCCCTGAACTTGGTTTTCATCAGGTTAATAAATATTTTATTTCTAACAGCCACAGACATTTCCTTTAGTTTAGTTACTGTGAAGGAATGCTGTTCTTTTTCTTCAGATTTTCTTGCAATAAGACAGTCTTCTAGTTTCCAAAGAGTTCCACTTACTAAGGTAATAAGGTATTTTTATTACCTTATTCATTGCATTTTCCAGATAATAAACTATTCATAAAGCCTTGAAGAAAAAATTTAAAAAAAATTTTTTTTACATTTATATCCATTTACTATTCCTAAGGACAGTCCAGTATCTCTTCCCACATGTAAACCTTTCTATTAGTAGGTTGTGACTTTGCTCCCTGATTAACTCTTGGTTGTTACTAATAGACGTGAAATTATTTTTGGAAAATAAATTATGTTCAATGTAAGTCTAGTAATCCATTTAAAATTCCCTTAGTCCCTGCAGCGTGTTTATCTAGACTAGTCAGAGTCTTCTGAATCCCATAAGACAGTTTCTCTGAGTACAGCATTTTTTTAATGTGAGAGAAACCTTAGACATTCCAAGTAAAATAAAATTTATTTTAAAGCAAAATAAAAAAGGATGACTGACAGCCCAGTGCTCTTTGAAATGAGCACCTACAGCCTACCATTGAGAAGGAAATGTTAAATTTACTTTCCCCCAAATCCATTTGTTAGCTGTAAAAGTGCCCATTATCCATTTAAACTTATTTCCAGACCTGAGATAGCACAACGCGCCAGATTGTCACATCAGACTCAAAGAAGCAGAGATCTTATTGAAGATCAACCTTTACTAATAACTTGCCCAATACATGTGAAGACAAAGGCAGTGCATAGAAACGTCTGCCACCACTGGTCAACCCCCTGGGGTCCTTCCAGGCAACATTAGGTTGTGACCTGGTCCAGATTTAATGTTTGAGATCCATGAGTGATACACGCAGTTATCAAGTGACTCCCTCTGATACGTGGATAATTATATAGCTGACCTAACACTTTCCAATGGGTCATATCCCACAAACCCGTAAGTTCCTCATTTGTTCGCTAAAACAACCTAGATAGACTGGATATAGCCTGCTAGAAGAATTCCACAGGAAGGACTCTTTTTTTCTCTTTGCTAATAAATACCATTAGGAGTCTGATTAGCATGTTTACAAGGAGTCTTTGTTGGGTCATTGATTTCTTTTTCCTCCTCTCTCAGCTCTTCTTGGGCATCCCCATGGGAGAGAAGATGGGTAACAAACAAGCTATGAAGGCTTTCCATCCCAAGACTCGTCCCTGTAGCAAATGTTATTATATTATGTGTTTTTAGGTATCTGTTGCTCTCTGTATAATGACTTACCATATGTAACATTACCTCACATACCCAGACCTTCAGAATCACTATATGACATTTTGTCACTATTGACAGTGATAACATTTGAGCTTCACTAAGGAAAAAAATAAAAAGAACTTCCAAAGAATTTTTTCCAGTCTTTGTGACTGGTCACTAGCATCATCCGAGGACTCAAGATGCCTTTTCTCCTTAAACTTTAGTCTTGGGGGGCACCTGGGTGACTCAGCTGGTTAAGCGACTGCCTTCAGCTCAGGTCATGATCCTGGAGTCCCTGGATCGAGTCCCGCATCGGGCTCCCTGCTTGGCAGGGAGTCTGCTTAGTCCTCTGACCCTATCCCCTCTCATGTGTTCTCTCTCTCTCATTCTCTCTCTCTCAAATAAATAAATAAAATCTTTAAAAAAAAAAAAAAACTTTAGTCTTGGGATTATTGCCAGGTCTTCTACTAATCTCCGTATCTTCTCTCCCTGGTAAATCTTCAACATTCTCACATACTCTCAGACATTTAGAGTATAAGAAGTGACATCATTCAAACATAAAAAATGATTGGAAACAAATTATGTACATGTTGGAAAAGTATACATTTGTACCAGAGTTACAGAATCTGGTTTGAATAAATTAACAGATTGTTTTGGCTGATAGTTATAGCTCTTCCTGTTTTGTGTCAAGTCATCTAGGTAATGTTCCTATTCCTTTGGTTCTTAGGATGACAAAGTCCTCATAGGCTGAATCTCCAGGCAAACCTCTTAGCTGAAATCAAACCAGCTGACCTGGGTAGTTCTGGTCCATCAGTCCATTAACTCAATAAATTGTTATTGAACCCCTACTCTGTGGAGAGTATTATCCTAGATGCTGGGATCCAGTAGGGAACAAGACAGTCATGGTTACTGCCCTCATGGTTCTGACCTTTTATAGAGATGTATAGAAGAATGAAGAAAACAAATGCAACCAATTATAAATTGTGATAAGCCCAAAGGATCTTTGAATTGGGCTTTTTATGACAGTTAGATTCTTGTGAGGTATTCAACAAAGATAACTAGCAAACAAAAGAAGATTGCATGATGGATTCCAGCGGATGGCATTATGCTATATGGCTTAGGCTCTTTACTAGACTCAAGAATGAAATTGATCATCCAGTATCGTAGAAAATCAATAAACCTCAAGCTGCCCTGAAAATACGAACATACGAATGTTAATACTTTGCTTATAAAGTTATCTGAAATGATAGATAATGACAAATGTCTTGCCTCCTAAAATGCACACTGGAAACTTTCTGAAGTCACACTGAGTGATTTTTTTCCTCTGAGTAATTTAAATTTTAGAGAGTAGGTTCAAATCAAAGATTTTCTCTTCAAGGCATGAGACATCTGTGCCACTTTCTTAAGGCCAACCACCTTTCTCTTCCCTGCTCTGTTGTTTCCAGCCCCAGGCACATGGAGGTGCCTGTCCTTGGAGCCTGAGTTATATGCCATTCAGTTTCTGTTCTGAATATAGTGAGACTTTAGAAGTTTCCTTCAAAACAGAAACCGAAACAGAAAAGACATTTCTGTCTTCTGGTCCCCAAACTGCCTATTTGGGGGCATTGATAGTCACCGTTGTAAGTCCTTCCCATTCCTTCATCTAACCACTGGTTTTCAAGTCCCAACCTGTAGAAAATCCATGTTAGGTAGTCAGGAGATAATTATTCAAGATCCTTGACACAAGGGGGTTATAACCTTATAGGGTAGATATAAATAACCACAGCACCATGGAATTGTATCTTACCAGACATTGGGTTCTAAAGTCAAAAAAGAAGGCAAAAATTATATATTCAAAGTAACACTTAAAAAATTTTAGTTTGCCTACAAAATACAGAATAGATGGTCATATTTATAGGCCAGATTAGAAACAATCTAATGAACCCAACACAGTCAGATTTTCCTCTAGGACTAGAACAGAGCACAGATTCTTCAACTGAACATCACATAATGTGGATGGCTTATATTCCTGGGCCACTTTTATGAAAACGTGCATATTAGACAGTCTTGGTACAGCATTATGCTCATACTATGAGAGGCATGGAGAAACTATGGAAGAGTAAGGCAAACACGGACTTGGGACTTCATCCCAGACTTACTAATACTTGGGGCATATATGTACTGAGTGTATGTTGAGCAGAATTGCCTGCTTTACTTAAATCTCCCTGTGTCTCTCTGTCTCTCACAAACACACACTATTCTAGTCCACAGGAATGACATAAGCACAGCTTCAGAAAGTGTGGATCATGTGGCCACAATGGAGCAAAGAATATAGGCAATTTTAGCAGAAACTAGTAGCAGTATAATAGTGTGGCTGGAAATTGATTATAGAATACAGTGACTATTAGGCAAAAAGTATGGGCTATATTTAAGTTATATAAAGCCAGTGAAGATTTTTGAGACGGATAGTAACTCTGCCCTTGCCGGAAGATGAACAGGATGAGTTCAGTTAGGAACCTACTAAATCTCAGCCGTTCTGGGAGCATTCAGACCCAGCTGGACACTCACACCTAGTCCCTAGCAAGGAAGTCTTAACCGGATATACAGCCTATGAGCTATTCCCAGAAATATCTTTTTTATTGCCGTATCTTCAGCGCCTAGAGTGGTTCCAGGCAATAATATACACTCACTAAATAATTACTAAATTAACAGCATTTGATTATATTGAAGAGATCATGAATATATAGCTATTTAACTGGGTGAATGGATTGATGGATGGATGGGTGGATGGATGGATGGATCGATGGATGGATCGATGGATGGATCGATGGGTAGATCGATGGTTAGATGGATGGATGGAAAGAAGGAAGGAAGGCCAATTTTGTTTTTCTTGCTAGGCTGTCTCTTGGATTTTTCTAGTCTGAACATTTCCACTGAAGATCTATTGTGTTCAGAGACAGTTATTTGTAGACATGAGGCTAAATTCTGGGCCACTTCCACCACCGCAATAGGATTCTTTCAGTGCTGTCAAGAGTAAAGGAGCAACATCTAAGCAGCCAATGATGAAGAAAACAACTGAGAAGAAACGAGCAGACCCAAGGGCTGCAGCTGGGATCAGTCAGCTTGCTAACCAGAGGAGCAGAGCATCTTACTGAACAGCTAGACCTGTGGAATGCAAACTGTTTGGGGATGAAAGCTGTGGTGTTGGAAGAAACGAGAAGAGGAGTGTGCAGTAATCTGCTCGTTTTTCTCTCTTTTCCGAGACTGACGTGGCAGTAGAGATCAGAAGAGCATCCTGGCAGCATGTGTTCAGACAGTGGAGAAGAGAGGCAGCCAGAAGCAGACACGATAGAACAGCTCTCCTGTCCAGGGAGGCAGAGGGCCGGTAAAGGCATCAGTAACTTCTGAGGTTAGCGTCGTGTTTCTCTCAAGACCGCACATATGGCAAATTCTGCAGAGTGAAAAGGGGGTCAGAAAGTCATTTGCTAAAAGGGCAAGCTAGGCCCTTCTCGCTTCCGTAGCTTCCTGGGGCATTACTGTATTGAGACAGCTGAACACTTCACACCTCACTCTCACTGCCCAGTGGAGCAGCAGTGTGGGAAGTTCAGCCTAGTTCACGAGAATATTCTCTTGAAGGATTGGGAGCGCAGGTTCTCAGCAGAGACCCCAGAGGGCGTTAGTTAGCAAGTGTCTGTCCTCCCTGCTTCCCATCCTACAGCCCAGTCTCATCGACAGGGTCCGTGGTATTCTAGCTTCTGGGATTAATCCAGTGCTTAGTCAAAACAGAATGATCCCGAGTGGGTTCCTGCCTTCTTCTTCCTCTTTTTTTTTTTTAACAAGTGAGTTATGTATTTTTTTAAAATAGAAAATACAAGTAAACCAAAAGAAAACTCAATCATAGTTTTTTTTTAATTTTTTTTATTCTTATGTTAATCCCCATACATTACATCATTAGTTTTAGATGAAGTGTTCCATGATTCATTGTTTGTGCATAACACCCAGTGCTCCATGCAGAATGTGCCCTCCTCAATACCCACCACCAGGCTAACCCATCCTGCCACCCCTCTCCCCTCTAGAACCCTCAGTTTGTTTTTCAGAGTCCATCATCTCTCATGGTTCGTCTACCCCTCCGATCTCCCCCGCTTCATTCTTCCCCTCCCGCTACCTTTTTCTTCTTTTTTTTTCTTAACATATATTGCATTATTTGTTTCAGAGGTACAGATCTGAGATTCAACAGTCTTGCACAATTCACAGCGCTTACCAGAGCACATACCCTCCCCAGTGTCTATCACCCAGTCACCCCATCCCTCCCACCCCACCCCCCACTCCAACAACACTCAGTTTGTTTCCTGCGATTAAGAATTCCTCATATCAGTGAGATCATATGATACATGTCTTTCTCTGTTTGACTTATTTCACTCAACGTAATACCCTCCAGTTCCATCCACGTCGTTGCAAATGGCAAGATCTCATTCCTTTTGATGGCTGCATAATATTCCATTGTGTATATATACCACATCTTCTTTATCCATTCATCTGTCGATGGACATCTTGGCTCTTTCCACAGTTTGGCTATTTTGGACATTGCTGCTATAAACATCGGGGTGCACGTACCCCTTCGGATCCCTACTTTTGTATCTTTGGGGTAAATACCCAGTAGTGCAATTGCTGGATCATATGATAGCTCTATTTTCAACTTTTTGAGGATCAATCATAGTTTTATTACCCAGAGATTTAAGCACTGTTAACATTTTGGTTTATATCCATATTCACTTTAAATTCTATTTATTTATTCAGACAGAATTTTTTCCCAGCTTTTTTAAGTTATAATTGACAAAGGAATGTATATTATTAAGGTGTACAACTTGATGAGTTGATAATATATCTACATTGTGAAATAATTGCCACAAACTTATTAACATATCCACCACTTCAAACCTTTTCTTTCTTTTTTCTTTCTTTATTAAATTCTTCATTTCTTTTTCTTTCTTTCCTTTTCTTTCCCTCCCTCCCTCCCTCCCTTCCCTCCTTCTTTCCTTCTTTCCCTCCCTCCTTCCTTCTTTTCCAGACCTGCCTTCTTTCCATGACCTTACCTTATATTTCAACTCCTTCAAAAACTGTTCTCAGCTTTTCCTTTGTTCTGAATGCTCTACCTTGTATATTCCAGAAGCAGATCCCTGTCTTGCTATAGGTCATTTTCATAGGTGCTCAGATGCCTTACATGCACCCCAGCTCATGGCAGCCAGACCCCAGCCATGTAGGGCATCTACATCCCTGTGGACTGGCTATTTCCAGCCTGCCGGTGACCCACTGGCTCTTTTGTTTGGTCACCCTGTCACTCCTGCTGAAAGTCCCCAGCACTTTTGACTGCATGTCTAATTTTGCCTTCAAATCGTATTCATGAAAGCACACCCCAAACATCTAATTTTACTCTTTTAGGCATTTCTAATCCTTCCTGCTCTTACCTTCCTCCATCATCATCTGGAGTCCCAGACTGACATAGACAAAGCGGTGATATGGCTCCCTCGTATTTCCTAGTGAAAGGCAAAGGGCACCTGAATCAGAAAGTTGTGTTAGCCTTAAAAGTGAACATAGAGATATTTACATAAATTCAAAAGGTTAAGCATAGGAAAATATTGATGGACCAATATAATATGGTTTGTCTTTGGGATATGCCATAATACTCACTGAGAAAGGTCACTAGTTAAATATATTGTAGAGTCTGTAAACTAAATTGCTGGTCTTGCTGAACAGAGTCCATGAGTAAATCAGAACTAGATAGTGTGTTTCATGGCTAATTCTTTTTTTTTTTTAAGATTTTATTTATTTGACAGAGAGAGACATAGCAAGAGAGGGAACACAAGCATGTGGAGTGGGGGAGGGAGAAGCAGACTTCCCGTGGAGCAGGGAGCCCGATGCGGGGCTCGATCCCAGAACCCTGGGATCACGACCTGAGCCGAAGGCAGACGCTTAATGACTGAGCCACCCAGGCGCCCCAGCTAATACTTAATTTAAAAAAAAAATCCAAGTTCACCCCATCTCTGCTTCATGCTACCTGAAGGGCTAAGAGGTTTAGTCAGAGCAAACGTAGTTCACAGACCCATTTGGTTTTGATTGTTCAGTCAGTCCCAGCATTTAGAGACCTAGGAATGGTGAGCATAAACATAATTCCGTATTTTGCGGTCTTTTCTAACAACTTCTAATAACTTCATAATGCTGCTAAAGCTGGTCAGATTTAATTATGCTTATAAAGTCCATCCTTTTGTATACTAGTGAGCCCAATACTGTGGTTTTAAATAAAGTAAGAATAGTTTTCTAAAAATTTGTATCTGATCATGTCATGCCCCTGGCTGAAGCACTGCTATTTTTGCGTACATTCTCTGAGCTTTCATGAAATAAAACATTGGGCAACTGTTACATTTTATCATCCCCAACATTTTAAAAGTGACATTCATTGATCTAGAGTTTACCTGTATAAGTGAGCCCAGAAAGAGTTTCATGCTATATTCACTCTGTACTTCTAGCATTTGCATAGGACACACACAGAAGATAATCAGTAATCCCATGATGAATGAGTGAATGAAAATAAATGAACATATCAGTTAAACATTGGGCAAGAAAATATTTTCTGTATTTTTGTATCTTTATCATAAAATAATTTTAGAACCCTGAAGTTATTATAATACTACTAGGAAATTCACTATGGGGTATTTAAAAGTAAAAAAAAAAAGAAGAAGGAAAGGCATATGAAAGCGTGCTCTCCGTCATTAGTTAGCAGGGTAATGTGGATTAAAACTACAATGTTACAGCACTATGCGCTAAAAATGCCTAAACTTAAAAATATCAACAGCACTAAGCACTGGCAAGGATGGGAAGAAAATGAAACTCTTTTCTGTTGATGTTTGGGATGTAAAATGTTAAGAACACTCTGGAAAACAGTTTTCAGTTTTTTATAAAATGAACATATAAATATATAATCCCTCAATCCTACTTCCTGAGATTTACCCAAGAGAAGTAAAGACATACATCTACATAATGTCTCTCTTCATTAAAAATACTCACAAATTAGAAATGATTCAATGTTCAATCCAAATCAAGAGGTAAATGGATAAATGATGGTATGTCCATATAATGGAATACAACTTGGACAAACAAGGTGGGGGGGCAAGGTGAACTAGGTATATGTAATGTGGATGGATCTCAAAAACATCACGAATGAAAAAAGCCAAAGAGTTGGTACTAACTAATTCCATTTGTATGAAACTCTAGAATAGGTAAACCTAGTCAGCAGTGATAGAAAGGAGGTAAGTGGTTGTCTGGGGCCAGGAGTAGACAGAGACTTGTGCCATAAGAGAGCACAGGGAACTTTTGAGGGGATGACAAAGTTATAGATCCTGATCGAGGTGGTAGTTACACAGATGTATGCATTTGTTGAAACTCATTGAACTATCTGCTGAAAATTAGTGCATTTTATTACATATAATACTTACACTTTAATAAAGTTGATTACAAATTAAACAAAATTAGGAAAAATTTGAAAACCTGGTACCTGTTTTGATAATTACAGAAATTTATTATATGTCTTATTAATTATCAGTATTTTTTAACCTATGGAATCAATTCTTCATAAAACCCTACTGCATAGTTATTTGATATTGCTGGTGTTACTGCTCCTTCATACCCACTGAGCAATAACCACGTAGATAAAGTAAGAGAGATTATAGGTTCACAAAGTGTTGCCCAAGTTCCACTGTGTTGATGATGTAGTTAAGGCTTTATATGATAGTAAGTGTAAGGCAGAAATTCTTTCAAAGGTCAAAATTACCATTTGGGAGAGGCTGTACTTTAAACCTTTACCTCTGCAAGTTACTTTGCCTGAAGCTTGTTTTATTATTGTTACATCAGGCATAAAGCCACTGAATATCAATTGTTTATCACCTTAGAAAAAAATAGAAAGTGATCACAAAAAAAAAAAAGTAAACAAAACAAACAAAAAAAACTCATCCTAGAAACTGTTTAAAGAAAGCAAGTTCTGGGGCCCAATGTGAACCCAACAGCCACTCAGCTCTCTGCTTATCCATCTGCATGTGTATCTACATCACAATGTTGAGAAAGAAAGACTCAGTTATGCTGAGGGTGCCCTCTTAAGGCAGAGAAACCAACGATCATTTTTGAAAGACTCATGAAAAGCAGTTGAAATACTGTTTGCCCTTAAGACACTGTCCTCAACTAGCAAATTTACTTATCTAGAACAGAATGTCCCTGATCATGCCAAATAGTCAAGTTACTACAATCATCAGGAGTCAGTTTCATAGGCCAATTGCTAGAATTTAGGATAACTATTTGACTTACTACCCAAACCCAGGACATTTTAAGAAAGGAAGTGCTATTAATAATTATGCTGGGACAGCAAGCATAAACCAGAACTGTCCCAGGCAAACTGGGGCCATGGCCACCCTAGTAATATATAATATCTGAAGAACGTCTTTCACGTGGTGCCACCCAGGGCTAAACTATAGAAAAATGCCCAAAGAATGTATAGGGAACACAAATGAAAATGTCTTCAATGCGATATCATTCATTTTCACCCAAGTTTTGTTTTTTAACCGAAGACAGAACAGAATGTGGTTTTTGATAACATTTACTCCAACGTAACATAAAAGATATTTGCTCTTTCAGCCTACTACGATTTTTTTTTCATTTAAGGAAAGAGCTTTATTCTACCTGGAGGTGCATTCTATCTCTCAGCTCCAGGTCCCCCAGTACGCACCCAAAACCACCATGCGTGAAGTAGGTTACGTAGAGATTAGCAGATTTATTGTCAAAATTGCTGTGTCTTATCCTTTCTCCTGTATCAGTCATTGGTTCCAGGTAATAACTGGTAGATTTTTTTTTTTTGGATGAATAAGAATTAAGTGTTCCTCGTCTTTGTTGGAAGATTCTAGGTTACTGAAAATTTGACAAAGGATTTCTAAAATAAGCATAAATGTTCATTCTATGAAATGTGCCAGTATGTATCAGTGAGCATTGGCTATTTGTCTGTTGCTAAATTATTAATACAGCATACCAGATACCACTTTTTTCTCCCCAGTGAATTGTTGACATTTAACTAATTTAGACATGCTTGTGTCGTCCCTACTTTAAACTGTTATTTCCCAGTTATTACCAGAAGTCATTTTAAAACAAACACCTACTAGATACAAAAAAAAAAAAAAACCCTCCATATAAAACAAATAAAAGGTACTTGTAAATTGTTTACATTTATAAGATGCAATATGTAAACAGAATTTTGAATGCATGAAGAAGGGTATTTTGACTGTAATAATTTTTAAAAAATCACTTTCTTAGAGTTGCAGTTTGAACTAAAACAAACCTCTCCATTTGAGTGTGTCACTAATAGCCCTGAGTTGACTCCAGGATCATTAAAAAAGAAATGATCGTAATACATATAATCTCCTAAGGTACAAATTTTGGAATAAATTATGCCACAAATCAAATAAGTTGGTCACTCCTCTCCTTTTTCTCTTGCCCTTTATCCTCAATGTGTCATCATTTGAGAATGGATTTGCTCTCAAGAAAAGCTCCTTTTATTTTATTACTTATTATTACTGCTATTAATTAATATTTACATTGTGCCCAGGGCTGTATTATATGCTTCATTTGCATTATCATCTTTAATCCTTAAGACATCCATACAATATAGATGGAGGAGCCCCGGGGCACCCAGAGGGTGAGGCTGACTCCATAGTGTTTTTAAGACAGGTAAAGTGTTCTCACATGAAAAGGAATTGGTGTAGTTTTACAAGAAACAAAAGCTTCCTTATGAGAAAAATGAGCTAGAGGTACAATTACATCATGTGTTATGAGAATTTTTCAGAAACTTTCAGGAGAGGAAATGAGAGGAAGAGATAGGAAAGAGATAATACTTTGTCTGGGGGAACATGACAGTTGAACTGAAATGAGCAGTGTGTGAACAGAAAGAAATATCCAGAGCGTGTATCTTAGTCACAGGCAGCTTCCCACGTGCTCTGAGCAGCAAGAAGAACTTGAACTGTCCCAGGGAGGGAGCTACACTCTTACTCTTGACAGTCTCCGCTAAATGACAGCAAAGAATCCCCCCCCAAGAAATGGATCATGATATCCTCAAAGTTTTGGAATCAGATTTTTCCTAAAATCTGATCTGAGAAGGTTGAAACCACAGGGAAACTGAGCACAGAAAATCTGTTTGCAGCATGGCTCGTCAGAAAACACAGCTGCAGAGGCCAAGGAGTGTAGGTTTTGCTGCTTCAGTGTCCAACTCCAAGAAGCCAGGTGGGAAGGACACGAGCTGGGATCCTAACATGGAATTAGTCAGCTGGGAGGAATTTTAGGGTTAAACAAACCATATTAAAAATGTATCTTTTGAAACCATATTTTTAATCTATTTCTTTCCCATATCTAAAACATCTTAAATACTGTTTCAGTGCTAGACACATCATTTAGATTTGATACATGCAGATTGATTGATCCGGTGAATGGGAAAAATAGGAAAATGATTTTCTGAACTCTTGTCGTTAAAACATGTATTTGTTTTGTATTCCCCCATTGTCTCTGAAATGGCATTTCTTTTTTTTTTTTTTTAAGATTTTATTTATTTATTTGAGAGAGAGAATGAGAGAGAGAGAGCATGAGAGGGGGGAGGGCCAGAGGGAGAAGCAGACTCCCTGCTGAGCAGAGAGCCCGATGCGGAACTCGATCCCGGGACTCCAGGATCATGACCTGAGCCGAAGGCAGACGCTTAACGACTGAGCCACCCAGGCGCCCTGAAATGGCATTTCTTTTTTTCTTTTTTTTTTTTTTAAGATTTATTTATTTATTTATTTGACAGAGACAGAGATAGCGAGAGCAGGAACACAAGCAGGGGCAGTGGGAGAGGGAGAAGCAGGCTCCCCGCAGAGCAGGGAGCCCGATGCGGGGCTCGATCCCAGGACACTGGGATCATGACCTGAGCCAAAGGCAGACGCTTAACGACTGAGCCACCCAGGCGCCCTGAAATGGCATTTCTTGAGAGGTAACTAATTTGAGACTTTCGGAAGAAGCCAAACAAGCAGTTGATGACTGATTTGCTCATTAATGGCCTGGGGTGTCACGGAAAACAACTGAGATTCCAGGAAACTCATCTTTAATGACATTAACGATGCCTTTTCAAGTTGCAATTACTACTATAAAACCACAGCCAGTGGCTTATTGTGGTTATTTTTTTTCTTCAGAATGAGCTACAAAAATTTTATGAGCCAAAATACTACTACTACTACTACTAATAATAATAATAATAATACCTTTCAAAAGCCAGACACAGAATTAGCAAGCAGGTTTTGCTAAGTTATAATACAGGTCATCATTGGAAAAGATACATGTAGAATTCTACGCCAAAGACCTTATTTTCTTTCTTTTCCTTTTCCTTCGGTGAGATGGGAGAACCAAGGGATTTTGTATTATTTTTGAAAACCAAAATGCAATTATTCACAGAAAAAAAAAACATTTTAATCATTCTTAAATGAGTCCTTTTAGAAATGAAAATAAAATTGTACTAGCAAAAATTTAATTAGCACATAAGATGGAAATTTCTTAAATGATTCTTTTAATAGATTTCATGACTGGTGTCAATTCATGCTGATTGGTAAATAATATAATAGAGTCAAATAATGTATTATCAGAAGAAAGAGAAATAAACATTCTATGAATTTATTCTTCAAGAGTTCTAACCAAACGATTATTTTAAAAGAATTCTCCCCTCTTGAACAGTACTTAGTGTTCCTTGTGAGCAGAGAGAAGGTCTGAGAATTAGGTCTGAGACTTAAACAACTTTCTCAAAAGAACACAATGTAAATATCCTTTTTCTTCTGTTTGGTTATTTTGAACAGCTTGCATACTTCACATGAACTCTAGTGAAGTGTTTGATTAGTCAAAGAAAAAGCCAATATTTGAAAAGGTGTTATTCACAATGGAACTAAAGTAGATAGATATAAGGCAAAATTGTGGTGGGGTTAACATGGTAGAGAGGGACACTGCTATTCAAAGGATGGGCAAGTGAAAGTACACCTTGGGATTTAAAGACAAGTGTCTGGTAATGATTACTATTCATGTTTCTAGATGAAGAAGCTATGTATGACTAGTGTTTTTTGCCCCACAGGATGCTCATAAAAAACATTGTTTGGCTTGCATTAACATGTTGTTCACATAGTCTGGACTTGGAGAGATTTAAGACACGTATAAGAAATGCTTAGATATAAAAGATTTTACCAACACTGGGAAAGTATGGGAAATGGAATTTTGTAGATCAGTCAGCATGCCCAAGCTTTGGTTGAGGTCAAGGGATAGGTTTTAGGGCAGATCTGCTTCTCATATGTGTGACCTATAAATAACTTCAATTTGCTAAGCTTCAATACTACAGAAAGTTGGAGAGTGGCTGGAGGCCTGGTAATGAACAGATATCACTCAATCTTCAAAAAAAGTGAAGTTCTACCATATGATCCAGCAATCCGACTTTGGGGTATCTATCCAAGGGAAGAGAAAGAAGAAGCTAGACTGTCTTCATCGTCTGAAATTCTGCAGGATCGGAAGACAGAGCCAGAGTATTCATCTTTGTTTCTCACTGAAGGTTATGACTTTGGAAATCAAAGTAGAGTATTTGCAGAATAACAATTGGACGCAAAAATAGAATGAAGTTACCAGAATGTTGGACTCCTGTAACACAACCAAGAGCCCCTTGAAAGATGAAAAGAAATGGCTTCAGAGGGAGACTTGCCAAACTGATGAAGATGGCTTTGCTTTGACATGTGAGGAGTAGAAAAAAAAGGAACAGATACAACCATAAAAGTCAATGCTACAGATGAAAACAGCACTCACACAGAAAGGAAAACAACAGTGGGGGTAACACCCTATTATTTCAAGAAGTAACTAGAAAAATGATAGAAGTAATCCTTGGGTCTCAGATTTGAAAATGTAGAGAGCATGAGAAATAAAGAGGGAAATATTTTAAAACCTACGTATTGCACAAATAACTTTTTTTTAATTATGTTATGTTAATGATCATACAACTTTCTTAAAAAAAGATTTATTTATTTTAGAGAGAGAGCTCGAGAGCACACACACCTGGGCACACGTGAGATCGTGGGGGAGGGGCAGAGGGCGAGCCGACTCCCTGCTGAGCATGGAGCCCATTATAGGGCTTGATCCCAGGACCCGGAGATCACAACCTGAGCCAAAACCAAGAGTCTGCTGCTCAACTGACCGAGCCACCCAGGCGCCCCTGCAGAAGCAACTTTTGAAGCCCTGATAACAGAAATAAAAGCAACATAATCATAATCTTTCTGATCTAACAAATCACCTATTATCCTTTTGAAATAATTTTTAAAGACCTAAATGTATACTGAATGCGTAAAAATTTTGAAAGGTGGAAAAGAAGTGTAAACTCCAAGGTAACCTTTCAGACAGGCGCGAGGATGTGCACGTGCGCTTGCACGCGCACTCATACACACTGACATACTGTAATCACTACAGACATGATGTTTTTCATCTTGCGCTTTTATTTACCAGTATGGTGATAACTTCTTTGTGCCACTAAACAGTCTTTGGAAGCATATGTTTTGCTATAAATAAGATATTTTGTCATACAAATAGACCACAATATATTCGAATGTTATTTTTGTATATTTAGAATTTTTCCACTTTTCATTTTTAGAAATAAATTGCTTATATCCCTATAGATAAATCTTTGAATTATTCCCTTAAAATATATTCAGAAAAGTGGAAATGCTGGGGGAAAGGGTATGGAAAATGTTTAACATTTTAATGTTTTATGATTATAATAGTAATATATGTAACAAAGAATTTAGAAAATATATAAAGTTTCTTTTTTTTTTCTTTTTTCTATTTAAAGATTTTATTTATTTATTTGACAGAGATACAGCGAGAGAGGGAACACAAGCGGGGGGAGAGGGAGAGGGAGAAGCAGGCCTCCCGCCGAGCAGGGAGCCCGATGCGGGGCTCAATCCCAGGACCCTGGGATCATGACCTGAGCCGAAGGCAGACGCTTAACGACTGAGCCACCCAGGCGCCCAGAAAATATATAAAGTTTCAAAGCAAAATTGTAAACTTCCCGCTCTACTCTTTATTGCCTCAAATGCATATTTTAATTCTATAATGCCATTTTTAGTTTCTTTGACATCCTTATTGATTTTACCCACCCTGCTCCCTGTTCTGTCTCATTCTACCGTCTCCCTTTATGACCTGCTTCCGGCTCACAGGGACTTGACCTCCTGCCCCCTGGTTCCTATACGCTTTCAGAAGTGTTTCCTTTAGATGAATGTTCTTTTTCTTTTATTCTGCAGCATGTTTTTCTTTGGGCAGAAAGGAATGAGAACATAGAGGTTCAGAGCTTGTCCTAGAACACAACCGTCTAGTTTGAATCCCAGCTCTGGTGTTTCTGAGCAGTGTGATTTTGGCCACATCATTTAAAATATCTCTGTACTCACTGTAGAATGGACATAATACTCCTAACTATTTACTAGGGTCTTTGAGGAGATGAAATGAGCTCATACATGTACATCATTTAGTATACGCTCAGGAAGTATTAAATTATTGTGGCTCTGTATTGGCCTTTTTTTCTATTTTTTCTCAAAAGGGGGAAATATTTAAAGATTAATGACCATCAGTTTTTGTGTGTGTGTGTGTGAGAGAGAGAGAGAGAGGGAGATACTATATATACCTATTTTGGGGGACATGAGTCAAATCCTCATTGAGGTCAGATTGATGGTCAGAATTCCTAGGTCAATTCCTGATTCATAGTCACTCACCATGGCTCTGTCACACCATGATGAACTCACTTGCTTCCTCTGTTATGTGGCTAGACCACAAGATGGTCACAGGTGGTCTCTTGACAGTCCACAATCTGTAGTACGTGGCTGCTACCCAAATGGCTTCCACCATTCCCTGCCTGGTAGTTTCATTCCAGAGCACCATGGGCCCCCCCCCCACACACTTCCTAACAGAATGAAATGGAAAAATAAAGATGGAGGAGTGGGAGAATGGATAAGGATTCCAAAGAAACTAAAAAATGTCACTAAAGAACTAAAACATTCAAGAGGGGGGCGCCTGGGTGGCTCAGTCGGTTAAGCAGCTGCCTTCAGCTCAAGTCATGGTCCCAGAGTCCTGGGATTGGGCCCCGTATCAGGCTCTCTACTCAGTGGGGAGCCTACTTCTCCCTCTCCCACTCGCCCTGCTTGTGCTCTCTCTCTCTGTCAAATAAAATCTTTAAAAAAATAAAATATACATTCAAGAAGATAAAGAACAGGACTGGAACTATGTATATTTTGCTTTGTAGCTTTCTAAATTTTCCATGTTATTTGATTTTCTATCTCAGATCTAAAAAGAGATATAATAAAAGCAGAAAAGAGGAAATGAGATTTCATAAAATGCCTTTTACAATAGTATCAAAAATATCAAGTAATTCTGCATAATCTAATGGATGTGTTAGTGCTCCAGAGGAAATATTGTAAAACTTAATGAGAGATATAAAAGAAAATCTAAATAAATGGAGAGATGTAACATGTTCATGAGTTGGAAGACTGAATATTTTAATGATATTACTCTTGCCAAATTGATCTATAGAGTTAATGAAATTGCAATCTAAATTCCAACAGGCTTTTCTTCAGTAAAAAGTAGACAAGCTAATTCTAAAGTGTATATGGAGAAATGTCTCCAAAGAAGACATCCAGATGGCCAAGAGACACATGAAAAGATGCTCAACATCACTCATCATCAGGGAAATGCAAATCAAAACCACAATGAGCTATCACCTGTCAGAATAGCTAATATCAACAACACAAGAAACAACAGGTGTTGGTGAGAATGTAGAGAAAAAGGAACCCTCATCCACTGTTGGTGGGAATGCAAACTGGTGCAGCCGTTATGGAAGACAGTACAGAGGTTCCTCAAAAAATTAAAAATAGAACTACCATACGATCCAGTAATCATGCCGCTGGGGATTTACCCAAAGAATACAAAAACATTAATTCATAAGGACACATGCTGTTCTATGTGTATAGCAGCATTATCTACAATAGCCAAGATACGGAAGCAGCCCAATGTGCATTGATAGATGAGCAGATAAAGAAGCTATAATGAAATACTACTCAGCCATAAAAAAGAATGAAACTTGCCATTTTCCACAACATGGATGGATCTAGAGAGTATAATGCTAAACAAAATAAGTCAGTCAGAGAAAGACAAATACCATATGATTTCACTCATGTGAAATTTGAGAACAAAACAAATGAACAAAGGGGAAAAAAGAGACAAACCAAAAAAAAAAAAAAAAGACTCTTAACTATGGTGACCAGAGGGGAAGTTGGTAATGGGTGAAATAGGTGATGGGGATGAAGAGTACATTTATCTTGATGAGCATTGAGTAATATATAGAATTGTTGAATCACTGTATTGTACACCTGAAACTAATTTAATACTGTATGTTAACTATACTGGAATGAATGTAAATAAAATACAATAAAAATAAGTAAAAATTAAATAAAAGTGTATATGCAAAAGCAAAGGGCCAAGGGCAGCCAAAACATTCTGAAAGAAGAAGAAAGTGGAAGGATCCACTCTACCATCTATGAAGACTAATTATAAAGAAAAGGTCATAAGGAGAGTGTAATTTTGGCATAAGAATAAACTAGTAAATCAATGGAATGGAATAGAGAATCCAAAAATCAACATGCATTATGGATGCTCCATCTGTGGCTGAAGGAGTGATAGAGGAGTTGCAGTAAAGATACCATTTTAATGAATGGTGCTGGGATTATTAGGTACATATTTTAAAAATGAAATCAGACTTCTACATCACACCATTTATAAAATGCAAGTCTTAAAAGTGAAAGGTGAAACTTTAGCTTTCAGAAGACAATATAGGAAAATACCTCAGTAATCCTGGGATAGAACGTATTTTTAACCAAAAAAAGCACAAATCATAATGAAAAAAAATTCAAGAACTTCTGTGCACAGCCAGATGCCATAAATAAAATGGAAAGGAAAGTCACAGAAATAAAGATATTAACATATAACTCTAACAGAGAACTCTCATTCAGTAGTAAGCCAAATAAGGACTTTGTGGTTGATTCAGGGATGACCTATCTAAGGCAGGGAGGCCATAGTTAGAAGAACAGGGTGCCTCATAAATACAGAAAACAAACTGGTGATTGCCAGAGGGAAGGGGAGTGGAGGGATGGGCAAAGTGGGTGAAGGGGAGTGGGAGATACAGGTTTCCAGTTATGGAATGAGTGAGTCACAGGGATAAAAAGTACAGCATAAGGAATATAGGAAATGGTATTCTGATAGCATTGTATGGTGACAGATGGGAGCTACACTTGTGGTGAGCATAGCATGACCTATAGAATTGTTGAATCACTATGTTGTCCACCTGAAACTAATGTAACATTGCGTGTCAACTCTAGTAAAAAAAATTCTAAATACAACAATCAGGGAAGAATTATAATCCAGCCTTTTGTGGGGGAAGGGGTATAAAAATTTCTTAAAAGACGAAATAGTAACAGACTTCTGGAGAGATGCTGGTGGAGTTACAATTAAAATGTCTTAATGCTCCATTTAAAATGAAACACAGAGCAATAAATTACAATAAGAATTTTAAAAATGGGGTACCTTTCTACTTTGTTAAGCCACTGAGTCTGCTTTGTTTCTAGTTGGCAGCCACATGAAGGCCACATGACAGTACTTAAGAATTCTGTTCACATTCTAACTTACATAGGGTATTATTGCTCCTTTTCAGTGATGTCATTGGTTTTCACTTTCCTTTGTGTCTTTGTAGGTTTTTTAGAGGGCATTTGAAATCATCTGGCCCAACCTGAGGCCAAATGTCATCTTAACTCTCTTTTCTTATTCCTAAGGTCTTTTGTAATCTTTACTACATGACTCCTTAGTATTGGCAGAGATTTGTGATATAGGTATATTTGATGCCCCTCCTGTATTCCTTAAAATTATACCAATAGTTTTCCAGGGTGACATATACTGCATAATTACAGTTCAGGTTATAGTCTAATTAGTCTACCATTCCCCCCTTGTGATGAATTTCAGATTACTTCCATGGTTTCATAATGACAAAATTTCAGCAAGAGACCTCTTGGATCGAATTTACCAACTATCGGATTTTTAGATAAATTCTCAGGAGTGAGATAACTAGGTCATTGTGGATACATCATGTTACGCTTTTAAAATACCAACTTTTATTGCTACCAACAATATTCGAAAGTACCAATGACCTTGAAATTTTAGAACCAGAGGAAAAATATGACCTGATGATTATGACTGGGATTTAATAGTATGAGACTCTGGCCTGAATGTCCCTAACTGGGTATGATTTTTCCTCAAAACAAAACAAGTTTTTCCTTTTGTCTTCTCTTTCTCGACTTGGAAGGTGGCACAGCTGCACAGTTCAGACATCTGAATTGACTCCTACCTTAATCTAATTCCTCGCATTTGATTCCACAAGCGATTCTGTCAGTTTTGCTCTCAGAATTCTCTTAACACCCTCCCGTTCTCTCCTTCCCTGTGTTGCCTACCTTTCAACCAAAGAGGCGACAGTAACCATCCTGCCCTCCAGCATTTCAGACTGTTCTTTGCACTGCCTCCGGAGAGGTGCCCCATGTCACAGATACAGCCATGTAGTTCCACGACCCATAACCTCCAGCGGCTCTCACTGCCTATAACACAGAGCCAGTCCCCGGCATGTCAGCCAGAATCCTCATCACCTGTGGTCACACAAGCTAATTAGCCATTCCCCTAAAATACCTTTCTTTTTTTTTTTATTAGAGAGAGAGAGAGAGCACAAGAGGGGGGAGCGGGAGAGGGAGAAGCAGACTCCCTGCCGAGCAGGGAGCCCGATGCAGGATTCGATCCCAGGACTCCAGGATCATGACCTGAGCCAAAGGCAGTCGCTTAACCAACTGAGCCACCCAGGCGCCCCTAAAATACCTTTCTTACGACCACCCACCACCTTTGTGATTGTACCCAACCCCTACCAGATTTTCAGCATTTCTTAGGGAGAATTATGTCTTGATCGTAGGTGAGTGCCCTCACCTGGGTGCCTAGCACAAGACCAGGTGCACATGGGAGATGCTTAGGAACAAACTAAATTGACTTGAACTCAGCTGCATTGTTGCATGAACAATTACTACTGAAAGCATAGTCAATGGTCAGCAAGTAAAAATGGGGACAGTTTGTGCTAGTGCAGAGGTCTGTTCATGACCTGAGCCCACCTGAGATTTTGTAGGAACACTTAGATAAGGGTAGCAGTCATGTTCATTACAGATGCTGAAAACACAAAATCAGAACAATAGCTAACATGCTAGAAAAAATAACTGGAATGGAAGATAGATTTGCCAGGCCAAGTCAGAAATACAGTGTGCAAAACAGCAGCAAATTCTGCCGTTTCTGTCTTATACCATTTGGAGAATTTGATTGCCTTTTGACTCCTTCACTGTCACCGGAGAGGGTCAGGCCCTCGTCTCTCCCTTGGGTGATGACAGTGGCCTCCTGACTGGTCCCTCTAAGCTCTTCTTAACACCTGGTCTGAATGCCATGATTAAAACACAAGCCATATCCCACCCTTCTTCCAATCGAAGCCCTGTCATGCATTCCCATTATAGTCAGTAAAACCGAGTCTTCTTTATGATCACTCAGGATCTCAGGATGTGATTCCTATAACCTTTGGAAGTTCATCTCCTACTATCCTAACAGTCATTCAGTCTGTTCCAGTGATACTTTCCTGTTTCCTGACCAGTCAACCATGCTCCTACCTCAGATCCTCTGATACTTGCTATACCTTCTGCTTGGAATATTCTCCTCTCAGATATATCCACATGGCTGCCATCTAAACGTCCAGCTCCCCCATCTCAATAATCCTCTTTCCTCCTTTACTTTGGTGCTTTAACTCTTAATAGGATCTAACACATTATCCATATTTTACTCTTACTCATTGTCGGCCACACAGTAGAGTATGAGCTCCGTGTGGAAGTGGATTTGGGTCATTTTTTTGTTTACTAATAACTTCCTAAACCTTGGGCAGTGTCTGATGGTTGGCAGATACTCAATTATGAACTCAGTTAATGAATAAATAATAAATTCCATGGAGAGAAATAATTTGCTTTTGGGTTTGATATATTACTTATAAAATGGTGCAGACATGACTTAACATGGTTTAAATTTTAAAAACACAGCCTGAGAAAGTTAAAACAATAGAATTTCAAGATGGAAATTGTTATGGACTGAATGTTTGATTTGTCCCCAAACTCATGTATTAACACCCAACCACCAATGTGACTATAGTGGGAAGATAAGGCCTGTATAGAGATATTTAAGTTTAAATTAAGTATGAAGGGTAGGGCCATGATCCAGTTGGATTAGTGTCCTCATAAGAAGAGACATGAGAGAACTCACTTTCCCCCTGTCTCCACCGTGTGAGTCCACAGCAAGATGGCAGCCCTTTGTTAGCCAGAAAATGAGCTCTCATCAGGAACCAAATCAACCAACACCTTGGATCTTGGACTTCTCAGCCTCCATAACTGTGAGAAATAAATGTCTGTTGTTTAGGCCACCTGATCTGTAGTATAGTTTTATGGCAGCCCGAGTGAACAAAGATAGAAATGCACCTTAAAAAAAACATCGAACTTAATTTCCTTACTTGACAGATAAGAAAACCAAAGCCAGACAAGTTAGGTTACTTTCCAAAGGTCACAAAGTCGGTATATCACAGAATTAAACTCATATCCACATTGTAGCTCAGTGCTTTCTTCTCTTGCTGTGCTGACTCATATACCAATCCATGTAATATGTAATCAGTGTAGGGCAGGGGTTCTCAAACCTTACTCTCGAGGAACTCTGTTCTTCCAAAGACTATACCAGGAGTTTTGCCCTTACAGGTTAATGATAGTAGTCTTCACAGGGATAATCTTTTAAGGGGGTGAGCAGGTATTTAATTGATTTTTTTCCCAAAATTTTATGTGTTTTGCCAATAAATTTTTCTTACCTACCTATGAAAAGATACAAAAAGGGAAAAAAACCCAAATATTACTGGAAAAACTCTGAACCATAATTCTCTAAAAGTAATTCTGCCCTTGGGAGGTGTGGAAGGCTGGAAACATATAATGGGCATATTTCCTGCCGGCATAATTGATCCTGGTTCAAAAGATAGAATGAGCGCTACTTAGAATTTCACTATATTCCCAAAAGCGTCCCATGACTTCTCAGAGCCCTGCTTCCTAGACACATTGAAAAAGCACTGATATAACAGCACAACAGAGCCACTCCAAAAGCTACTATGGGCCGAGGCCTGAATCGATAGAAGAGAAGTGTTGTGATCAAAGAGCCCCCCGTCCCTCTGTATGCGGCACTTCGGGAACATATACACATTATGCACATTGCCTCTTCCTTGGTCCCATGTTTAACATGTTACTGACTAGCATCCAGAAATAACATCGAAGGAATGGAGGGGACGGTTAGTTTGGGAAGTGAAGGTTTAGGGGAACGTGGGCCTGTTTTCAGACTTTTGAAGATCTGAAATAAAGATGAGGGAATAGATTTATCTGGTGGTGTTTCATGCGCAGAACCAAGCTCTGTGCACAGACACTGCAGGAAAGTAAGTTTTTGACTCAGTATAGGAAAAATTAGAGTTGTTATCCCCGGAAGATCTTCCCTGGTAAAATAATTAAAATGTATTGGAAAGTACTGGAAATGTTCCTGACATCACCCCAGATTATGCAGAAGAAATCTTGTTTAGGAAGTGATTTAAGACAGATGACCTCAAAGGATCATTCCAGCATGAAGATTCTGCCATTCTGTGAATGCAAAGAACTGAATCATTATTTCTCATGGTGAGTCTTTTACCATCAAATGCAGATGCCTGGTTCTTTCTTGCCCTGTAGAGCGGAAGAGGGTAGAAAGCAGAAAGGCCTTGGGTAACTGAAATGAATGTGGAGGGGAAAAAGAGTGAAGAGGAATTCTGTACTGTTCATAAGTATTACTGTATAAGGATGACACGTCACTTGTTGGCATATATTAGAATACAGCACGTCAAACCCAAATACAAATCTGCCTCCTGTACTTTGGGGAATGTATAGAGGAAGAAAAGAGAAAAAGTCACCTTCTTTAGATCTGAACAGTCCTCACATTTGAGAACACATAAACCCCATGAATCTCTTTAAGGGCAGCATATTATTTAAAACACTGGAGCGCAAATATCTAAAGGAGAGAGAAAATAAGGCCCTCCTGTTCTTTCTCTGAAAATGAAAAATGGTCATTTAAAGAATAATTTAGAATGACGAATGTTGGAAGGTGTGCCATCATAAATTCCTAAAGAGGTCCCCCTCACCCTTCCCCCATGGAAATGGCATCCCCAGGAATGGCCCCAAACAAAGAGAACCTGGGGACCTGTTTCCCAGCGACCTCTACCTCCAGGGTCAGCCGAGTGTCCTACACCTTAGGGCAGCAGTCCATGTACTGAGCCTCTGCCCTGCATCCTCTCCAGCCTACTTCAGTGAATTCCTTTTGTTCTCAAGGTCTTTGTAAGCAACAGTAATAAAATTGATAATATAATCTACACCATGGCATTAATGACTACTAGTGCTCTAATATATTTTCCCTCACTGTTACTGTTTGCCCGATAAGGGCTTTTATGACGTAATCTAACATGGTGGTAGGAATTTTAGGTCCACATGCCTATAAACATAGGCACATATAACTAATCTTTTTCTCATAGCGATAATATACATTGATGTTTTATTTCCTTCCTGAAGTTTTCCGTTAGGGCATCACTTTGTTCTGGATTCAGTGTTTGAAATAATACATCTACATCCTGATGGAGCTTTCAAATATTTGTGGATCCGATCCCATCTCTATTATAGAGGTTATTTATACCCACACATTTATCTTTCTCTTCCTACCTTAATCCCTTTGGTTTATTCTTCCTTTATTCCAATTTACTCTTTCAGAGATCTTTAGTCATTTGAGGAGATTAGGTATTTTAAAGAAATGTGAAGATAGTTGAACTTTCACGGTGTCTTCACCTGAGTCATGCTTCAGCATAATGTCCCCATTCTATCCCCAAACTCATCCACATATTTAGTTTTCAGAATTATGTTATTGCCTTTGGCTTACTGTGCCACTGAAAATATATATGCATTCCTTTCTCTGGTGCTTTCTAAACAGACACACTATAATATTTTTTAATACGGTCATCACAAGTCAGAATAAGAAGACAGATGATTTGTGGAAGGAAGAAATGTTGAAACACAATTTACTCTGTTGTCATCATGCTACATTCTTTATGTACTTGACACACTCGGGTTGATTTGGAGTAAATATAATTAAAACCAAGGAACATATAAAAATGGTGTCTTGGTATTTATACTCGGGAGTAATTATTTGACATTAATGCCATGCTGTCAAAACTGGGACTATTTTCTGTGGGACTGAAATGTGGGGACAAGGAGTGGTTATCAGCCCCCTGGTCATGGACAGGGTAGAGGTGCCTTTAGTTTCAATGATCCACAGCAACATGGGTATCACCCCAGCTTCCTGATGGGAGACTTGAGCTTTGATTTGCACATGTTCCCAAAAGGGATAAATATATTATGAAATTCAAGCAGCAATTATATTAGCAATTATAAAGGAGAAACCGTGGGTAGGAGATTCTGTTCTACACAATCATTACAAAAACTTAGATATGCCTCCCAAACATTTTTTTTGTTTCCTTTAACAGTCTATTTTAAATCAGATATTCAATTAAATTTCCTAAAACTTCATCTATTTGTGGGTCGTGTGACCTTTTATAATCAAAACAGAAGCTATTCACAAAAATAGCTTAAAAGGGCTAGGAGAATTACCAAAATTATTCTTTCCTGCTATGACATTAGCGTGCAACGATTTCTTTCTTGTAAATAATGCAACCATTTCAAAGAGGATGCACCCTCCAGATAATAATAAAAAATATCAGTTGAAAGAAAGTAAGCTTATGGCTGCTATAATTTTCCAGAACCATTATGCGTCCTGCTGCAGCTGGTTTTGTTGGTGCTCCTAAGCACATCCTCCTGGGCCCATCCTTTTAGTGTTTATGAGCATCAAATAAGGATTGAAGGAAGGGGTGGAGAGTGAAAGTAAATATAAATAAACAGAGGATGCTGACAAAAAGTATATCGTGTGAATGTCACGAGACTTAGACCAATGGGAGTTTTCATGTTGGTTATATTGTTTATAAACTTGGATATATAAGCGAAGGAGAGACATGGAGTAAGAGAAGAAAATCTGTATGAATGAGAGAGTTAAACCAAACAGTAATCCTTTACACTTTGTCTGATGGTTTGTAGTTATGTTAGGATAATGTAGCTTCTTTTCTTCAAGTGTTCTTTGATAGCAATCCCCAAATGTAGAAAGACAGGTGCTCTAATATAACTGTTAAATGATTGAATCAGGACTCCTAGCCCTGTTTTCTGACCCCAAGGCCTGTATTTAAATTTTTACAGCGTTCTTTGAAAATTCCACACTCAGGGAAGTTGATGTATTTAACTGAAAGTGATCTAGGAACATTTTGGCAGAGTAACGAATGTTTTAGCAGAGTGATAGGTTTTGAAGTATCTGTAAGACTGCCTTAAAACTTTTTATCTCTTTGCAAGTCATCAGAAGTTCACCAGAAGTCTACCCTTTTCAACTGCTTTCCTTACATGGGAATTTTAAAAAGTGAACAGAAAAACATCACATTTGACTTGTGAGAAATTGTAGGGGTCCTTGAAAACATAATTTATTCCCCTTTAGCAGGTACAGATCTCACACTGCATTCCTATTTCCTTATGCCACAAAATCATTTCTCCACATACCTTGCGTAGCTCCTACAAATGGTTTTCAAGGGGTCTTTTGACATGTGCAATTATTTATTATCAAATATTAGTAAATGAAAGTGCTCGGGATGAGACAGAATATAGACAGCTAATCTTCAAGCTGCTCTGAATGACAGGCACAGAGACAACATGGACATTGCCAGAGGAACAGAATGTCAGTCTGCAAAATTGCCTGTCCTAGCTTGATACAGGTCCTCACTGCTCAGAAATGAAGATGAAAATCATTTGCGAGGCATCCTAATAGAATTGGCAGTAGCTGCTTCACTGTATAGAATCAATTAATTAATATATGCGCACACCCTTTTTTTTAAAAAGCAGAAATGATGTAAAGATTAACATGTTTAGGAAAAAAGTTTCAAGACTTATATAAGAGTATTTCCGAAGTCCATGTTTAAACCTATGCAGATTTACATCTAGCCACTGAAAATCCAAATACAGTGTACTTTGGAAATAAAGTTGCCTATCTGCTGGTCCTTAAGAGTAATTACTGGCTTTAGTTTGAACTATTGGATGGTATCCAGGAAAAAAGAAATAAGATGCATGAAAATACTTTTATTGCTGCTGTCAGCGAGTGAATGATTCGGGTTGAGTGTGCATGGGATGTCTAGGACAACACCTGTCCAGGCTCCTTGCAGATGCCCGTTTGATGCGTTGCTGTGCTCTCCTAGCAAACTAACAGGGTTCCTAAGTCTAACAGAGTAAGTGTACAAAGTGGGATCTGCTAGATAGTAAGGCTTTGGGGCATGTCTCTCCAGGTGTATGTTTTTGTTTTTTTGTTTTTGAATGTGAATGTCTCAGTCTAGGAGAAGGAATACCATCTAATGAGTATATATCATTTTCCTACTGTAAAAGGAGGTAATATTTTCTCCAGCTTTAAAATGAAGGAACGGAGGCCCATGGTAATCCTGTGCTCACACAATAGATAGCACTTTCTGGGCAAACTGTCCCTATAGCTCCCCACATGGTTACACAGCGTTCAGTACAAGACCCCTGAGCTTCAGTGACTAAGTTGCTTAGTCTTTCTTCTAAGTTGCTAACAAAAGTGAAAATAATGAAAAATGCATATTTTTATATTACTGTATGACAGTGCTGATATTTTCTTTCCTTGAATCATTTTTCAAATGTTAGGGGAGCTCCTTAGGTTATCTCCATAAATGCTGAAATTTAGTTTACCTAATGAAATCTAGTTATTACTGGTAGACTGTTGCTACAAAAGAAACCTGGACACGTAGGGGCAAATCTGGACTCCAGTCTCAGATCTGTCACTTTTGCTTGTGGTAAAAGCAAGCAAGTCACCAGCTTCTCTGGGGCTTGGCTTGTTCATCCTTAAGAGGAAGAGACTGGGCTTCTAGCTCCTTCAGAGGCCATGAGCGTGGCCAAGCTGCAGGTAGTCTTGGGGTTTGCATGAGCCCCAGGCAGGGTGAATATTTGGAGAAAATGAGGTTACTTGCCAGTGCACTACCCAATGATGGCAGTGCCCTGAAGAAAGGGCAAAGGGGCCCTGTAGTGCCTCCAGTCCCATCCTTCATGAATGGCTTAGAAGAAAAGGAACTCCCAGAATAATGGGCCCATCTGCATATTCCTCAGAATCAGACCAGATTTGAGATTAAATCACAAGGAAAAGAGGATCCTTAGAATCATCGGAATCCATGCACACTTGTATGCACCTGACAGACTCTCCATCAAGTTTGGATAACTATGAATTACAATCCCTAACTGGGCCCAGAGGGTTGATTCTGTATCAGCGTATGTCCAACGCCTCAGTGGAAGAGAATGGACATCTGTCTCCCCATGACAGTGAATTTGAAATGAAAAAAATTGAAGAAAATTTTGAAAATAAATAAAAAGAGTTTGGATTCAGTGAGGTCTGATGTGTTTTCTAGGTTCAAATATTTTTGCAAGAGCGAGAAGATACAAGGCAAAACGAGGGTCTCTGTTGATGACTTCACAATGTGTACAAATATCCAATCATTGTGTTGTATGCCTGAAACTGAATAAATACATTAAAAAAATTTTTAAGTAAATTAAACTAAATTTAAGAGTCTCTAACCCAAAATTAGGCAGCCAAAGCATTGTATGCATACTTTGCCTATTTACGTCACTTCCTCTTTGAATCCTAACCACTGCCTCACCCAACCACTTTAATCTCTCCTCTGCCCTGCCTGGTGCCTACTTATCCCCTTGTAGTGGCTGTGTATGTGGTAGCTTTCTCTGGTTTTCATTTGAACAATCCTTCAGAGATGATCAAGAAAATAATGCATAAAGTTGGAAATTATTGCTGCAGTCTAAGTTTTGTCCATATTTTATTTTTTTGGCAAGTTGGGATTGTGGGACTTTGTAATTCGAAGCAACATCTTCTTTACCTCTAAATATTCAAGGTATGTTCACTGCCAGCTACATTAACAGTCACCCCAATATTTGCCAAATAAATACATGAAGCAAGCATTTGTCAAAAGAAAGAACTTAGTTTCTATCTAAACTATCCTTAGGGTATAATCAAGAAAAGAGTGTGTAATGTTATAAATTAATACTGACATCTAAATTATGTCAAGTTGGAGCTTGTGGGACCATGTAATTAGTAGTGAGTTCATGAAATTGTATTTTAACTCCTTTTCCTTCAAATTACAGATTTTTCATAGACTTTAGTTGCTGCTATTTTTTTGTTTGGGTTTGATTGGTTTGCTGTTTATAAATGTTGTGGGCATATTTTAAGATTTTCATTTAAGAATAATTTTTTCAGGGGCGCCTGGGTGGTTCAGTCATTAAGCGTCTGCCTTCGGCTCAGGTCATGATCCCAGGGTCCTGGGATCGAGCCCCACATCGGGCTCCCTGCTCTGTGGGAAGCCTTCTTCTACCCTCCCACTCCCCTGCTTGTGTTCCCTCTCTCGCTGTGTCTCTCTCTGTCAAATAAAATCTTTAAAAAATAAAAGAATAATTTTTTCATGGAAATTTAAAAGATTTACCATGACCTGAGCCTCTGAGCAGTGTGGTTCCCTCCAAATGAAAGAGTAAGGTCAAAATCCTTTTTAGTACTTATATTCATTTCCCAGGTGCCTTACACAACAGCGATTTATTGTCTTAAGGTTCTAGAAGCGAGAAGTCTGAAGTTAAGTTGTTGGCAGGGTTGGTTCCTTCTGCGGCTATGAGAGAGACTCTGTTGCAGGCCTCTTGCTGCCTTCTGGTGGTGTCCTGGCAACCTTTCCCGCTATAGACCCATCACCCTGATGTCTGCCTTCACATTCATACAGTCTTCTAGAACCCTATGTGAATATCTGTCTCTGTCCAAATTTCCCCTTTCTATAAGGACACCACCAAGATTAGATTAGAGCCCACCCTAATGACATCATCTTAACTAATTACATCTTCAATGAACCTGTTTCCAAATAAAGTCAAATTCTAAGGTATTGGGGGTTAGGAGTTTAACATGTGAATTTGCAGGCGAGGGGGTTACGGTTTAACCCATAACAGAGATCATTTACCACAACAAAACTAAGTAAAAAGAAAAAGTTAAGGCACAAAGGAAAAACTGTATCCATATTGCTCTATGAGCTGAAAACAATGATTTAAGGTTATCACTTCTGGGTATATTATATGGAGAAGATGACCTTTGACTTTGCATCTGAAGCAGATGATTTGGTATCACTACTGTGTGTATGCGCTCATGTATCTCTTCCTCAAGGAACTCGAATTTGTCCCTTGTATTTTGCATGACCATATATGTCATTCATATATTGACCCACTGATGCACAGATATTTATTGAAAACCTGCAGTGCTCGGCCCTGTTCTGAGCACTGCAGATCCTATCAGGAGTTGGAAGAGACTCCGGCCTGTCCTGTAGAGCTTCTAGTCTAGGAGAGAGAGAGAAATTCATCAAATAATCTTGTTAGTAAGTGTAACCCCCTACTTGGACAATGATCTAAAATGAACGAGGGGCTGGGGCTCTGAGCAGGTATAAAAGGTGAATCTAAGTTCGTGGGTCTGCTAAGGGAAGGGGAGTCAATGAAACCCACCCCAAAGAGATGACGTTTGAGTTGGGATCCAAAGGATCCAAAGCTGAGACCACAGTGAAGCGAGAAGGGGACATTTCATGCAAAAGGGAACAAGATTCCAGAGGCCCTGAGGCATAAGAGAATGTGTGTGTTCAAAAAACAAACAGAAAAACCGAACTTGACTATGGTTGGAGTGCCAAGAGCTAGTGCGAGCAGAGTGGGAAATACAGCGAGCGAGGTTAAAGCGTCTTTAAGAGGATGGGAAACCACTGGAGGGCTCCCAGCAGACATGTGGCATGATCAGATTTGTATTTTTTAAAAACGATGCCGACTGCCATGTTGAGGAGGGAGGAGAGCCAGGCTCGCGTGGCTGGCAGACTCTTGCAGAAGTCCAGCTGAGAGGGGGCTGTGGCTTGTGCCGTAGTGTCATGATGGCTCTTGGTAGGTGCCTTCAGGAGCTGTTTGGGAGGTGAAACGGGCAGGATGTTGTGACTGAGCGAGCATGGGGATTAAGGATAAGAGAATCACCCGGGATGAATCTTAATTCCTAGTTCAAGAGGAGGAACGCTGACAGAAGATCAGTTTTGTGAGGGAAAGCCATGATTTTGTACTTGAAAATGCTGAGTTGGATGTGGCTTTGAGGTAGCGCAGTGCAGATAGCATGTAGGCAATCGTAGCCTTCCATCCGGCGCTCAGAGGCAGGTCTTGGCCAGATGTACACAGTCTGGGGTCCTCCGTGGATCGTTGACAGAGCTCTGGGTTTGGGTGAGTTGTCACCTAGGGAGAGGACATAGCATGAAAAAGAATCCCTAAAAATCATCTTTGAGACACTCCAGCATTTAGTTCCCAGGCAAAAGGGCATATTTCAACAAGGGAGAGCAGTAAAACCAAACTCAGGAGACTTGGAACGAGTAAAACCATGAGAAAATGGTGGTTCAGGACAAAGGAGCCGAATGTTGCCTAGAGGTCAATGTGAGGGGTCAGACGCTAAATGTCAGATGAGATGAGAACTGAAAGGACCCAGCGAACTCAGTAATGTGGAGTTACCTAGTACCCTAAATATTGCTACTTAGGTGGGCTAATAGGTGAGAAAGCCAGAAGAAAGTCGCTTAGAGAGGGACGGGGGAGCAGAAAATGGGTAAAGCAGGTGTAGGGTAAATGAACAGAGAAGACAGAAACTCAGAGGCCATGGTAGGACTTGGAGATGCTTGAATTCCAGATTTGGGGAAGATGGAGAACATGCAATGACAATGGGAGGCAGTAAGGATACAAATGGACAGAAAAGATTATTAAAAACAAGGAGGGAAATCAGTGGAAACCATCTTGTTAGGTGAGTGGTCTGCATACTCTAGGATGGACAGGTCCAAAGGAACCCAGAGAACGGGGTGGGAGAGGTCAGGATGGCAGCAAGGAGAAGGCAGAGAGGGTGACAGGCCACATGGCATGAGCATGACAAGAGTCAAATAAGGACGTGGCCATGGAGGGTCAGGTCTCAGTGCCACCAACAAACCAGGGTCACGTGGGTGGGAGAGAGGCAGCTGCCTCTGGAGAAGGCTGAGGGGAGGTAGCAGAGGGGGCTTTCTCTTAACACGTGAAGTGATGAAAACAGGACTGCAAAGGATGTGGGCATCTGCTCCGCTGCTTCGAGTGGCTGGAGAACGTGTCTCATTCAGGTGGATGACAATGGTGGCAAGTTAGATGGCAGCTCGCTGTGGCAGGGCTGATTCAGGTCAGCCAGGTGCAGCCCACAGCAATGTCCAGATGAGCAATGGAAATTTCAGACACTGTTGTAGGTATGATTTTGTACATACAGGTTTCATGGAGAAAAAGGGACTGCGATGACTGTCAAATCTAAATATTAATTCTGCACAAATAAATTCCAAAATAGTTACTTTACACCAAATGGTTAAAATAACTTATTAATGGCTTGAACTATTATTTTTAGCTGTTTTTATATTATGTAGCTGTAGCCTAGAGCTGTACTTTAACAAAAAGCTACAATGTTTACCTATTTGAAGTAGTTATCAGAAATGGGGGTATAAGATGGTAATTTTTGAAGGTGCTCAAGAAATAGACTTCACACACACACACAACACTGCAGAGAAAGCTAGTTACTAACATCCCATTAGTAAGACTTTGTTTTCATTTTATAATAAGTAATTAGCCAACCACATTAGGTAATAATGAGAGCTAGTAATCACTTTTTTTATTAGAGAAATTAGACTGGACTCACTTTAAAACCCCATTTAATGCATACATTGCAATGAATATGCAAAAGGTATAAGTTGCTTAAGCAAAAGGTGTAAGTTTTGGTCCTCCTCCAATCAAAAATAATGACTCGAGATGTGCTGAAAGATAGAGTTACTTTTCTCAACTTGGGGGAGAACATTCTGCTTGTAAACCCTGAAGGGTTGAGTTGATATTGTAAGCCAGACTGAATTTTGTGTGCTCTGAGAGAGTGTCTGAGCAGAATGCCTTTCATTTTTGTAATACTTTGCCACCAGGAGCAGCAACAGAAAGTGCTGTCCCTCCGGTTACATGTGCAGTATCCTGGGTCACTTAAACTGTTTGCTGCGTATTTACGAAACCCACAACTAAGTGCAGAGTTTCAAACACCTACTTGAATGGATTCCTTTCAACTGTGCAATTTGATGAATCAGGAACCGCCCTAGTTAATTTCTGCATTCTTCTGAAGATCTTGAGAAAAGAGGCAACCTTTCATGAGAAATAAAATATCTGACTTCACCTTCTACGAAACTCGATAATTATAATATGGCCCTATTAGGCCATGGGAAGATTATGGGTTGGCGCTTACTACTTACTTTCCAGATTAGCTAACAAATGCATCGTGAATTTGAGAGACTTGATTAAGAGACGATGCTTCTTTGATGCTTATGCTCTTTGCTGCTAAAAGAGTCATGATGTGAAGATCTTCACTGAATTGCATTGTAGATGATATCTTCATTTCCAGGGCTTTAAATACCATCTATATGCTAATGCCTTTCACATTTCAGTCGCTCACACCATCCTCTTCCCTGAGCTCAAAACTTACATATCCAACTTGCTATTAACATCTCCCTTCAATGATTCACACTCATCTCAGACTTGGCAGGACCTGACTTGCCCCCCTCCCACCTTGACTATTGCAGTGAAAGGAATCACCGTGCACCTACTGATGCAGAGAACTCAGAAGCCTCTTCTTCCCTTCCTCCTTGCCCGCACGTCTCATCCAGCCTCATGAATCATCCAGCAGGATGTATTTTAAAGTGAAAACTGAGATCCTGTCACTGCCATCCTTATGACCTATCTTAAATCTAACTTCTCACCAGATCCAGACCACCAGCAGCTCTCCCTTCCACTAGCACAGCTGTCCTCGGCGGGTCCTTCTCTGTCTACACTGGCCTTTCCACTGACAACACGGTAGGGTGTTTCATATCCTGAAATACACATCCCATCACTCCCCTGTGCTAATTCTCTGGCAGCTTCCCATCACCTTAGAATGAAACTCTGACTCCTCCCAGGGTCTGCAGGCCAGCCCTTGCCTCTCTCTCTGCCTGTGGCTTACCCTGTGTTGCCCACTTCGTTAGCCACACGGGTGACTCTGCTTACAGCATCGAAGCCCTTACCTCTGCCTGGGGTGCCCTTCCCCCAAATCCTCAGTTACCATGTGTTGTCATCATTCCATTTCCTGCTTGAATGCCACCTGCTCAGAGAAACCTCCCTCAACCACTCTATGTAAAATAGCTCATGATCCAGCCCTGGCACTCTGCGCCACCCTGCTCTCTTTCCTTCATCACGCTTGTCACTGTATGAGATCTTGTGATTCGTTTGTTTTCTGTCTTCCCACTATGACATGGGCGGGAGGAGCTTGATTTTGCTGGTGAATGGATCCTTAGTACCTGCCTATAAGAGTAGAACTCAATAAATATTAGCTGAATAAGGATAATCATATAATTCTTCCACTGTAATTTTATTTTTAAGCTCTAAACATTACCAGTTGACTCATGTCCCTGATACAAGAAAATCTGATTTCTTGTATTACCTCCCACTTTCTCCACTCCGTGCTACCCTTCAGACTATACTAGTCATTATTTCCATGTGGTAATAAACAGCTGTATTTACATTCTGTTCTAGAACTTGAGTCTCAGAGTTGTTTAGACAAAGTTTTGCATTTGCATGGATTCGATGTCCATCTCTGTTTCTTTTACCGTAGCTCTTACCAACTCTCGGTTGATGGAAGTTTATCATTTCATCATTTTTAAAAGAAATGCTCATGAGAATGAAAGTCTCAGAGGTATTGTTTGTTGGGAAACATGTACCTCCACCTGTATAGCACTTTTTCCAGGTATGACAATTACTGAGGCAAACCTTCTTTCCAGAAGATTCTGCAGACATGATTCTGTTATCTCCTAGTGTGAAGGTACTACAACTAAGAGAATTAAGGCCACCTTGATTTCCTTTCCTTTGTCTGGACACCCATAGAATTCTTTGATATCATTTTCCAGTGATTTCACTACAATGTACTCTTTTTTTTTGATCAGTTTCTACAAGTATTCACTGGGAAGTTTATGCTTTCTGTAGATTTAATTCTCTCTTTTAGATCATGAATCTTTAAAAAATATCGTCTGTGATTTCCAGTTGTATTTGTTGTCTTTCATTATTACTATCCCTTTACTAAGATTAATCAACATTGTTGTCCTTTTGAATTTTATTTTATTCATTTTATCTAGTTAGTCCTAGATGCTTCTGATGATATTTTCAGTAGAGCCTGATTTCTTTGTGCTGATTTTTATGTGACTTTCTTTTCTGTGATGATTTTATTTTGTCCTTCCATTTCTTTCCCAAGATCCATCAACTCACTTTTCAGCTAGTTCTTTTGTTTTACCACCTCTTTCCATAGTACTTCCAACCCTTTATCCTTTCTTTGGGTTCTTGTTACTTAGAAGACATATGGCCATACATTTTATCTGCTTTATGGCACTTCTTATCTGATATATGTTCTCTCTTTCTCTTTCCCTCAACCCCCCACTCTCTCTCCTTCTGTGTGCTGCACTTAAAAGAAATAATTTAAGCATGCTTTCATAAATCTCATGTTCCTCCTTTTTCATGTTTACTCCTCATTGCAGAGAGGAACTCTTCCTGCTCCAGCTGTGTGCACAAAGAGAGTGTGGGGAAGAGATAAGATAGTAACTCAGGACAACACAGTTTGCAGTTTGTCCTGATGTCTTCCATGTCTTCTTGCGTCTCAGCCCCGGGCAGTGAGTCAGCTCTGGGCTTGCTGTGCAAGACACACAGTACAAGATCTTGTGAGTGATTGAGATTTTACTTCTCTTCAGTTAGCAAAAAGAGGTAATTTCAGGAAGTGTGTGTCATACACAAGGTCTCCTCCACTTGGCCACGTGGACGATCTGGCTTCAGAAGATGTGTCATGGCTCTTATCTCCTCATTCAGCCTTCCATTCCCAGCCACTCCTTGTTGCCACACTGGGCATAGGGAAGCTTGGTCCACAGACCATGAAATTGGACCTTGTGGTTCCAATCTGGATTTTTCTGTTTTCCCTCTGAGGATGCTACTTTGATTAGAAGTATTCTTTGCTCTACAGCCCTGTCCAGGTTCTACAGGGACTACTGTCCTCTCTCTGTGCCCCCACCTGCCTGCCCCTCATGCAGTCTTTTTCTTCATATGTTCTGGCGTGTTCTTCAGATAGAATTTTGAGATATTGAGATAGAATTCACATACTATACAACTTGTTGTTTTAAATTATATCATTTGGGGCACCTGGGTGGCTCAGTCGTTAAGCATCTGCCTTCAGCTCAGGTCATGATCCCAGGGTCCTGGGATCAAGTTCCGCATCGGGCTCCCTGCTCGGCGGGAAGCCTGCTTCTCCCTCTCCCACTCCCCCTGCTTGTGTTCCCTCTCTCACTGTGTCTCTCTCTGTCAAATAAATAAATAAAATCTTTAAAAACATAATAATAAAATAAAATAACTTATTTCATTTAATGGTGTTTAGTATATTCATACAGTTGTGCAATCACCACCACAGTCAATTTTAGACCATCTTCATCAACCCAAAAGGAAACCCCATACCCTTTAGTAACCATTGCCTATTCCCCCCAACTCAGCCCTAAGCGACCAGTAATCTACTTTCTGTCTCTGCGGACATGCATATCCTGGCCATTGCAAATAAGCAGAAATTATACAATATGTGGTCTTTTGTGTCTGGCTTTTATTATTAAGCAGATTGTTTTCAAAGTTCGTGCATGTCATAACATGTCAGAACTTTCTTTTTATTGCTGAGTTATATATCATATGAATATGCCATATTTTATTTAGTTCATTAGCTGATGGACAGTTGGTTTCTTTTCACTTTTGAGCTGTTATTAACAGTGTTTCTGTGAACATTTGTGTACAAGTATTTCTGTGGACACATGTTTTCAGTTTCCTTGAGTCTATACCAATAAGTCAAGTTACAGAGTCAAATTATGATTATGTTTTACATTTTGAGGAATGCTGGACTGTTTTCCAAACTGGCTGCACCATCTTACATCCCTACCTACATTATATGAAGGTTCCAATTTCTTTCCATTCTTATCGGTATTTGTTACTGTCTTTTCTTCTCTTTTGTTTTTATCGTGGTCTTCCTGGTGAATATGAAGTAGTATTTGTAGTTTTGATTTTTGCTTCCCTGATGAAATGATGTTGAGCATCTTGTCACATGTGTATTGTCTATGTATGTATCTTATTTGGAGAAATTTCTATTCTCCAGCATTTCCATTTTTTAAGTTGGGTTATTTGTCTTTTTATTATTGAGCTGGAAGAGTTCTTCATGTATCGTAAATAAAAGTCCCTTATCAGTTATATGGTTTTCAAAAAGTTTCTCCTTCTGTGGGTTCTTTTCACATTCCTAATGGGATCTTTTGAAGAACAAAAGATTGTAATTTTGATGATGTCCAGTTTATCTATTTTCCATTTTATTGCCTGTGCTTTGAGTGTCGTATCTTTGAAACCATTGCCTACTCCAAAGTCACAAAGATTTTTGCCATAGCTTCTTCTAAAAATTTAATAGTATTAGCTGTTATATTTATGTCTTTTATCAATTTTAATTCATTTTTATATAGTGTGAGGTAGGAGTCCAACTTTATTCTTTTGCATGTAGATACCCATTTGTTCCAGGTCCATTTACTGAAAAGACCATTTTTCCCCCCATTATTGTTTGTCACCCTGCTTAAACATCAGTTGGCTATAAATGTACTGTGGTGAAAACCTTCAGTAGAATGTTAAATTGAGATGGCAAGAACAGACATCCTTGTTTTGTTTCTGATTTTAGGGGGAGAGCATTCAGTCTTCCACCTTTAATTATAATATTAGCTGTGGTTATTTTCTTCAGTTAACTTCTTCAGTTTGAAGAAGTTCCTTTCTATTCTTAGTTTGTTGAGTTTTTATCGTGAAAGGGTGTTGAATTTTATTAAATGCTTTTCCCATGTTTATTGAGACAGCCGTGTGGTTTTAGTCCTAACCTATTGATATGGTATATTAAATTCATCAAATTTCGGATATCAAACCAACCTTGTAAATCCATCTCATTCATGGTGTATGATCCTTTTTATATTCCTGAATGTGGTTTGCTAGCATTTCATTGAAGTTTTTTGCATCTAATTCTGAAGAGATATACATCTGTGTTTTTGTTTTCTTATGATGTCTTTTTCTGGTTTTGGTATGAGGTAAAACTAACCACATAGTAATAAGAAGTGTTTCCTCCCCTTCTATTTTGTGGACGATTTTGTGAAGAATTCTAATTAGTTATTCTTTAAGTTTTACAGAATCACCGGTCTGGGTGTGGACCTTCCTTTGTGGGTAATTTCTAAAAAAATATTAGTCCTGGGGTGCCTGGGTGGCTCAGTCGGTTGAGTGGCTGCCTTCAGCTCGGTTATGATCCCAGGGTCCTGGGATTGAGCCCTACATTGGGCTCCCTGCTCAGAGGGGAGTCTGTTTCTCCCTCTTCCTCTCCCCACGCTCATGCTGTCTCTCTCAAATAAATAAAATAAAATCTTTAAAAAAATAAAAAATAAAAAAATTAGTCTTTATTTGTTATAGACTATTAAGACTTGTTACTGTTTTTTTTCTTTTTTAAATTTTATTTTATTATGTTAATCACCATACATCATTAGTTTTTGATGTAGTGTTCCATGATTCATTGTTTGCGTATAACACCCAGTGCTCCATTCAATATGTGCCATCTTTAATACCCATCACCAGGCTAACCCATCTCCCCACCCTCCTCACCTCTAGAACCCTCAGTTTGTTTCTCAGAGTCCATAGTCTCTCATGGTTCGTGTCCCCCTCCGATTCTCCCTCTTCATTTTTCCCTTCCTGCTATCTTTTTCTTTTAATATATAATGTATTATTTGTTTTAGAGGTACAGGTCTGTGATTCATCAGTCTTACACAATTCACAGCGCTCACCATAGCACATACACTCCCCAATGTCTATCACCCAGCCACCCCATCCCTCCCACCCCCTACCACTCCACCAACCCTCAGTTTGTTTCCTGAGATTAAGAATTCCTCATATCAGTGAGATCATATGATACATGTCTTTCTCTGATTGACTTACTTAGCTTAGCATAATACCCTCTAGTTCCATCCACATTGTTGCAAATGGCAAGATTTCAATTTTTTGATGGCTGCATAATATTCCATTGTGTGTGTATACTACATCTTCTTTATCCATTCATCTGTTGATGGACATCTTGGCTCTTTCCATAGTTTGTCTATTGTGGACATTGCTGCTATAAACATTGTTACTGCTTTTTGAGTCAGTTTTGGTAGTTTGTGTCTTTCTAAGCTTTTGTTCATTGCATCTTAATTAATTAATTGACATATAGTTGTTCATAGTATACCATTATCTTTTTTATTTCTGTAAGGCCTATAGTAATGTCCCATATTTCATTCCTGATTTTAGTAATTTGAATAGATTCTGCCTCCCTACCTTGGGTCATTCTACTTCAAAGTTTGTCAATTTTATTGATCTTTTCAAAGAACCAACTTTGGTTAGACAACTAAATATTGTCTATTTTTTTCTATGCTCCATTTTGTTTATCTCCTCTCCTATCTTTATTAGTTTCTTCCTATTCTTGCCTTGGGTTTAGTTTGCTCTTCTTTTTTCAGTGTGTTAAGATATTGTTTGCATAGTATATCTTTTCTATTTGTTACTTTCAACCCATTTGTGTTTTTGAATCTAAAGGGTATGTCCTAGAGAGAGCATAGAGTTAGATTTTTATTTTTTTCCATCCAGTCTGATAATCTCTGCCTTTTGGATTGTTTGACCCTTTCAGGTTTAATGTTATTACTAATATAGTTGGATTTATGCCTTCTATTTTACTTTTTGTTTTCGATCTGTCTCATGTCTTTTATATCCCTCTATGCTTTCCTTACTGCTTTCACTGCATTTAGCAAATATTTTCTGGTGTTTGTTTTTTAATTTCTAATTTTCTTTCTTGGCTTTGGTTGATTTCAGGGGGCAAGGAAAAGCAGAGGTCTTTACTCTCCTACTTTAAACCAGAATTTCTCTATTTTGCATCTATATTTCTTAATACTGGGCAACACCCATGGTAGATATGTGTGAGTTTCATTACCAGTCCTTCCCTCCTGGACATCTTTTCAGTTTGGTTCAGTGACTGAGTCGGGGGTACTAGTAAGGAAATCTGGACTCTTGTCATAGCTGTTATGAACCAGTTGAATGATCATGGGATAGTATCTCTCTTAGACTGATTTTCTTAAGTGTAAAATGAAGAAGGAATTGAATTAGATTTTATTTATTCCTTCTGATACCAGTATATTAAAATTCTAAGAACACAATAATTATATGACCCTAAATACGTAAGCATATGAACTAGACAGAGTCAGACCTTTTGCCTCTTAGACTAGGCAGTCTTATCTACAACTGAAGTGATTTGGGGCATAAGATTTAACTAGATCTACACTGTAGTAAAATAATTATTTGTTTTGCACCACTGGCCAGTATCCCACAGACCAACCCCTTATGTGTGGATGACCATGATAGAGGGGTGGGAGGAAATACAGACTTTGAAGTGATCATAACTGTAAGATAGTCCAGGATGCCTCATTAGCATAAGAGCTTTGTGTCCATTCTATACCCATGTCCAGTTATTTTGTAAAGATATTTTGTTAGAAAATCCATTACCCATTGATTGTGTACAGTGTGTATATGTACCCTCAATGGTGACTTATGTGCTATTATATACCAAGAAGACATGATTCCTACTCTAATGGGCCCCATTTGAAAATGAAAGGGAGAATAAACACAGAGGCATTTTAATTATTAATGAAAATTGAAGGGAGCTTTAGCACAAATAATTCCAACATTTCTATTTGGCTTGGAATTTTAATATGATTTTTGACAGATCTATTTACCTAATTATATTTTATCTGGGATGGTATTAAAATGAGCTTCCATTCTCTAAGCACTCACCAACAGAGTGGTAGAAGCCGTGGCTACAAAGCATGTTAGTTCCAGCAGGAAGCTGGTCCAGGATTAAAAAATGTTTTGTGAATTATCCACAACAAGGAAAACCTTCATGTAGATAACCAACAATTGAATATGCATAAAACCGCAGATGACAACAAACAAACAAACTTCTCTAACAGCACAGCTGAGCAAGGATGCACAGAGGCGCTGAAGGGACTTCATGGGGAGACGGGAGCCAGGATGATGAGTCTGTAAAAGCTTCATGCTGATGCCCTCCTGCAGCACATTTCTTCAACATCTTTAAAAATGTTCCTGATCCAGCTGTTTCATGGAACAATGTAGACTTTTATGACCTCTCTTTGTTCGTCTCATTCATTCTTTTACTACGGTGAATAAAGAGCGGATCTCAGACAAGTGAGTGTTCTAGTTACTTACTGATCAAAATCATGGAAATATGTTCAATAATTTAATGGATGAAAGAATCCGGAAATATCTTTAAATTTCCAGGCTTATCTGCCCACCCACCGAGTGTCAGTCACACCCTGATCCCTGTGGTTACTTGCTATTAAGTTGCAAATCCTCTCCTATTTACTAGTTCAAGGAGCACTCATTGCATCTTCATAATTACTTTCATAAGAAATTATCTCAGTAAGACACCCAAACTTACTCAGGATTATATTGTATTATATTATACATGTATTCTATTGATCATGTATTATATTGTATTAGTCTTTAGTCCTTTGGAGCAATTTCTCAATTTATCTTCCTGTTTTATGAAGACCTGTTCCGTTTAATATTTTGCATTTCAGATTCCCTTAAAGCCAACCAAATATGTTCTTTTTGACCAACAATGAATAGGGTATTTAACAAGAGGAGATATTTGATTTAACGCATGTATGCAGTCAAACCTTACGGTAACATTTCCATTTTTAAGCTGCTTAATAATAACCATCCTTTGACAGCATTCCCCAAAATATGTTCCACAGGATATTAGTTAACAGATATTTTGTCAAAATAAGTTTAGGAAACATTAAGTAAAACAAAGTTAAACAAGTTTGATTTTTAGGACTTATTAGAGATCTGTTTAGAGGCTAATGTAATTTATGAATCTCCAGGAAAGGAATATAATATTACCCAATCTCCTGACATGTTTCATTGAGCATCTAGTAGGACTAGTGTTCTGAGAAATACCCTTTGAGCAACATCCTAACATAAATTTATAAAGAGGAAGAGATAAATATTTGGACTGTGAAGACTAGATCTTGTTTACTACTTTTATTTCCAGATAGTACAAAAACTCCTCATCAAAATTTTAACATTAAACAAATAGATTAGGAATTTCAATCCAAGCTGAAGAGTATGATAATAACACAAAGCAGTTATTTAAGTTTTGGGTGCCTATAATTATCCTTAGAAGAGCATTATGCTAGTACTCTAATATAGTGTTAACCCTGACAGGTTTTTTTTTCCTTTTTTGTAATGCAAGTGCCTGATTTAAGCTTTTATTGCCTTCAAAGAGGTACCTACTTCAAAGACAGTTATCTGGAGTAAACACATTGCTAAGCCACCCGACCAGATAAAGAGCCAGGCCACCTCCCCCACTGAGGCTCCTTTGGCTTAGAAATCTTGGCTGATTTTGATAACTGACCATTTGGGCCACTTAGCTTTTCTCTTCCCTGTGCTTTAAATTCCTGCTCTTATGTTTTAAATTTACCAGTAAGGAGTGAACCTACAAACCCTAGGCTCCCATCCTTGACCCCAATAAAAATAGAACTCCCAGCCTGTGTGTGCACTCTCTCTATCCCTGACCTTGCTTCGTGGCCCAGGTCAGCTGTGTAATTTCCAGGTCTCATAACTAATAAACCTCTATTTTTTCAAAGTTTTCTGATGGTTGTTATTGAAGGGCATCTTGCAACTATAATAAGAACCACAGGGGCACCTGGGTGACTTAGTTGGTTAAGCATCCAACTCTTGATTTCAGCTCAGGTCATGATCTCAGGGTGGTGAGATTGAGCCCTGGGTTGGGCTCTGCACTCAGTGGGAAGTCTGCTTGAGATTCTCTCTTTTCCTCTCCCTCTGCCCCTTTTACCCCTCCCCCATGCTCTCTCTCTCTTAATCTGTCTCTCAAATAAATAAATAAATCTTAAAAAAAAAAAAAAAGAACCACAAGAACTGGTCCAGCCACCACATTGGTTTTTGATAGGCTGAGACCATCACAAAGCATTTATATAAGTATTTTTGTAGTATTCCTGACACTCTCAAAGAGATATAGCTATAACTTCTCTTTCTACATAGAAAACAAAGTGGTAATCTAATTATAAGTTAGTAATACCTACAGATAATATATAGTGTGTTCTTTTAGACAGTATTGATCATACTTCTGCCAAGTAGATTGTTGTTAAAATGCACAAAACACTTAATTTCACAAGAGGTTTTATAAGGTCAATGGTATAAATTTGAATAGGTTTGGCAAAAGGAGTGTAAACATTCCAGTAGTATATTTATATATTATAAATATATATATTTATTATTTTCCCTTATGGGTGCCAACCAACTGAGAAGTAGATCTAAGGGTCAGATGGGGAATTAAATATAGTATTAGCTTTATTACCGGGTCAGTTAGCGTAGTTTGGCCTATAAGGAATAGAAATTACCAAGTAAAACTGACGTAAAAAATAAAGTAATTTACCATCTCACAAAACAAGAAGTTTGTAAGGAGATCTGTTCCAGGATGTCAGAGCTTTGGTACTACTCCTCAGTTATTCTCTGGTTTCTATCCTCCTCTGCATGCTGGCTTCATCCTCAGGCTGGAAGGGAGAGCACTGTGTTAGTTACAAGTGTGATATCTAGACACGAAAACATCCAAAGGAAGAAGAAAGCCTTCTTTCTTAAGAGTAAGCAGATTTTTCATGGAAACCCCTACTGATTTTCCCTCACGTCTTTATTGGCCAGAAATGGGTCACATGCCTTTCCTAAATCCTGGCAAGGGTAGTGTGATTACCATAATTGGTTTAGACAAATCAATATTCTGGAGCTGGGGATAAAGTCACCTTTTCTTCAGCTGCTTGGGACGAATAGGTTTTAGGGGAAGAAAACGAGAGAGGAGGAAACAAATGTTGAATTGTAATCAAGAGTATCTGATCTGTAACCTAACCTAGGGTGTCCCCGGGAAAGTCAAGTAGTGTTTTCCACTTGTTTCCCTCCCTCTATATTGCACTTATTTTGCCTTAGCAGCAGGCACAGAAAATGAAAGAGATGGTAAGCCTGTTGGTGTTGACTCTTTCTCATGAGCCTACCACATGCAAAAGCAGCCAACGTGGAATTCCAACTTTTCCTACAAATCCATGTGCCAGGCAGCAGGAGAGAGGGAGAGATCCAGGAAAGAGAAGAAGAGGAACAAGAAGATTATTTTGCTCTTATCTCACCCATTATATAAGTCACTTCTCCTCAGGGAAGAATAAGTGAAAGGATGGAAAGAATAAATAGGTATTTACTTCCTCTTTACTTCCCAGGATGTGTTGGCAGAATTCCTTCATTAATTGGTGGGAATTTTAGAATAAAAGCCAAGGGCTTTCTTAGTAGTGAGGAAAGCAGCAGGGGGAGGGGGAGATGTGCTAGTTTTAGTTACCATCAACAGTCTTGCAGGCATTCAATCACCTTGTAATCGTGTAGTAATTCCTCATCTTTACCATGCGGGGGAGCTAAGCACTGGATGAGCCCGGTGAAGGAGATATGGTCCCAACCCTAAAAGGACTCCGTGCTCTCTGTCTCTGTTATGATATAACAAGTAAATAAATACATGAGATAAACACTCCAGTATTTTAATCTGCAAAGTACTGTTGATGAAACAAGGCAAGAGATATTTTTCCTATCCACCCAGTAAGTCCAAGAAGACTTTACCAAATAGTAGCTTACGATTTGGGAAGATGGATGGGTTTTCATTAGAATTTCAGACAAAGGGAGGATCCTAAATCAAGTCATAGATACATGGGACCAGAGGTTGTGTTCAGGAAGCTATGGGTAAACTTCTGTGGTTCAGAGATGGTGCCCACATTTGGATGGACCACCGAGGCAGAAAAGGGAGGTCAGGGTCAGGTTTTAACCAGTCAGTACTATAGTTGAGGCAGAATACTGTTTTCCTCTCTCCACCCTGACCTTTGCAGTAAAATCTTTCAGTGGAACTTCTATACTCTGTGATGTATGCAGTAAGAAAAAATAATTAACAGGCCTTTGCCATGGGCACTTGAGGATGGATACGAAAGAAATGGAACACATAAATTCTTCACACAACAAATATATAGCATGTGCCAAAATTAAATTAGGTAATAATATAAGACAATGAGGCAATAATGCCATTGCTTGTGGTCATTTTTTTAAACTCCATTTTTAGAGCCAATAGCACGTAATTTTGACTATCCTCCCAAGTGTCTAATTCAATCATGCTGTCATCAGATATTTATTGTATGCTCTGTGCTAGATAAACATCTTCAGCATTGAGGGCAGATCTGATTTGGGGAGCCCTCCCAAAGCCATTTGTATCCAAATCGGCTGAATAAGGTGGCGGAGCAGAAAAAGGAAGATCATCATAGACGAAAACTCCAGTGCAGGTATTAAAGCAGATTTTCTTTTCCTGGTCTGACCTGCAAACTGTGAAACATAAAATGAGAACTGTAAACATAAGGCCCTTTCAAAAGAGAAAAGCATCTTAAGCAAAGGCAGCATGAACTGAAAAAAGTGTCAGTAACTTCCTGCTGAGCCTGCTTTGAAGGATGCTCCGCATTCGGGTGTCTGAGGTTCCCTCTGCTTGTTCCGTTGAGCCTCCGTACATCTTAGCAACACCTCAACTATCCGCCCTATGGCGCACGGAAGACAGAACGTTGCTGGGCAGTTTCAAAGGGCCCTCAACTCATTGTGGTCTCCAGCCACCAAAGAAGGTCTTCAGAAAGCTTTGGACCCAGCACGGACCTTCAAAGCAAATATTGGAGAACAAAGTGGTATATACAGAGTCTGGGGTATGTGCTCTGCCTCATATCCTCTCAAAGAAGAGTTCCAAATCAGAAGAACTCCATTTTGTGCAGAGTTCTCAAATATACAGAGAGGATATTACATATTACTATTCTATATCATGAATATTTATATATTAATATGCAATCCTATTTTATAAGCATATAATGTATTTGCCTGTTAACTAGGTACACAGCCTTGGGCAGCCTCTATGGAGTTGAACAACCTGCTCCCTAAAGTAACATGTATCAATGACTGTTCACTTCTCCAAACCAGTACTCACTTCAAATAAGAAAAAATAACAACTATTTCGAAGCAGCAGCAAAAATAGCAGTAGTAGTAATAATCAAAATAATAATAATAGCTTAGATAATTGAAATGAAAACCTAATAGAGAGAGAGAGAGGAAGTGATACCAACAGAATAGTAATGAACAAGAGAAAAACTTTAGAGGAGTGGAAATTAGTAAAATGGCTTCAGGGGGAAAGGGCTGTAAGTCACATTCCTTTAGTTATTTGAGGGAAAGAGGCCAGACCAGTTTAGACGTGTTTTTACTGTGAACACCAAAGGAAGAACACCCTGTTGGTGTGGCATGTCCCTTTTTCCCTTTCTTTAGCAAGGATTCGCTCCCCATGAAATCTGCGCCCAAAGAACTGGGAGCTCTTGCCCTGCATTCAGTCCAGTGTTTCGCAGCCGAGAGCCAGATTCTGCTCTCGGGCACACAATGCATCTGTGCACAACCCTGCGTTTTTATTTACAGAGATGCAGCCAGCAGACTTGGGTATTGAAGGGGCCACGCACTGCCGTGGATCTCTTGCCCTTGGACCCACTAGCAGCACGGTCCCAGGCTAGCACGGACTGGTCCCTCCGGTAAAGGGTTAGAAGTCACGAGCTCCGTCCTGAGCAGAGGGGCCACTCGTGTTCTTCAGGAGAGTCTCCTTTGTCACTGCGAACAGTCACCTAGTTGGAGATTTGCTGACCTTGGAGAGAGTAATATATTTCAGTTCCCCAAAGGCAGGGATGACATCAAACAAAGGACAGTCTTGGCTTTCCTCTGCGGTGCCAGAGGGAGTCTCCACCTGGTTCTGGAAGGAATATGTCTCGTTTCAGTCCACTTCATCTAGCTCCCATGTCTTGGCCCGTTTTGAGGCTATCAGCTGGAGGCCAATTACTGCCATTTAGAGAAGTGGATGTTTTAATGTGAATATTTGTCTGCAGGAATCTCATGGAGATCGCCGCCTCATCGTGCAGAAACCCCGTGTTTCTGGCCCAGCGCTTTCCCCACAACAGCAAAACGGATCCGATTCATTCCCCCTATTGCCTAGATTTAATTTCTTTGACTCATTTACATGTCAGCCTTTCTAAGTTTAAGTGAGAATATGAATTCGGGTTTCTCTGTGGCTCATGGCAGTTTTCACTGTGCTCTTAACAACGTAAGATAATATAAAGCAATAGTGCCGTTGCTTGGCGGCAGTTTTTCTGAATTGTGCAGGTTTATTTCCAGCCCATTTTAGTTGAATTCTGATCCAATCTAGTGCCAAATTGGGCATCTAGATCTTCACCAGTACCAGAAACACATACTAAGAAATCTGCCAGATATATAAAATATTCACTAATGTTTCTCAGGGCTTTTTTCTATAAAATGGTCTATTTCCATATATTAATAACAGATTCTCTAAGAGCCAAACTGCCCTTGGTTTAAAAAAAAAAAAAAAATCTGTTAATGATAGTTGGTGGTGGTGTCTACTCAGCCAGGGTGTTCCCACTATGAAGTATAGGGTCACACTAGAAATTCTGTTCCTCACTTTGGGTCAGTGAAAGGTTACTCCACAATTTGAAATCTCATCGATTTACTGCCCCCCAAAACCTCTTGGAGACTTCACGTTGCACCTCGGATAAAATGTGGGAGCCCTGAGCATGACCTCCAAGGCGCTTGCCACCCTCCTATCTTAGCTCCTCTAACAGCACCCCCACCCTGTGCTCCTTCCCAGCTGCCTCCTCTCCCCCGCCGCCCCGTTCATCCACTAGCATCTCTTTTCATAAGCGGGATATCCTCGGCAGCACGACAGAAATCCAAGAGCTGGAGTTTCCTCTTGGTCAGAGCTCCTTTTGTGCCTGTGCTCATGCCCCCCCCAGAGCTTCCCCTCAGTGGTAATGAAAACAATCCAATGCCATTCTTGACTAATTAGCTGAAACTTACAGAGAGTGCATGTTAAGTCTCCACTGTGTTCCCAGAGCACTTAGTCATTCTGTCCATCCATGCATCCATCTGTCAATCAATCAAGTGCCGTGTTCCAGAAAACTACGATTTAGCTCAATACTTAATCACATTCTAGAGATTATATTTCTTTAGTAAGCATCTGTTATGTATTGAAATACCAGTTACCAGTCTCTGTACATAGGTAGTTGAGTTTAGTGGGTAAGAGAGGCCAATAAACAGACCAGAATATGATGGAGGAATATATCAGGATTTTTAGGAACATAAACAAGAGGCCCCTAACACACTCTAGTTGTTAGTGTGAGAATCAGAATGGTTTCTCTAAGAATAGATTTGAGCTGAGTGTTAAATCACTAATAAGAGATACCTGATTTGGTTTCTAAAGAAGTCTTATCATACTCTCATTGATACCCCCTTATCACTTTGCCAGTCATAGAAAGAGTGCTCAAAAAGTGATTCATTCTTTAGTAATGTATTCACTTGTCCTTTATGGAAAAAAGAGAGAGGGAGAGAGAGTTGAGACTTCAGTTAAGTGGTTATAAATAGATTTGGGGTGGACATGTCTGTGATGTTGATGGTAAATCTCTTGAGGCACCTCAGTTTTCCTCCAAATGGCCCCCATTCCATGTGATGCCCCATTGTCATGGGCCTCCCCATGTGTCCTCTCCCTGTAGGATATTCTGGATCTCCTTACAGCTTGTCAGCTGAGATCCATGAGAGTAAAAGCAGAAGCTACTGGGACTCATACTACCCCAGGCCCCTGATGGGCAGAGCATCACTTCTGAAGCATGGTGCTGGTCAGAGAAAGCCATGGGCCCGCCCATATTCAGGGAGGAGACATGGATCCCGTGTCTCCTGCACGCTGGGGGATAAGGAATTGCTGATGGCCATCTTTGGAGACTATCTACTGCATTCCCTCCTCCTCCCATCACCTATTCTTTCCATCCTCCCCAACACTGCAATGTGTATATTCAAACTTCTTCCATATATTTGTCATAAACTGGTTGTTATTAATGACTCTTGTCTATCCCCAGCCCCTACCTTCATCCTGTGATTCTCCCTGCATCTTGGACTAATGTCTGTGCTTCCAATATTACTTCCTTGTTTGGTGGTACAATTTATGGCCACATTAAAATGCTGCCAGAACACAACTTCTTTGTTAACAGAATTAGCAGTAATGTGCACTTCTTCCCCATCCTTCAGGACTCAGTTAAATCTGACTTCTTCCATAAACTCTTTATTGATCCTCCTCAAAAATATGGAATTTCTCTCTTTCTAAAATTCATAGCAATGTATTTCTGGAACTTATAGTCTGGTTTCAATTATGGTTAGGTATGGGCATGCCTTATCTTTCTAATAATATAGAAAACTCAGAGGCAGGTAGTAGGATCTACTCATTTTTTAATTCCCCAAACACCATATCATTTTTTGTTTTCTTTATCTCATTTGGAACTTCAGCTGAAGTTTTCTTTCATCAGTTATTGGCTCCTCAGCTAGCAATTTTATTTTTGCTCCATATTCTATTCTGGTATTTTATGGTATGATTTGTGTAGAGATTGATACACAATAAGGTTCTTTCAGCGAGGAAATCTACATTGCAGAGACAGACTTATTTTTTTTTTCAGTTCCTTGAAAAGTGTGGACCATATGCAAGATCTTCCTGCTCAGGTTAGAACGCAGAGAACCTTCTCTCCCTTCTGTTCCAATCCAGCTCTGTCACATTTTGATTTCTGAGTCAAGGTGTCAAGTTTTACTGGGAACTACTGGCCTTGTGTTAGGTGGACATTTGTAAATGTGACTGAAGAGATGACTCATTCCACCTGCTCCCTGTTTTTATTCAGTGTTTTAACCTTGCAAGGAGATAAAACACAAGACATGTGGATGTTGCGAAATATTTTCGTTTATAGCACTGCTGTATGTGACAAATGCCAACTATTTCTAAAATGTAATTCTTGAGTTCCTCTTCTTAAATAAACATTTGGTTTTAATTTTCAGAAAACCTTCAACTAGAACCCACTACAATAAAATCTTGTAGCACCTTGGGCACATGTTATTTTAGAAGATCACACAACTGTGGGGGTGCAGAGTAGAGGGTATAGACTTGGATTTACAATCCCTATCATCTTAGGAAAGCTACTTTCTCCATTAGCTCTAGTTTCCTGTGCTAAAAGAGCTATAATAACATGTACCTCTTAGGTTTTATGTCAAGGATAAAATTAGAGAGTATGTCAAAGAGCTTGCCACATAAATGGCAGATTTTGTCCAGTCATGGAAATATACTCTTAGTTAGGATATATCCCAGACAACCTCATGTATGTTGTGGAATGTAATGCATACATGTTGATTTAATGTGGACAGGAAAATCTAATACTCATTTTTATACTGACATTATAAAAAAACAGCCTTTCCCCTTTGTGCGAATTTTAGATGAGGAAAAAATAGTGTCTTAGCCAGAAGTCTGTATTAAAGACATGTATCTGAATAAATGTTGGAAATCATTTTTTGGAAATGTGAATATAATCTGATGACATGTGACTGATGCTCTCCCAGTCATCTTTTATCCTCCCCAAATGAAAAAACAGTAGGGACCATGCCTTCTTCCTGACCCTGTGATCTTTCCAACTTTAGAGTAAGTGGGTGGAAGAAATCACTGAAATCAAAAGTTGTTTCAAATGTTGTTTTGATTGTTATAATTCTAAATGCAATTTTATCTCCTTGCAAGGTTAAAACATACCCAGTTTTGTTTCTAACTTGTTTGAAAGTAACATCTGACTGGTTGACTACCTATATCAATCTCTAACAAAGAGTGACAGAAGTTTCCATCTGTTAATGAAAAGCGAGAACCAGGTCCCCCTCCCCACTTTTATGGCATCGTAGCTACATCAACAAAGGCCAAATAAAGGGGTCAGGCCTTTGCTGGCAGTCTTGTTTGAGAGGTGCTCAGTTACGATGTACATGCTCAGAATTGATTGATGAAGGTTCGAGAAGGAAAGTATGAACCCTTAGCTGCCGTGTTCCCCAGTTATCAATCTCATGTGGGCCACAGTATCTTTAAAGAATTACTGTTTCACAGTATCATCAAGTACTGAGCTTTCCAGTTGCCTCCTATCTTAGCAGTTCCCGAAATGATGACACTTCAACAATGTTTGGCCAATGAGAACTCGCCATAAGGAAGGCGCGATGCAGGGAAGAAATGCTGTATTGCTGTATTACAGATGAAATAAGTGCATGATTATCAAATATGCTTAAGCCTTTCAGGAGAGAGGAGCTTGAGATGAGTGGCTCTATCCTTTGGTATATCCCTTATGTCTCCTTAATGATTCACTGATGCACATAAATTTTATTTTCAGTTCTTGACCCAAATAATTCAGATTACATTTGTAAACATCTCAATATCCTTATTGCAAGAGTTTTTTTTCTTTTTTTCACTTATTCAACAAATTTTCTAGAGTACTTATTATGTTTTATGTAAGTCAACAGAGAAGGAGCCCCCCTTGTGGGGTTTGCATTCTAACAGAAATGCAGTAATAAATATTAAACACAACACAGTAACATAAAACACTATAACAGTAACCAAAGAGAAGTCAATGAGAAGGGCAAAGCAAATAATAGAGTAAGAGGGCAAGGGGGCTGGGGACTATGGAGATGGTGGGGAGGAGGCAGCCTCAGTGAGAAGGTAACGTGAAGCAGACCTGGCAAAGATGCAAGAATTTTCCAGATGACTCTTTGGGGGAAGAGCATCCCATCAGGGAAACACCCTGATGTAGTATAGAGTCCTATGGCAAGTCTGTGTCTGGGATGTTCCAGGAGCCATAAGGCCGGTGCTCCTGGAGCAGATTTCTTACCTTATTCTTTCTTTTCTCACTTCCAGTATATATATGTATGGGAATTGATTTTCCCAAAAATATAAAGGGTTGGTTTGTAAAAATAACATCTAACTATAAAATGATCATTAATCTTGATGTAGGAACTTATCTGTTCTCTTCGGAAGAAGCACAGTTCCCCTGAGAATATTTAAATTGGAGAGTTCTTACACTAAGTATGAAAAGAAATTTGTAGTAATGACAAAGAGTCAGCACAGGAACCTCCCCTTCTTGGAAAAACAGCGTGCTCTCAGCTGCCCCCTCCCCAACACCCTGCTACTCTGGGGCCATCCCAGCCTCTGAGGACCAAGGCACTAAAGCTTCCTTCCTCTGCTCTAGCTTATTCTCAAGAGGAGCTGATAAGTCATTACCTCTAAGAGGTAAGGGACTGAGAGGACGGTATATTTCTCCTTAAAAGAATGAGGGTCTAATAGGGTAATTTCAGCTGACTATGGGAAGTGGGAGAAATTTTGTATTTAAGTTGCTTCTCTTTCTCACAAAGCAAAGGAACATCTGTTTTCATGATGAATCAAGGTGCCCTGCTGGTATATAACATATACTAGTATTATATACTATATATGTGTGTGTGTGTGTGTGTATGTATATGTGTGTATACACACACATACAAATTATGGATATTAAAGAACATGCACATGCTATGTATTAAAGAAGTTAGCATAAAAGACAATATATTAAATTACATTATAGGCACCTGGTCCCTACCAGTAAGAGGAATTTAATTAAATCACAGATTTGGGGAAAACATTCGATCCTCAGTTATGGGGAAGAAAATTAGATGTTTCACCATATTAAGTTGAAAAAAGCAGGTTCAGGTGGGCTTACACTATGTCATAATGCCTCAGGAGGGGTTGGTTTGAGATTTTATACTAATAAATAATGTCATTAAAATTACCTTTCTGAATGCTGGTGTCACCTGGGAAAGTCAGAGTATCACTGCTTCCCTCACCAGGTAATTGATATAGTCCCCTAGCAGGCAAAGGGGATGGTGTGTATATATATATATATGCCTGGAAGCTCTAATAACATAGAATCCCTTTTGGGGAAAAAATAGTCACGTCTTTAAACTTTCATGCATTTATGGCAGAGAAGAAACTAATTGGAGCAGAAGGTAGCTAGAATTTTTAAATGTAATCATTAGTAGCTTCACAGTTATGTTGATAGCATCCAACAGGGTTACCTTCTGGGGCAGAAACATGGATCACTCCTGCTGTTCTTGGACAATAAATGACGGAGAAAACGGACACGTATTCCCAAGACCTCTTAGCTAAATAAGCGCTCTCTAGAAAAATATGGTTCATTCCCAAACTCATCCTTTCACTTTCCATTGGCAGTCCTGTAAAATAGCAGTCCTGTGAAATTACTCATTGAACTGATGAAATTAAAATATTTATATTCTGCACATGCACGCATGGAGGAAAATCTCACTTCAATTACAGCAGTTAAGCAGTCTGAAGTAATTTTCCCAGCTTGCATTTGGCCATTCCATTGAGATTGAAGGAATCTGGTACAATAACAGTTCTTATTAATTCACCGCTCTTCATTGTAAAAGAATATTATGATTCCTTTGTGCTGTAAATTGTTTGGGCAATATGATGGTGCGGTGCCTTGTGCCTATAAAGTGGACATGCTAAGAGGACAAAGTTCTCAGGAACAATAGCTACAATTTACTGTTTGGCACTTTTTAAATGTTCTCTGTAAGATAATTTTTTGTTCTGATTCACTTTTCTTTTTGCCTTTCCCAAAAGGGATTTAAGTTAATTACATTTTCTAATGTGACTTTGATATTTCCGTCTCCCCAAATCTTACAAGGAATATGCAGCTGAAATGTCATTCTCATTCTTTTCTTTTCCTGGGAACTCTGATATTAAATATGGGTGTCACACTGGAAAGTTCCACCAGAAGAAAAAGTTAAACAAGGCATAAAATTTACATTAGTAACATCTCATTAACCCATCATCTAAAAAGCTTTTGTTACATGATTTTCATCATTTATGAAATCATTTTGGTGTCTCTTCTGGTCTTTTTTGCCTATAGGACTGAACTTTGTGGTGCATTTATCTCCATCAAAATGTTGTTGCTGCATTTGGCATTATTCCTACCAATACATTCTCCTCCCTTTTTGCAAAAGGATGAAACTAGCCTAGTTTGATAAAAGTCATTCCTGATTACCCTCTCTGCGGAAAACAGCTTGAGAGGCACATTATTTAATTAAAGAAAATGTTCATATTGCCCTTTAAAACCTCCATTTTCTATAACCTGTTGATTATGAACCAATTAGTCTTACATGTAAAATCCTTTACTGCTTTTAGGATCACACTTTTCCATGCCGCTGGGATAGTCATGACTCTATGCAATGCATGCGGCTCCTAACTTCCAAACGAGAGGTATTCTAAAAGTTCACTGCTAAGTCAGTGTTTCCATTTGCGGGAAGAAAATGTTCTTTAATAAAAATAGTCCTGTAAAAGATAATTGGTTACCTAGGGTAACAGCAAAAGTAAAATTATTATAACACTTTTGCTAATAATACGTCTTGGGATAATACTACTACTAATAATGAACAGCAACAGCATCATTAAGCAAATATTTGACAAAATATTATAGCTAAAATTGTAGCCCCAAACTGTATTAGAACAAGATCCAGAAGAAGAGGGCAGGAGATGAGGGGGCGGAGTGCAGGTAGTTCTTCATCTGCATCGGGATAACTCAGATATCCTACAGTCAGGAAGCACTGCTGGTTTCTTCATCAGACAGCGTAACACCCTTCTCCCGATGCAGGCCAGGTGTCAATTTTCATTCAGTTGTCTGTTGCTACCACACCAAATTACCACAAGCTTCGTGGCTTAAAACAACCTAAATTTATTATTTTGCAGTTCTTAGGTGACAAGTCTGAGTTGGGTCATGTAGTTTCTCTGTTCTGAGTCATAGGAGGCTGAAATGAAGGTGTTGACCAGCTGGACTCCCGTGAGGAGGCTCTGGGAAGAATTGTGTCCAGGCTCATTCAGGTTGTTGGCAGAATCCAGGTCTTTGGGATTGTAGGACTGTTTCCTTGCTGGCTGTCAGGAAAGGGCTGCCCTTAGCTGCCAGACACCTTTCTCGGTTCTTGATGTGGGCCCCCACATCTCAGAGACAGAAAGCATGGAATTTTTCTCAGCCTTGGTATCTCTCTCACTTTTCCTTCTGCCATATTCTTCTTCAGCTTCCAGCCAGTGAATGTTCTCTACTTTAAGGGCTCATGTGATTCGATCAAGTCTACTCAAATAATCCAGGATAATCTCTTTATTTTAAGGTCTGTAACCGTAATCACATCTGTAATGTCTCCTCTGTCAGGGAAAGTAACATCTCCCTAGGTTGCAGGGATCAGTGTGCGGGCATCTTTAAAGGGCCACTCTTCTACCACAGATATGACATGCTTTGAGTAGTTCTCCCAGAATGAAATCCATAGATAGGTTGTATGTTCCAAAGCATGTACCCAAAATGGCTGCCAGGGCTCAAGGAACAGCTCTCCTCACAGAGTAAAGTAATACCCCCTGGCCTCCCAGATCAGAGCTGGCCCGTACTCTCCTTCAACAGTTCTTAATCATATTGCCACAGAGACACACCTGATATATTCTTTTGTGTTCTTGGACTCTCAGACACCAGCTACTGCCTTGATAAGCTATATTGTGGTTTGTGCTTCATTTCTGAAAGTAAAAATGTTGAACAGGTTTTATGCAGAAACAGAACAATGTCTGTTTTAGAGTTTTAGATCACTTTAATAGACTTTCTCCCCAAAACAATTCTCTCACATTGTTCCTTACAGTGGAGAGTATCTCTGGCATCCCAAGGGTTCCAGTCAATCAGCAGCAGATCTGCCTGGTAGAGACGCCAGTACACAGATGTCCTGGGGAGCGAGGGGGACACTTAAGAGACAGTGATGGTTCCCGTTCTAGCCTATTTTGAGACGGATGCTTCACATTGATCATTGCATTTATTAAAATTTTCCTATACTCCAATATAATGTGGAAATTGACAGAATACATACATCGTGTAGAAAATGAGAGTAAAGAAAAGCATTTGAGACTGGAATTATTCCAGAAATACTTCCTAGGAAATTTGGGTCTTGAACTAGAACTTAAAAAATAGTGGAGATGGCTAACATAGAGTTTAGTTTATGCTTGGAAACATTTTTCAAACACCCTTTGGAAGTTATAAGGATACCAACTGTTTGCTCTGAAGAATGACAAATAAAAGAAAGAAAAGTACTTATCCTGTCTTTGAAAGAATGATTTTTTCCAGTAGTCAAAATGGCTGACTGATCAGTAAAAACTCTTCTTTACAGAAATAAGACAGTAAATACAGAAAAAGTGATAGAAAGTCACTATTTTGCAATATTAGTGAAATAACTGAGTCAGTGGTCATCAGTGATTGAACTCATTAGTTTAAAGATTGAGGAAGAACTAGAGACTATGACGCAAAGTGAGAAAACCAGCACCTTTTTCCCTCCTGATGTAATAGGAAGCATATTGCACCCTCCATTATGAAGTAGTCCTGCCAGAAAGTTGAAACTGAACCTAATTAAGCCTCAGTCGATAACTTCTAGCCAACAGGAGATAGAGGAGGACAACAGGAGATAGATAGAGAACGAATAGTTAAATAACACAACAGTAGAACAAACAGAAATCTAGAATAAGGGATGTTTTCTAGGACAGGCAACATAATTTCCATGCCAAGTTAATGGCATTGAAGGACTGCTGTAGATTTAAAAAAAAAAAAAAAAGACTTAAAAGGATTTAACAGATATGTGTTTGGATCTTCTTTAGATCTTAATTTGAACATACCAACTATAAGAAAAGACATTCTTGAGACAATTATAAAATGTTTATCTTGGACTGGACCAATGAGATGACATTGTTAATCCATAGATGAGGTGGTACTGCTGTTATTCTGTGAATGTCTATTTTTACAGATGTCTACTAAAGTATTTAGGCATGAGATCACATGCTGCTGGGATTTGCTTTAAGAATCTTCAGCAAAGGAAAAAAAATGAAGCAAATGTGGTAAAACCTTGATAATTATTCAATGTAAATGATGAGTATATGGAGATTCATTATACTATCCCCCTTTCTCCATACATTTGGTAGTTATAAAATGTTTCATTAAAATTTTTTAAGTCACTTATTCACACTGAATTATATACCTTAAATCTGTTGATATGTATTTTAACAAACAGGAATAGTATTATTGTTCCATTGTTCTATGGTGGTATGAGTAGGTATCCCTATTTTATTAAGTATCGTCCTTTTGAATAGCTGATTTCTTATAGGAGTGGTCTCATTTCCTTGAGGCTCTGTACCTCACGGCCAATGTTAATTGATAAGGCTTCTTTCTTAAAATTTCCATTAATCGGCAGCCTTCGATCAGAAACGCATTAGTTCTGCTAATGTAATTTGTATGCATTTTACCCTTTTCCAAGATTTACAGAAGCTAATCGTGTACTAATGAGAACAGGAACAATAATTGATCACATTTGCTTAGCCTTGGAGAGAAGCGCAGTGATCAGTCTTAGAGGACTGACTGACTGAATCTGAAGTGATGGATGCCCAGCGGAGTGACGTCTGCAGTGCCTTCTCTGGCTAGACTGAGGGGAGGCGCATTGTCTGTTGGGAGATGCAGAGAGCAGTATTATTTGGCAGTAGGAGATGGAGCTGCAGTCAGAGGGAGATGCTTTCTTAATTTCCAGAAAAAACTGCAGTTCTAGTTTTATCTCTGCCTTCTTCCCCTTCAAATTTAACAATGCTAATGCTAAGTTTGTGTATATTTTTTTTCTCAATGGTTAATTATAACCCTTTCCCTTTATTAAGTTTCATTTTCCAGTCTTAAAAAAAAAGCAATTAACAAAATGGCTTAAAGGCTAAATCACTGAGAGAAAATCTCATTTTCTTAGGAGATTCTGTCATTTTTTAACTTATAGTTATAATTCCTATTTTCAGAGAAAGGGCAGGAAGAAAAGGTAGCTTGATATTCAAATAATACCCTTCAAGGTACATTCCATAAATGTCACGTTGAACAGAACTCCTCTCCACTTTTGTAGCATCCTAGAGACCCTGAATCCAGATTCTTGATGTTTCTTGTAGCGTTTCTCATTCTGTTCTACGGAGCAACTTTGTTTACAGGTAATTTAAGCTTTGGATGAAGCTCTGGTTAATTTGGCTTCTGGATCAAAGAAGGGGTAATTCAGCTTAAAGGTCACCATATTTTAATCATCAAGGTGAGAAAGGAAGGGAAGGCACAAACGTCATTAGTGATATGATGGGAAAAAATTCAGTCTCAGATAAATGGTACCAGGTTCTGAAGCTTTGCTGTAAGCTGTAGCCGCACTAGGAAAAAAGGTTGGATTAGAAACGCAGGACTTTAGACCTTGCATACCTTCCCAATGATACCGTTTTCCCATCAGCTCCCTAGCAGCCTGACTGAAGGGCTCTACCTACCAGCCCATGCCCCTTGCTCTTTTATCTCCCTTTCTCCAGACCCAACCGAGTCCCAGATTCTGCATCCCAGATCTTGATCCTCATTTTTAAAAGAGTTCCCTTTCATTTACATTTTAGTTTTATTGTTATTATTTTCTACTTTATAATATTAATTTTATTATTTTTATTGAGGTATAATTTTCACATAGTAAGATACAGACTTGGAACATACAGTTTGATAAGTTTTGACAAATGCATCCACCTGTGTACTCCACGCCCCCTCATGATAGTAGAAGAGTTCCATCCGCCTAGAAAGTTCTCTCATGCCCCGCAACCCAAAGGAAACCACTGACCTGATTCTATCAACCTAGATTAGTTTCACCTGTTTCAGAATTTCATATATAAATAGAGTAATACAGAACATACTCTTTGAAGGCTGGCTTTTTGCTTCATTATAGTATTTTTGAGCTTTGGCCATGTTGCTGAGTAGTATTCCATTGAATAAATATACCTCAATTTATGTATCTGTTTTCCAGTTCATGGGCATTTAGAATGTTTCTAGTTTTTTACTGTTATGAATAATGCTGCTATGAATATTCTGGTATGAATCTTTTAGTATATCTGCTTTTCTTCAGTTCCACTGAGGAGTGGACTTGCTGGGTCATAAGGTAGGTAAATGTTTAAACTTATGAGAAACTGTTAAACAGTTTTCCAAAGAGTTGTAACCAATTTACATACCCACCAGCAAAGGGCTGTAGTTCCAGTTACTTCATCCTTACCAATATTTGGTGTAGTCAGCATTTTGGTTTTAACTTTATCCACTCTAGTGGGGTTGTAGTGATATGTCATTGTGGTTTCAGTTTGTATTTGCTAAATGATTAATGAAGCAGAGTAGATTTTGTGCTTACCAGCTATTACACATCTTTCTTTGTTGAATGTCTATTCAAGTTATTTGTCTGGTTTTTTTGTTGATTATTATTGAGTTATAGAAGTACTTTATTCTAGATCTAAGTCCTTTGAGATATATACCTCTCTTCGTGTATAAAGGGAAATTTTTAATTTTGATGAAGTCCAATTTCACATTTCTTTTGTGACTACTACTTTCTAGCTATTATCTAAAAAAAATTCTGCCTCCCTGAAGACACAATGATAGTCTCCTATGTTTTCTTCCAGAAGTTTTATAACTTTGGCTTTCAGATTTGGGTTACTGGCTCATTTCAAATTAATTTTTGCATAGTGTGTGATCTAGGGATGAAAATTCATTTTTTTCTATAGTTACTCAGTTTCAGAAACATTTGTGGAAAAACTTAAGACTCTTTTCCTCTCCCTATTGAATTCCTTAGGCATCTTTGTTGAAGATCAATTGACCATATAGCTGTGGGTTATTTCTGGACTATCCTGTACCATTGATCTAGTTGTCTATCCTTACTACAGTCACGTTTCCTTTGTATTGATAATAAATTCTTTATGTGCTAATGTGGAAATAGCTCCAAAATGGACCGTTGCATGGAAAAGAGTGTACTTATCAATGTGTATAGCATATTACCATTTTTCTGAAATGACAGAAGATAAAAATATGTTCATGTATGTTAGAATATGCAATTGAGGGGCAGCTGGGTGGCTCAGTTGGTTAAGTGTCTGGCTCTTGATTTTAGCTTAGATCATGATCTCAGAGTCCTGGGATTGATTCCCATGTCGCGTTTGGTACTCACTGGGGAGTCTGCTTGAGATTCCCTCTCCCTCCCCTACTGCCCCCACACACATGCTTGTTCTCTCTCTCTCTCAAATAAATAAATAAATAAATAAATAAATAAATAAATAAATCTTTAAGAATATGCACATAAAACCCTGGAAGGATATACAAGGTATTAACAGCACTAATAAGAGTAGTTACCTCTCACAGGTTGGGAGTATATGGTGACTGGGTAGACGTGGGGCAAGAATATGAAGAAGAATTCTCAGCATATTTTTAAACGATATTGACATAGCAATTCTTCACAATAATATTTTTAGGTGAAATTGTGTTTTTTCAGGCCTTAAATTTTGTTGATATCTGATTTATTTATTCAACAAATATTTGTTGACTGCCTATTATTGTGCGTCGAGCAATCTTTTAGACCCTAGGAGTATAGAGGTGAACAAAATTGACATATTCTTTATGTAGGAAAAGGAAAAAGATAATAAATGATAAACAAATAAAACAAGTATTCACTGAAGTTGGTAAGTGCCATGAATGACATAAATAAGAGAAAGTAAAGCAAGACAAACATGAGATGAGGGGATCTGGAGAAGGACTTAAGGAGGAGATAGTATGAGCTGAGACCCAATTGCCAAGACTGATCCAGAGGGAGAACGAATTGAGGGGGAAGGAGGGGACACTTTCCAGGCAGAATAACCTGCAAAGGAAGAGGCCCTGCAGGTGCAAATGGCTGAGCAGACACAGGAATCAGGCAAGCAGGTGGCAGGTCACAGTGCGAGTGACACAGGGCCAAATCGTGGAAGCAGGAAGGGGCTCGAGCCGGCAGAACTTCATAGAAAGTGATGAGGAACTTGGATCTTACTCTAGATGCAATGGGAAGTTTTTGGAAGGAGTGAAACAATCTAAGTTAAAAAAAAGTTCATTTTGTTGGGAGAAGAACAGATTAAGTAGAGGCTGGTAGGGAGAGAGGGAGAAAATCAGGACTTATTATCACAGAAGCCAACAAAGGAAAGTGTTTGGAAAAGGAGGAAGTGCCAGACTGTTCCAACTGGGGACAGAGAACTGTCCGCTAGATTTAGTCACATGGGAGTCCTCTATGGTCTGATGGGAGCAATGTCTGTGGGGTGGTGGGCACAGAAGACAGACCAGAATATGCTGGAAAGTAAATAGATTTTCTGTATTGTATACCCCCACCCCCACTACACACATGCACACACACACACACACACAGAATGGAAAGTAGAAAAGTGGAGAAAAATTTAGAAGGTTCTTTCAAGTGTTCTTTAAAGGCAATAAAAACATGGAGATGTTTTGTGTGTGTCCAGAGGACATATCTATGTGTTACTTTTAACACATTTGGTACCTATTAAAAATCCTGATAAGGAAAACTGCTGTATAACAGGGTGCTCTTAGTGTGAATAAATTTAGAGTCTATTTTGTATAATTCCACCCTGTTGGAAGTAATATTACTGGCAGTTTCCACTGAAATTTTTAATCTTACTTCTAGGTATATTTTTGGGGAGCTGTACATTTCACCAGCCTATCAGATTGTTCCAAATGTCCATATATAATGACAGAAAATCTCATGACCTTTATCCACCCCACTTGCCCACATCAGCTTGACTGATTAAGCCACATTGTTAATACTCCCAGTAAGGATGATCACTGATGCTTCTCCACTGAGCAGATGCCAAACAGGTGTTTCAAAGTTTGATGCTGGTGAGTGTCAGTGGAATTTATAGAGAATATCACTGAGACAACACCTTCAGTCAAAAATATGGCTATCATTTAAAGTATAAGGGGTTGGGGTTTTGGCTTCTTACTTATGAAAAATAATTATATGTAAATTTAAATATTTTACCATTCTATTCTTATTTGCTATTTGTCACCTCTCTAAGAGACATTTGGTGCATAAAATATTTTTTAGAGGAACGACACTGTCTTCCACAGTGAGTACCACCTTCTCAAGCTGATGCAGGATGCAAAGCCTATTTCACAATAATCCAGCGCTCTCCAAACTGTGTATTCGACTCCGTCTATTTGCACTGTCTGCTAATATACCCGTTGTGTTTACCTGTTAAGGCAAATAGTGGGTTCTTTTTATCCCAGTCTTATCCATTCCACTGTATTTACTCTTTTGCCTTGCATTCGTCCGTGTCCCCAGTTTTCTGCCTCAGACAGAGGCTCCAGTTCTTGCCCCCTTCCTCTGTAGCCACAGTTGCAAGAAACCCAGTCGTAATCAGCAATCGGCCCTGCTGCTAAAAGCTATTAGTGCCAATGTTGTTAATGACCGACCCGGTTGAATGTGGGGATTTAAGAGGTCGACTTACTCTTTGTCTCTCCCCAGGGACTTGTTCTTAAATGAGATTCCCACGCTGTTTACTCCGCTCACATAAGGAGTATTAACCACTACCCACCACACTTCATGTATCAACAGACTGAATTGAAGTAACGGGGAGCTTGAAACATGTCACCATGTGTCGGGTATAAAGCCACACACCCTGAAGAAACTCGGCACCCCTCATGTTAGCCGAAGGAAGTTGGATAACATGGCCATTTGCTGTGAAGTTACAAATATGATTTCCTTCTGGGGACTAGAGGAGGAGAGGGGTACAGTTAGATTTCTTTTAGAAACTGAACACATTAGAAGTAACCTGCAAAATCAATACCAATTACTTGCAAGCAAGGGCTGAAAAATCATTGAAGCTATAGAATGTGCATGTAGGTGAATGGCTTAAAACAAAGAAGATACTGGCCTGGCTAAAAACTCTCACAAAATAGGAGCCATGTGGCAAAGTTCTCTTCCACTTATTTTGACGTTTTGATAATAATTAGCACCATCAGCAATGATCACACTTAAAAAGAAAAATAAATACAGCAGCAAATAACTCCGAATAAGAAAGCTCTTTTTCGGACTCTTTGGAATGACTAAGGTTTGTGTTGTCTTTCTAGTAAACATCAAGGCATTCAGAAGGTGTGTAAGGATGGCTTATCTACATAGACCAGCAAGCCTTTCATTCATACCCAAGCTTTCTGCATGCCAATATTCTGTGGTTAGTGTCTCAAGATTCTATTTAGCAGAATTTCACTTTGAGGGGCTTGGTACAGCCTTTAGAGATTTAACTGCTAGTCTCTCCTTTGTTCAAAAGACTGAAACAATGCCTTTCAAATTCCTGGAATTCTTAAGCTTGTGTTTCACACTGGACAGAAAATAGAATTTCTTCCTTTCTTATTGTCCTCCAGTACCCCAGAGCACGTGTCTGCGAAGACAGGGACCCAGCAACCTCTCTCTCTAGGCTGGTCGTGATGGAGAGATCCTGAGAAACTATTAGGTCTCTCAAGCTTGCTCGAATCCATGATCGATTTGTGTCATGAGTGTATGTTGGGGCGGGTGGAGGTAGGGGGTAGAGGGAGATTCTCTAGGTCATAGGGAGATGATGTCGATGATTAAAGGTCATTTGAGAAGGAAAAGGCTTAGGCATGTGTGTATCACCAGTGTGAATAGCACAAAAGATAACTATAGATCCCCTTGGACCATTATTTTCTTTGACTTCACTTTTGCTGTCTCTGGACGTAGAGTAGTCGGGCTCTTAATATTTGAAAGATTTGTCTCAAAACACAATGTCACTAAAAAAAGCCCCCTCTTACTATCTTACTTCTTTTTTTTAATTGCAGAGCCTCTAATTAATATTTAGTAAGTAAGAAGTAAATGGCTAGCCACGCAATGCCTGAAAAGGAGAGTTCTTGGGAATTGCTTAAGGGAGAACGGAAACAAGAGAAGTGGGTCACACAATCCCGCAACGGCCAACAAGCACTTTCCAAATGGGACAGGTGGATAGGGAGAGGGAAATTTTGCGTAAGGTGAGTTCAGGATATGTCAGAATTAGGTTGTGGGAAGTTCAAGTGATTTTACAGTATGTACAAAGTACGGGTAAATTCATTTACTACAGACTGTACTGAAGGTAAAATACTGCTTAAAAAGTCTTAATATTTTTGGGCACCTGGTTGGCTCCATCATTTAAGTGGCTGCCTTTGGCTCAGGTCACGATCCCAGAGTCCCAGGATCAAGCCCCACCATCGGGCTCCCTGCTCAGAGGGGAGCCTGCTTCTCCCTCTGATCCTCCCCCCTCTCGTGCTCTCTCTCTCACTCTCTCTCTCTCATAAATAAATAAAATCTTAAAAAAAAAGTCTAATATTTTCTAAATGAAACATGCCCCTCACTATTCATGTTTTTTATAAATATTTATTTATTTTTGAGAGAGAGAGTGTGTGTGTGTAAATGGGTGTGTGTGTGTAAATGGGTGAGGAAGGGAGAGGGAAAGAGAATCTCAAGCGAGCTCTACACTCAGTGCAGAGCCCGACTGGGGGCTCAGTCTCATGACCCCGAGATCATGTGACCTGAGCCCAAATCGAGAGTCAGATGCTCAACCGGCTGAGCCACCGCCGCCCTGCTAACTATTCATGTTTTTTAAAAAGCATTACAAATATTGGGATTCAGTAGTTATATTTACTGTTATCCTTTGAAATAAAAATAATTCTCATTTTAGTTTCAGATGTTGAGTTGTTAAAAGAACACTGAAGGAGACAAACAGTACATACATGTTTGTCTTTATGGGTTTATGCAGTTTATAGATGTGCTCAGCAGTGCTTCTAATGAGTGTTCTTGGTAGCATTAGGTTGGTTGTTAATGGAGTATTGACCCAACAATTTATTGAGACAAATCCTTCTGCTTCACTCACTTGATGTGTTTCATATTATAATTACATCTAACACTTTACTTCACAACTTAATTAGTATAGTTGGGTGGAACTTTGAGAAAGTGTATAAAAAGCTATGAGCAGAATTATTAATTATGGTAAAAGTGTGTTTTGAAAAGAGAAAGTAGGATTGTTAGAAAATTCTCAAGTGTAATAATCATAATCTTTAGTTTAAAAAGAACATCATAAAGGGATATAAGATTTTTGCTGGGACATAGAAAACAACAAAAATCATGTACTAACTGTGTGCAAACACAGGCCTGGTATTTTTCACAAGGTGTTTTCCATGCAGCTGAAAGGAGAAAATATATGTGCAAAAATCAGAATGAGAGACAGCAGCTGGTAAACAAAGGGCAGAGGAAAGGTGCGCTCTGAAAATGTGTGGTGTGGATAGCACAGACCCGTCCTCCCTGGAGAGGCCAAGAAAGGCTTTCTGGAAGAGATGGTATTGAGGGAAGTATTGAGGGTGAGATGTAAAAGAGGAGAAAAGGTCTAGAAAAGGCAAAGCTTTTGTGTGGTGGACACTTGGATTTCAGTTCCTGTGGTTTTCATAGAGAAGTAGAAGAATGCTGAGGCCAGACGTGGGGGGCAGTTCCTCTCAGGCCAGGGAGCTATAGGTATTCTCTACAAGCCTGGCAGGGGAAGGCCATCCAAGGGTTACAAGCTGGGAGCTATTATAATGAGTTCCATAAAGAACAATATGGCTGTCATGTGCTGGATGGACTCAAAAAGACTAAAGCCAGGAAAACTAAGAAAATGTTTTAACAATAATAAAAAAAGAATTAATTGAACATTCGACCTGAGATTTTTTTTTTTAAGATTTTTATTTATGTATTTGTCAGAGAGAGCGAGAGAGAGAGCACAAGCAGGGGGAGCGACAGGCAGAGGGAGAAGCGGGCTCCCCGCTGAGCAAGGAGCCCAATGTGGGACTCCATCCCAGGACCCCAGGATCATGACCTGAGCCAAATGCAGACAAGACACTTAACCAACTGAGCCACCCAGGCGTCCCTCTACCTGAGATTTCTAATAGAAATATTGAAAAGAATGCAAAAGGAAATCATAGATCCAGTTCAACAAAGATTTAAAATTTCTAAGTGATGTTATAATCCTATTATTTAACCAATTGTTAGGAATCCATTAATTCTGCGTCTATAATTGGAACAGTTCTAGAATTCTGCATTTTATTTGACATTCGTTTAACTTAAAGATTCCCTCAAGTGTCAACCAATCAATGAGATTGTGATTAAGAATTTCCTCTTAATTTATAGTTTAATAGTGGCTGGAGAATGGAAACTAGAAATCTGTAGCCCATGCTCTACATTTGATCCATAGACACAACAAATTCAAATTTGATGACTCTAAAACAACCATTTGGTGTTTGTACTCCCAGTTTTTCCTCTAGTACTCTATGAGAGATATCAATGAGACTTCAAACCCAAATCACTGACTGGTATGACCAGCAGGCTTCTTTAACACATGGAAGACTCTGGGGTGAATGGAAATTGCTTGTATTTTTTTCTCAAGTGAAAAACAATGTGTAGGAAATATATTTATAGTAATCACATGGCAAAAGTGGACATGATTTTTCATTATAGTAAAATGTAATGCATCCAGTTGATTCTTCCAACCATTATCATCTTATCAAGAAATAAGAAAGAATATTTTTAACTGGATAAGTCCTTCAAGTAAAAACTGAATAAATTTCAAGGGCTGACATCCTTGTCAGTAATAACTTCAGTAATTACTTACTATTGATGAAAAATATCCTGGTGCCAAATGTTTTCTTCATTTGGCCCATCCTTGGTGGGTAGGTGGGTCAAGCAAACAGTTCTGAATCAAATTGACTACTCTCTAAATCCCACCATGCCCTCCATAGCAGCATGACTCTGTCAGGCCACCTAACCCCTAGGGAAAAACCTCATCTGGTGGTTATGTAAATTGTATATGGTAAATGTAGAGTGCTGAGCACAGAGCCTGGCACATGGCAGATGCTTAATAACTATTCGTTGAGTGAATGGTTATTTTTACTCTAAGTGGAGTGGACCATGAGGTTTACTAAACAAATTAGATGGTAAAACTTGTTGAGTGCTAGCCTCTGTGTCATTGATAAATGAGGAAGGAAAGTTGAAAGAAAGGGGAGAAGTGGGTGAATATAGTACACTCATTGAAGATGGGAAGATGTGATTTCTGGGTACCCAACCCTGGGCGCACAGGTGCTTTCTAGAGTGTTGCTCACTGTCCCTCATTTCCTACTCACACTCACACCCGGCCATCTGTGGCCAAAGTGAATGCAGGTTTTAGGGAACAGACCAAAACAGATTCAGGTCCAGTTTGCTTTATTTCCAAGTAGGGTGAGCTTAGGCACTTCATTTAAAATTTCTGAGCTTCAGTTTCCTCGTTTATAAAATGAGTCTCATAGAGTTGTTGTAAGAAATGATGGGTTACTGGGGCACCTGGGTGGCTCAGCCATTAAGTGTCTACCTTCGGCTCAGGTCATGATCCCAGGGTCCTGGGTTCAAGCCCTGCATCGGGCTCCCCGCTCCGCGGGAGGCCTGCTTCCCCCTCTCCCTCTACCTGCTTGTGTTCCCTCTCTCGCTGTCTCTGTCAAATAAATAAAATCTTTAAAAAAAAAAAAAAAAAGAAATGATGGGTTACTGAACTCTTCCATTCTAGGACACATGCACATTTCACATTTTAATTGAGATGATTCTTAAAAGCAGTGCTGTATCCATTTTGGGGGGAGAAAGTGGCACATAAAACGATGGGGCCTCCTACTATAAATGGAATCTTAATTTGATGAAATACAGGAAGGTAATAAAGGCAAAGTGCTTTTCACAACATCTGGGTTATAATAAACAAAAAGCAAAGTCTGGAAGGGGATGCTCAGTGCTGTTATTGCTATGCTGTGCTACCCCACATACAGAAAACATCCCTTTCCTCATCAATGCCCACTGACGCATCAGCTCATATTAATGCCATCCAGAGCACATTTTGCGAAAGAGTAATTCAAGTCTTAAATGTCCTCGTTTCTCTAATCATCTAAAGTATCATAACTATTTAATGTAAAACAATAAAGTCAGGCCATGAGTACTGAAGGTCTGTGATGTGCTGGGCACTCTACTAGGCACATATTTTTATTATTTTTTTCTAATATGACTTTAATATGATTTAATGTCACCACCAACAACAGCACCATATGGCAGTTTCCTCATTTCCTCTAAAATAATTTTACTGAGGCTTTAGTGTGTCCAAGTGACCGAACTCTCTATACTGAATTTTTCTCAAAGTTTCTTCAGGACATCAGAAAATAATGGAAATTTTTTTCAGGTGGCCCTCTACCAACTGGATATGAAATTGGATCAGCTGGAGGCAAGAACAGATGGGGTTGAGCAACAGATGGAAAGATCCTGTTTAGGATATGCAGAATCATTCTGGCAAAATCAATCATACCACAGCAGTTAGTTTTAGTTTGGTTAAAGAAAATGAACTAAAGTAGACAATTGAGTTTCTGGGAAATTAATATGGGCTCATACTCTAGAAATAGTCTTGATTAAGTGTCAATAAGATGGATGAGCTAATGATGCTGAATTAAGTCTTAAAATGTCATGCTTGTCAATGATAATAGCTCTGTCTATTTGGTACTTACTGTGAGCCAGGCACTTTACATGCACACCTCATTCAATCCTCACAAAAACCCCACAAGACAGACATTTTTCCCATTTTATAAAGGATGAAATTGAAGCAGTAAGTACATTGATTCAGGTCACATGACTCTAGGTACCAGAGCCAGGATTGGAGCTTGTCTGTCTGATTCCAAAGCCTACACAGACCATGACCACTCTACTCTGTTGCCTTCCAGTGTTAGTTGGTGCTTGTACAAGAAAAGTTAGAAGAGCAAATGGTCAGTTTAGAGGAATCCTAAGGTCCTTTCCATAGTAACAATAAGAACAGACCTACAACAATTTGACCCCTGTGGCACCTGGCCTGGATCCTAGCGGAAAACACGGAACAGCTGCGGTAGCCACATGGTGCCCAGTGAAGGAGAGGCTCACAGGGACCATGCTCAGGCTGTGGTGAATCATGTGGACTCCCTGTAGAAGCCTCCCATCTGCCTTCCCCCTAGAAGCTCTCCACTCTGACCCAGAAATGGATCTCCAGAGAGAACTTGGGCCGGAAGAGCCCCAGGTACCCATTCATGTCCAAACACGCTGTGAGGCATCCTGCTTCCCCTTAGGGCACTCAACAACTGGGTGACTGTGAGGCAGTAAGTAAGCAAGACTTGGAGTCCAAATCTGTGCCCTGCTCTAACTTTGAAGCAAGACTGCGAAGGAGAAGGGAATCATTAATTGACTGCCTACTATTTGCCAGGCCCTGTGCAGACCATAGACGTGGGTGGAGAGAGGAAAGATAAGGCTAAACAGCAGCTGGACAAATGTCTGTCAGGCGCCATACTCTTTATGTGTCATTTCACTTCATACAAACTTCTCTCGTATCAACGAGTCCCTGTTGACTATGAGACCACATTGTCTGCTCAGCCAAATGTTCAGGAAACTGGTACTAGTTTTGATTAAGCAGAGCATAAGCCCATTTTCTGAGAAAAATAACAGAGATGGCAAGGATATTCCCTTAAGGAAGTAAATTTCTTTCTCCAACTTATTTTCCTCAAACAAAACAAGATTTTGCTGTGTCCATTACAATAGCCTTGCTGTCCATACATAAATATCGCAGAAATCTTTGAGCTTTCAGGAAGGTAGAGGAATTCTTTAAGCATGAGAATGAGGAATCTCAGAGCGCCTGGGTGGCTCAGTCAGTTGGGCGTCTGGCTCTTGGTTTTCGGCTCAGGTCATGATCTCGGGGTCCTGGGATTGAGCTCCATATCAGGCTCTGCACTCAGCATGGAGTCAGCTTGAGGATTCTCTCCTTCTGCCTCTGCTCCTCCCCCCACCTCTCAAATAAATAAATCTTTAAAAAAAAAAAAAAGAATTGAGGAATCTCTTTGATGCACCCATGCCTTGTAGTATGAGAACAATAAATGCCCATTGGGTATAAACATGAATTAAAGCTATAGGTGTAACACATTGTAGACATTAAATTAATAATAAATCATCATTAATGGACTGCTTTAAAAGAATGGGACTATGAATATTCATGGCATAAGTCTCAGTTTAAGGAAAAATGATATAATCTACCATTACACTTGTAGTTTGGGACACTAAAAACAATTATAGACCTTGAAAATCCGCACATACTGAAGAAATAGAATTTAAAATAGCACTTAATGAATTTGTGACACAGTTTTTCATATTGTAATGATTCTGAAATTGGGATGTGTCTTCAATTCAAAGACACATATTATAGTTGCTTTCAGCAAAGTGGCAGTTTGATATAGCAAGCATTGCATCCGTGCAGATGAACATCAAAGCCTGTGGAATGCTTGTCAGCATCTTGCAAGAAAATTCCAGAGAAAATAATGGAGCGCTCTTATTATTTCCAGGAACCAATGGTCTGGGATAGGGGCGGGAGGCAGGGGAGGTGAGATGGTGCATTAGATGTGTTTAACAACATTTTCGAAGCAAAAGTAAGAAAAAGAGTCTAGCTCTGTGTCATTGCAAAGTGACTTAAGAACCCAGCATCAAAGCATTTTAGTTGTTTAGATTTGTTTAAGAGACATTACATTACCTTATTTTCTGATAGCCTAGAGATTTCTCTTTTAAAACTTATTTTTTTTAAAGCGTATCAATGACTGAATCAAAATGTGATTCCAGGAGTCAGACTTAAAGTGAAGGAAGTTTCAGAAACAGCTTATCCATTTATTGTGCTTATATTTTCTTTTTTATGTATGTTCAAGAAAGGATTTTAAAAATCCTTAAAACAATTCAAAAGGAGATCCTTCAATAAATACAAATTTTTCAAGTGATACAGTGTATCACGTTTGTTAATGTGGTGGCATTTTTCTTAGTTTTTCATAAAAACTGCCGACATCAGAGATTACAACGAAATGGGGTTCATCAGAGGGCGCAAGAACATGAGGAGATGGTCTGTAAATCCAGAGATGTATGGTATGGAAGAAATCAGAGCCAGCCTGGAAGTTTCCAGGGATTCTTGGCTTGGTTGTTTAATTAACTGGCTGAGCAACCTTGAGCAAGTCACTTCATCTCTCTGGACCTCATCTGTGAAACAGGGAGCTGTGCTCAGTGATTTGTGAGCACTGGAGAATTGACATCAGGAGACAGCTGAATCAGTCAGGAAAATAGAACCTACTCTGGATATTCCAAGGAGAAAGGCACTTAACGTAGGGCATTCGATGCTTACCAAAATGATGGGAAGGCTGGAATAACTCACCACTGCTGTCTCTTAGCTTCCCCACTGGCCGCCAAGGAATTAGATACTGCTGCCCCCAGGCCAGGAACTGCAGGAAACATCCACCAGTGGTCATGGCTGCCTGCAGCACCTACAAGAGAAACCCACACGTCTACAGACCACTGGCCATACACGTACTTCTTCTCTGCCCTTCAGATCTCACACAGGGGCTTCTTCCTGGTAGATTCTAAAGTAGAACTCTGTCCTCAAGGGATTTGGGGAAACATGTTCCCACACTGCCAGTCCCATGCTATGCGGAGAACACAGAGGAAGGTAGGACGAGTATGCTAAGGGCCACAGACAAATGTCTGACACCCCAGTCGGGGAGCTAGGGGGCTCTGATCAACGCAAGTGTGCAAGAAGTAAGGGACTGTGTGGAGGCGCAGATGTTGTGGAGAGGAAAATCCACATCTGAAGGATGCCTCAAAGGAAAAAACTGAAAGAATGGATATGGATTGCTCTTTCCATCCACACTAGCAAGTCAATATAATCTCTAAATCAAGTCTCTTGAACTCTTCTGCCGGCTGTCATGTTCTTCTTCCCTGGCTTTCCCGTAACGGGAACCATACCCCCTGCCCTCTCGTAGTGCAAGAATAATGATTTGCTAGCAGAAGCTCTGGGAGTCCGCCTTTGCACTGAACATGTTATATTGTTTGGGAACCTGGCTAAATTTTTCCATAACTGCTTTGAAAGTGATTTCCATTTAGAGCTACGTGGAACAAATTTCTGCTGCCAGCGAAATCTTCTTTTTCTTTTTCTATGAACAGAATCTCATAAAAAGGACTATTGCTCTTTTGTACTTCTCTGTGATGCATTTTGTGTTGGGGTCTATGAAGGAAGCCATCTAAAAATATATTGAGTGTTGTGAAAATATCCTCATAATTCTGCCAGGATTCAACTTTTTAAAAGTTGTCTTTCTTCTCCCTTTGCGTCTCTTTTTCAATTATTTCTTTCCCTTTGGTACACTGCCGGATTAATTTTTCTGGGTCTTTCATAGACACCTACAATGGCTGAAAGGATCCAACTCCCACCTGTGAGAGCCTCATTAAACTCCAGCAGTTTGATGACTGCATGGACTCAAACCCAGTTTAGGGAGAGATGATCGCTTTCAATAGAAAACTTAACATCACCCATGGCTGGAATTCTGACTACTTTTTATGATAGATATAATAGGCGTCCCTCATCCTCTGGTTTGTGTCTGTATCTGTGTTATGTTATACCAGACACTGGCCAATAATACTGTTGCTGTCTAGGTAGTAAGGGTTTTAGCTTATCTCAACATCATCTCAGTGTGGTTATGTTTATCTTAAACTCTGCAGAGGTGCTTGTTTGCATTGTAATTCAGCTGAATCAGAAACTTAGCTCTCTGCTTGCTCACAACTCTAAGTAGCTCGTGTTTCTTTAACTTCAGGTGTCAAACTAACTTCACCTGGGGCCTGATCCTCTAATGAGGACAAGAAAAGACTTGCCCCAGATACCATATTGTTTCATTCCCCAATTAAATGGCCCCTATAACAGTACTTGTCTCTATGCATGGATTTGGCAAGCCATGGTCTAGAGCTGACCAACTGGGACCCACGGTAGGCATCCAGCTACCGGGGTGAAGGAGGGCCCTGCCACCTTCCTCACTGATTCAGAGGGAAGGATGCAAATATTTTAGAACAGGAGGACCAGGGGCCCTAAAGTCAGCATGAGCTAGGAGAAATGAGCAGAACCATGAATAGAGTCATGATGTTAGAGATTCATAGAAGAAATGTTTAGAGGTATACATAGACAGATCAAGAGTAACTCCTCATTCTAAGAGCTCATACACCAGAGAGGGGCCCAACCATGAGACTCCACATCTCACAACCAGCAGTCTAATGCTTGCCTCTGTAGCTGCTATTCTGTTTAGTGGTGGTGAACGGATGTGGAGAATTCATATGACTACTGTAAGAAATAAGATAGCCATAACTCCCAAGTTCAATAACTTGTTTGAAATAAACACTATTTTAGTAGCTTGAATTGTGGCCCCTAAAAAGATATGACTAGGTCTTAAAGCCCCAGTACCTGTGAACGTGACCTCATTTGGAAATAGGGTTTTTGCAAATGCAGTTACGTTAGGGATCTGGGGATGAGATCTTCCTGCATTCTGAGTCCACCGTAAATCCAATGACTGGTATCCTTACAAGAGAAAGGAGAGGGAAACTTGGCATTTAAAGACACAGAGAGGAAAGCCACAGGAAGACCTAAAGAATGCCAGGAGCCGCCAGAAGTTAGAAGAGGCAAGGAACACTTTCCCCCAGAGTCTTCAGGGGGGATGCAGCCCTAACGGCTCCTTGATGTCTGATTTCTAGCCTCTGGAGCTGAGAGAGAACACACTTCTCTGGCTTTCAAGAACCAGATTTATGGAAATTTGTCACAGTAGTCCTAGCAAACTCCTACAGTTATGAGATTCCAATCTAAAGAGCAATCTGGGAAGAAGATTTCATCATTCTGATAGCTATTTTTCATTAACAAAGTATACCTCGAATGACATTACTGTGAATTTTTGTAGTAAGAAGGACTATATGCATAGCCCCCCCCCCAACTGCTTTTAGCCCAAAGTCTTAAACGCTGAACATTCCCTAAAACACCCCACCCACCTTCACACTCCACCCACCTTCCCACTCCACACCCTTCCTCCACTATGGCAGCCGCATGATCTTCTCTCTGTTCCTGGAAATGCCAGACCTGCTCCCGCCTCAGCTTTGGTGTATCTCTTCTCCCGCTTGTTAGACCCCTTCCCCCACCCCTGCGCCTCCTCCCCCAGCCTGAAATCAACCCCAACCTCTTTACCTTTGGGAAAGACCCTGGTGACTCTCAAATAGGTCAGTTGCACCCTCCCCTGCCTCTTTTCCAACACCTTTCCTTCTCTTCATGGAATTATCACTGTTTGTAATTCTATGTTTATGACAATCCTAGATTTTTTGTTGTTGTTCCCACTAGACTGTAGCCCCATGAAGGCAGGCACAGGGCTTTCTGCTCATCATTTAGCCTTGGATGAAGCTGGGCCCGTTGCTTACACTTCAAGCTGTCCATTTTTCACATGGCTGTCTTGTTGTCCACATAGAAAATGGGAACTATAGGAAAACCAGTTCATTGAACTCCAAAATTCATTTATCCTCATGACATCTTAATTTTCCTCTGTGCGTTTCTAAATAGATGCAAGTTTTGTTCTCACCCAAAAGCATTTCAGAAATCAGTAACCATACTCAAAAGAGGCTTACACCTGTCATAACTACTTCACTTTGCCTCTGACTCTCATGGGTAGGCCAGTTCACCTTAATTATTTTTATTCATCTGTGTAATCAATAAACATTCGTTGAGTACCGATTAGGCTCCAAAGATTATATTCCAACGCATTCTTGAATCTGTAGGAGAGGAAAGAAGATAATGAGAGCTCTGGTGGGAGAGTGGCAATGGGATGTCCAGGGCACTTATTAAGGACAGAAGGGGGGAATCAAAATGAGACCAGGTGGTGTTTAAAAGAATATTTTTAGAGACAGTAACTCCTGAGTTGAGTTTTAAATGAAGAGTGGGAGAAAATGGGTAAAGACATAAAGGTTGGTCTACAGCAGGGTTTCTCATACTTGGCATTCTGAATGGGATAATTCTTCGTTGCAAGGCGCTATGCCGTCGTTTTAGGATGTTATTAACATCCCTGGGCTCTGCCCATGACATGCCAGTGTGACAGCCAAAAAGCCTCCTGACATTGCCAAATATCCTCTGGAATGCAACCTTCCCTGCTGTTGAGAACTACTGGTCTGGGGCACAGGAAGGAGCTCGTCTAAAGGTAGGGAGTAGCTGGGTTACTACAAGCATTTCCATATAGCTCTTGAGAAAAGTGTTTGGATGGTAGTGCAGGGAGAAGGAGGGAAAATGTAAGACACACGTTATGCAAGGGTTTCGTGTGTCAGGCTACGGAGTTTGGAACTTCATCCTGAAAGTTCTTGTAAGGAACTGAGGGATTTTAAGTAAAGGAGGAATAAGGGCTAATTTGTGTTTAAGAAAAATCACTCTGATCACAGGGGAAAGAATGAGTGGAATGGAGATCGGATGAAAGCTGTAACCTAGGAGAGAAGTGATGAGTGAGAATAGAGAGGAATGGGAAGACACACGAGGTGTTCAGATCAATCTCCAAGACTTTGTTCAAGATGGCATCTACGTTCTGGGCTTGGATGATCAGAAGGTAGAATCATAAGTGTTCTCCAATATCCAGTCAGAATTTAAGCCCCATAACTTCATGAACCCCATGACTATCTGAGGCTTGAACTCAGAAAAATTACTTGCAAAGTTTTTTAAGTGTAGTCTAGGTGAACTCACAGTATAATAAATAAAAATAGCACTGCCTAAGGCTTCACATTCAATTAAGCCTTCAGCAAAGATTTCCTGAGAATATTGCCCCCCCAAAAATATTACTTTTAAAAGTAATCAATATACTAGAAAACCTTAGTAAATCTCCATTTACAATCCCCATCTCCAGGTAAGGTCTTACACAAGCAAGGCAAATGGCAAATTGAAGAATTTAAGCCATTTTTCTTGCCTGATTGTCCCCAAAATTGTCTCATTTCTTTGCTTCACTTTCTGAGTTTATATGATAAAGGTTGGATTTACTTTTTTTTTTTTTTTTAGTATTTTAAATAGTTGGATCTTTGACAATACTGAGAGAAATAATTATCAACAGGTAATAGCATTTGGCAGAACTTCTGTTTTCATTCAGCCATTTGTCAGTGTGTATGGTATGTCCTTCCTGTGAGAACTGACCAGATAGAGCTTCACAAGCACCCACTGTGAGGGAGAGAAGGAGCAGGCTGAGATCTCAGTCATAAAGAGATTTCCCGGCTGGCTATGCCACACAGTGAACAAAAACAATTAACAATTCAGGGCAGGGGCGCCTGGGTGGCTCAGCCAGTTAAGTGGCTGCCTTCCGCCCGGGTCATGATCCCAGGGTCCTGGATTGAGCCCCGCATCGGGCTCCCTGCTCAGCAGGGAGCCTGCTTCTCCCTCTCCCTCTGCCTGCCGCTCCCCCTGCCTGTGCTCACTCTCTCTCTCTGATTTAAAAATACATAAAATAATTAAAAAAAAAAAAGCAATTCAGGGCAAAGCGTGGTAATTTCCATAGACTATGTCTGACAGAAAAGTTCAAAGCTTCCTATTTCACAAACCTATGAACGTTCCTTGCTCTTCAGCGTGAGGAACAAGATATGCAAGCACTGCTCACTACAGTGGGTGGAATAGGTGGTCCCCAACATGTGGGCGGAGTTAGTTCATGGCAGTCGCTTTAGGTAAAAACCATCTTGCAACTGCAAGAATTTATCTAAAACTGGAGCACTGGGTGTTATACGCCAACAATGAATCATGGAACACTACATTAAAAACTAATGATGTAATGTATGGTGATTAACATAACATAACAAAACAAAACAAAACAAAACAAAACAAAACAAAACAAAATAAAATAAAATAAAATAAAATAAAATAAAATAAAATAAAATAAAAAATAAAATAAAATAGAATTTATCTAAAACTATTCCTGCCTTTCACCAGATGCCATCATCTGGGCTTTGACTGGAGATTGAGCAAGTCCCAAATGGGAATAACTCAGATTGAGGTAGGAATGTTTCAAATCATCTGAAATTTTGAAGAATACAAAAAAAGTATTCATACATAAATGAGTATGAAGTATCCATGGGATCTTTCTGGGTTGATAAATCATGTGTTTTCAAGTCTGGGGCCTCAGTGACAGCATACAAAAAATTCTTACTAATCCATATAATGATGTGTACTGTCTTTTTAAAATCAACAACCTTAATATCATTAAAATATCACACATTGGGGTGCCTGGGTGGCTCAGTTGGTTAAGCGACTGCCTTTGGCTCAGGTCATGATCCTGGAGTCCCGGGATCGAGTCCCGCATCAGGCTCCCCACTCAGGGGGGAGCCTGCTTCTCCCTCTGACCCCCCCCCCTCTCATGTGCTCTCTCATTCTCTCTCTCTCTCAAATAAATAAATAAAATCTTTTAAAAAAAAATCACACATTGAACAAAAAAGATTATTTTAAATCCTAAATCAAGCTGTAATGCCGAAATTAAAAACTATAATACAGAACTCATGTTGATCAAACTTACCACTAATTCTTTACTATTACTGAAAAGAAACAGTTATTTTTCACTTCACATGCGTCCCACCTATCGTGCGGCATTTCACATGCATTGGCTGCTCACAAGCATGAGAGGTGGTTCTAGGACTGTTCCCATTTTAGTGATAAGGAAATTCTCACCCAGGTGAAATAACACATGGCAGGTCGTACAGCCAGTAAGTGGCAATCCTGTAATTAGGGGAGAGCATTTTCACTCTACTTGGTGAGGAAGAAAACAAACAGAAGCAATTAGTCACTCATTGATTTTGAATACAATTTTTTAAAGACAACTTGTTACAGATACACCAGTTCTCAGATGGACAGGGGCTGTCTAAATGAGACTGCAGAACGCTGTTTCTTTTCTATGTATCTCTACTAATAATAGTGTTACTTTTAAGTCTGTACCTGCTGAAGGTATTCTCACCTCTGAGAAGAAACAGAAGAGAATAATTTTAGCAATGTTTAAATATTTGTATATTTCTACTTCAATATTTCCATTCCATTTCAAGTATCTTTTCTGCTGAAAATTTGCCCTGTCTGGGTTCTAAAAGGAATTTGGGCCTCAAACTTTATTTAATGGTAAGAACACATAATTGAATATTTAATTTCCCAAAATGGTTCCAAATCATCAAAACATAGAGTTTAAATACCCAGGAACATAAATTCGTAGAATTTAAGGATTCATGATTCATGCACAAAACACTAAACCTTTCAATGAATAACTGTATTGTTGCCAGTTTTGAAGGAATTTTAATTTTGTTTCTATTTCAAAACAATCAGAATGAAAACAGCCTTACACATGTCCATAGTAGAGATTGTGAATCACATCAGTCATGTCAGGCTCCAGCTAAATCTTCTGAAAGGTATATTAAATCAGGATGATAATTGTTCAGTAAAATTTCTCCTCAAAGTATAGTAAATATGATTGATTTAATGTATCATTAAGTTAATTCTACTGGGAAAATGGCATAAAACAGCAACATTCTGTTGCCATTTTATAACTTGCATTTTTGTGAAGTGACCATTACCATAATGTAGTCAGATTATTATGACAATCTGCACAGATGAAAATATCTCAAAGCCAATATTACATTTTCATCAAGTAAATGACCATGTGTTTCAATAAACACAATTATGAATGTTAGTATACCAACAGATTGAGTAATTTGATTTTTCCGCACTGGTGTTTATAGCAGGAAAACAAATTAATCATCTTCGAGGTAACACTTAGGAATTTAAACCTCGAAAGAATATAATCTGCTTCACCAGATTCTTCTTCTAGTCTTTGTTTGTCAAAGAGGTATCAAGATTGTGTTCCTTTTTGCCCCCTCCTGAGATCATCTTGTCATTAAGTCAGTATCCTATCCAGCAGCGTTATCAATGTAGGGCCAGAGAATTGGGAGTGAATCATCTTTGTTTTGATAAGGATCCACAGGACACCTAGTTCCACAATAGAGGCATCCGAGGAAGTCTGCTTCTCTTGCCCGTTCCATCAGCCTGGGCAGTTCCTGAGCAAGCTGCTCTCTACCCTTGCATACCTGTCCTCTTTGGACCTCCATCCCTCCCATTTCTATCAGAAGGTGATATTCATTGCCAGGAGGGCAAGTGAGGTGTATGTCATCACTGCCACTTGAACCTTTTGGCTGGGGGCATGTGTTAGGCCTTGTGGTGGACATGCAGGTTACATGGACACAAACAAAAAATGGAAGAGTCCGTGATGATAAGACTTTCAGACTCAAACCAACAGGGCACTTCAGCCTGCAGTAATAACTGAATAATTAGGTCACACTGAGGAAGACTGTTTTCTAGACAGAGGCAACATTTTAAGACCATTCACAGTTGAGCACAAAGGAATGTTTCTGTTCTCAGTCACTTTTTAACAAAAATCCTTTAAAAAGTAGTAAAAGATTTCTCAGACTTTTAAGGGAGTCTACTGAGAACAGTTTAACGCTCTCCTGAAAATGTATCTTCAACATTAAAATGATCACTCGCTGTATTCCTTGGTAGAGTAGAGATGCAAAAGGTACATAGCGGAGGTACCACAGATCCTGATTTGGGTTCTAAGGTAGGGTTTCTTGAAAAGTCCACATCATGATCTTCAATTTTAGTCTTTTTTTTTTTTTTTTTTAGTCTTTCAGTCTTGTCAGCAAGCCTCTTTGCTGATTCCAAGAACTCCAGTGTGAAGAAATGTATGTACAAGTTCACCTGGTTACCAGGTTGGAATCAGTGGCTGAATTCAGCATGAATCAGCGGCTTAATTAGTTACTGCAATGGAACAGTGCCGTCCACTCTAGTCACCAGTTCTCAGAGTTCTGTCCCCACAACCTTCACTGTTGTCCGTCACAGTACTTGTCAGCATCTATCTCTTCTTCCCATTTGCAAACTAAAATTACAAAGGAGGTATAAATGAGAAATGCTCTGTATCCTTTCAAAAATTTGTTTAGATGTTTTGACAACTCCTCACTGTATGAGGGATTTCACAACATCATCAGCTCGAACAGAACACATAGCTATACTTCTGTCTCTAAAAATTGTCTTACTTTTGCCTCTGAACAGAATGCCAGATACATTAAAATTATAATGCTCTAATGTTGAGATTGAGTAGCCTGTATAATGGCTTTCTGACGGATCACATTTGTTATTCTTGATTATTTTGCTGAGACTTTGTTTTCCATTGGTTTCAGGCATGTTGGTAATTGCTCATTGAAACATTTTTAGAATGGGCTGCTTTAAAATCTTTTCCAGATCATTCTAACATCTCTACCACCTGAGTGTTGCCATCTGTTGATTTTCTTTTTTTTCATTCAGTTTGAGATCTTCCTGGGTCTTGGTATGATGAGTAATTTTTGATTGAAATGTAGACATTTGGGGTGCTATGTCATGAGACTAGGGATTTGCTGCTATTATCTTCTCTCTTATTTTCCTTTTCCTCCTCCACCTACCGCCGCTCTACGCTGACATTAAAGTAGGACCAGAAAAAAATAAGAAGTTGGCTACAAATGGAGCATTGTACTTCATGTGTCACATTTAAATTCTCCAGGAAGAAACGGCTTGTCATTAAAGTGCCTTTATGAGCCACAGATGGTGGTGAGGCTGAGACACTTCGCCTTTTCCTTCTATTCGTTGTCCACTAATGTCACTTATTTTCTGAAGTACCTGAGCAGCACCTCCACTTTCCAGAACTGTCATTCTCCATTCATATTCAGTCATAACTCACTAGAGAAGATTATTTGGGGAGGAAGGCTAGTCTGCATTAGGAACCACCAAAGTACTATTTTGAAAGAAATGCGGGTTTATTGACTTCAACTGTAGGCTTCATTCAAAAACATTGCTAGAACTGTTACTAAGGAACTGTCTTCAAGGGCCTATTTTAAAGCATAGAGACAACTCATTTGTACAGTAGCAGAAAATAATGTGCTTTAAATCCTTAACAATAGCTTGTTTTCTTGAGTAGCTTAACCACTGCTTTTAAAATCCTGTTTATTTATTCTCTTAGCAAATTTCATGTAAATCTCAACTCAATCCTCCTCTGAATTTTTACAAATTCTAAAGTAGTGGAATGCAAATTAGAAGCTTGAGTATATGTGAGACTTCCCCTTAAAGAGTATTAATTAGTCTACTTTGCACTGTGAACACTAGGATCTGATTTGGCACAATTGTTCCATGATCTGAAATCTAACGTGATTTTTTTCTGGATGAGTCTTTTGCCATAAAGTTTAACAGGCTATACTAGCTATTGGTTTGAGTTGGTTATCTATAAATACTAGCTTTCACTCTTTGAATATTTCTTTCTTTTTCTTTTTTATGGTTAATTCAGACTTTCATTGATTAAGCATCTAGTTGTACAAAGTGTTTCCAGATACCAGTGGCTCAAAACACTGGACCCTACACGTTTTACCATGATATTATTGAACACGTTTAGGCTTAGAAGTGATTGAGAGTTGCAAAGTTATGGTAATACTATTATAAGACCATAAGTCTAAGAAACTACTTTCAGAAAACCTAAGACAGTCTTGGAGAAGAATTGGCTCACTGTTTTGCAAATGGCAGTTGAAATTTGGAGGACAATTCAAACTCAGAGCAAATGGAAAATCAAAGGTAGTTTTAGATCCATTCACACACTGCAAAAGGTTTATGTGTTGATAGCTTGTATCCCTACCCCCAGATCAATTTGGCGATTTTCCCAGCTAATTCTTACACTTCCGATTCATAAAAAGAATGTGCTTCCTCTTACTGAGGGAAAGTGGAATATGAGTGAAGAAGAGTTGCCCCTATTTTGCCTTGAAGCCTAACAGGATAAATTACATGTGCAGTGAAATAGTAAATGGATTGAAGATGAAGATTGCTTGTTGTTTGTTTGTTTTTTTAAAGATTTTATTTATTTATTTGAGAGAGAGAGAATGAGAGACAGAGAGCACGAGAGGGAAGGGTATCAGAGGGAGAAGCAGATCCCCCGCTGAGCGGGGAGCCCGATGTGGGACTCGATCCCGGGACTCCAGGATCATGACCTGAGCTGAAGGCAGTCGCTTAACCAACTGAGCCACCCAGGCGCCCGAAGATTGCTTGTTTTTTTGAAAGCAGAAGGGGTAGTGTATTTTTTGAACTTTATAAGGATTTAGTTGATAATTCATCATACCACTCTGCACTTTCAGTGCTAAACCAATGGAAAAAGAGACACAGGGGTCAGATAGAAATCAAAACATCAGTTTAGATTGTGTTTCTCTAGGAGGATATCCCCTTAAAGCCCTGCTTTTTAATAAGACACATAAAGCAATCACAGCACCAACTGCATACCCTTATCATTTAGGAAATAGAAAACTGCCCGGCTGTTCCTGTGTTGTTAGTTCTCGGGACCGTCTTGACAGGTACCGCCCCGCGGTCCACACGGTAGCTGCTAGCCACATGCTGTCACTGTTGAGTACTCAAAATGTGCTTCTTGTGACAGAGGAATGAGGTTTTTATTTTAATTAATTTAAATTTAAAAATTGATACTCTGGGGCGCCTGGGTGGCTCAGTTGGTTAAGCGACTGCCTTCGGCTCAGGTCATGATCCTGGAGTCCCAGGATCGAGTCCCACATCGGGCTCCCTGCTCGGCAGGGAGTCTGCTTCTCCCTCTGACCCTCCCCTGTCTCATGCTCTCTCTCTCTATCTCATTCTCTCTCTCAAATAAATAAATAAAATCTTTAAAAAAAAAAATTGATACTCTGGGGGTGCCTGGGTGGCTCAGTTGGTTGAGCATCTCACTCTTGGTTTTGGCTCAGGTCATGATCTCGGGGTCCTGGGATCGAGCCCCGGGGTCAGGATCCATATTCAGCGCAAGTCTGCTTGAGATTCTCTCTTTTCCTCTCCCTCTGCATCTCCCCCTTCTCGTACTCGCTTGCTCTTTCTCTCTCTCTCTCTCGCTCTCTAAAATAAATAAATAAATCTTTAAAAATAAAATAAAATAAATAAATAAATAATAAAAATTTATACTCCATTCACTTATTGGAAGACTTTTAGGTCTATGTGAAACCACATCTTTTCAACTGTAAACTGTATGGAATCTAAGTATTAACTATTTCCCATTAAAATGAAGGGGCAAGTTCAGATATGCTCTAAGTATAAAATACATACAAGATTTCAAAGACATAGTCCAAAAAAAGAGAATGTTAAATAGTTCATTAATAATTGTTTACATAGGTTGCATGTTGAAATAGTCCTTTGGGATACATGGGGCCAAATAAAGTATTACAATTCATGTTTTAAAAATTCATCTGTTTCTTTTGGCTTTCGTAATGCGATGACTAGAGAATTTCAGTTTAGGTATGGGGCTCACATCGTATTGCTGTTAAGACACACCCTATTAGAGGGTCATGTGGACAGACTTCCATTCTCCATTGGCAGGTGCAGGTCCTGGTGGAGACTTAAGTGAGTCTGGGGGGAAAAGAAATGAACTAAGAACAGTGGGAGAAAGAAAAAACCTTCTGGCTTTCAACTGCCCTGGAGGCTGGCTGGTCTAGCCCCATTTGTATCCCTACATAGCTTATGAACCTGAACATAAGTGGAAGAAATCCTTCTTCAAAATCTACCATGCTGCCAGATGACTGTTCCTTCCAAAACGGAGGCTTTTAAAGCTCTCATTAGCATCTTTGCTTGCTGCTTCTCCCTAAAGTTGCTTTCTTAAAGCTTTTATTCCCTTTCAGCTTTGATTAACATTAACTATACAAACTGCGATGTGAAAATCTACTTTTACCATCTATTTTTCTATTGCTGCGTGACCTGACCTTCTCTGGAAAGAAAAGTATGAAAAAAGGCAGTATCTGCCAATGCCCAGCCCTCCAAAAATCTTACACTCATAGTCTGGTGGAGACAACATAAAATGTTGGGTCTTTGGGTGTTTGAAAAGAAGGTCTGCCCATGTGGGTTTGAACATGTTCCTTTTCTAACAAAGGCCTGGCTCTTTCCACGTGGATTCCGAAGCCGCCCCAGAAGCCAAACTGGCTCCCCAGTCTAAGTTCCCAGGGAGAGGTTCTCCTGGCCTAAGTAAAGAATTGCTTTAGTTGCCCAGTATCCAAACTCTGCTGGATGGTTCGAGGTCCGGGAAACCACCTGAGTGACCAGGATACATGCTTTTTCTTGCCACATCAGGGTGTAACCTGGTCCATTGTTTCATCCTTCAGCTGGCCCACTCTGCTGCCTCCTTGTTTCCCTATGGTTCTCAGCCTTGACTTCATATTGGAATTACCTGAATAACCTTTTAAAAAAAAAAAAAGCCAAGGCCTGGGGCTTAGGCCAGATTACCTCCATGAGCATCTCACCTGCTAAGAGGGACCTCTGGTTGGCTAAGAGGGCCAACCAGAGGACTCACTGAATGGTTTAGTCTATTTGTCAGTACTCTTTATCTCGTTAATTCACTTAAAGCCTGCAGCCACAATAAATTTATATAAAGGTAAAGAATGATGTTTCCTATATTTTTTGACATGAACTGAACTGAGTGATTATGTTTCTGCTATAGGGGATTTATTACATTTGTTTCTGTATAAGATCAATATTAATTTTATTTTTTGACAATATTTGAGTTTCAGTCTTAAAATGGATCCTTTCTATTATCCTTTAAGGTTAAAAGAGTAGGTATCTAGGGCACCTGGGTGGCTCAGTCGTTAAGCATCTGCCTTTGGCTCAGGTCATGATCCCAGGGTCCTGGGATCGAGTCCCGCGTCGGGCTCCCTGCTCAGCGGGGAGTCTGCTTCTCCCTCTGCCTCTGCCTGCCACTCTGCCTACTTGTGCTCTATCTCTCTGTCAAATAAATAAAAACTCTTTAAAAAAAAAAAAAGAGTAGGTATCTAAATATCACATTATTTAGATAGCATGTTACACTGCTGTTTGCAAAAGGTTTCAAATGCTATGCACTTAATTTTACAATCTTTCACAGTTCATGAAGTTAGTCTGAATGTAACTCAGAATTCTCACCGATCGTGTTATCTAAAGGAACCTGGTAGCTATAGAACTAGATTATTGAGCAGAGCTGGTTTTGTAAGATTTGGATTTGCCAGACAACAAATGGCCAAGAACTTGACATTATGGAAAGGAGCTCTGCTTTCAGTTGATGCTTGATGCTAATTGAGAGCAGGGATGCTAAGGATTGCTGTGGATATTTGCCCTTAAGAAGCAAAGCCCACCTCTTATTTTGAAGCTGAAGTTCAGAAATAGAACTCTGACGCAATGCCGTAAAACTTTGGTAAAGCAAGACAAAGCACTAGAAAAATTAGGGAATCCCTAACTTGAATGTACATCTCTCATACAAATTACACTTGAGCCCAGCGATTTGCTGTTGCAGGCAGTTATTATACCTGTTATTAACATTTAAGTCACGTGAGTCACCGCAAGGACATGGACAATACTGAATCCCTTCAGAGATGGTACTCTGAGAAATCTTTCCAGTTCCAACTACACAATATGATATTTGAAAACATCAGCTCTGCACTCATTCCTGACCCACATAGGTTGACCTGGATGAGGCATTGTTTTCAAGGACAAAGAATAGACATTAATCAAAATGAAAATACTCCCAACATGGAAAGGAGGGCTTTCTATTGTTAATGCTTTTGTTTTCTTAGAGCAGAAGCGCTCCACTAAGGAAGACACTGGACATTCTTGAGATATTTTTAACAAGTTCCTGGAGGTATAGGTTCAAACTTCCTCATCCCCGGAAACTGTGACTGTGACGTTATTTGGAAATTGCAGATGTAATCAAGTCAAGTTGCGGTCATTCTGAACAGGGTGGCTCTAATCCAGTGACTGGTGTCCTTCAAGAAGAGAGGACACAGACACTCTGGGAGAACACTATGTGAGGACAAAGGCAGAGAGCTAAGTATCCTGGCTACAAGACAAAGGAGCACCAAGGATTTCTGGCACTCACCAGGAGGAAGAGGCAAGGAAAGACTCTCCGTTGGAGCCTTCAGACAAAGCACGGCCCTGATGACACCTTGATTTCAGAATTCTAGACTTCAGAATGGAGAACAAATAAACTCCTGTTGTTCTGAACCACCCAGGCCATGGTCGCTAGTTATGGCAACCCTAGCCAACCCCTACACCGCGTTATATCAAATTCTTCTTCTCTCTTCAAAAACCAGATTTCATTCCTGAAGAGAGTACAACACAAAATGGAAATTCACAAATTACTCAGAAGTTTTAGAAGTAGTCCTGGGTTTAGAAATGCTGTAAGATTATTTTTTAAACCATATGTTACCAAGAAGTAGGCAAGTTTCTGCATTAACAATACAGAGCTTTGTAACAATTAGCCATCTGTTTATAACACTGTTAGGGATCGACAGCATCTCAATGGAAGCAGGGAAAACAACAGAAATATTAAATCTGCCAAGTTCTAGTCATTCGTTATCTTACATAGTAATTTGTTGTCTCATGAGATCACTAAAGAGAGAAAGAACCATGCCGTGCTACAAAATAAACTTCGTAAAGCAGGTAGTTTAATAGCAAATTAATGATGTGCTGACAAGCTCAAGAGATGATTAAAAAAAAAAAAAAACAGTCACAGTTTCTGCATCGCAGCCAACAATGCAGGTTTGGAAGATTTCTCCTAAGAAGGTAATATTTATTTTCTCCAGGGAGCTATTTGAAAACAGAGGATAAGGTATTCTAAGAAGGCTTGTCTCAATGCCAATTTAAAAAAAATATATTTCTAGAGTTTGGGTATCATTATCTGCTGTCTTTCTTGATATCATTCTTAATAATGGGCTTCCGTGTGCTAAAGTCTAAACTCTTTCAATCTCAGCTTGATGGCTGGTTTCACTATATTAATAGAATGTGTTAATACAAAGGGGTTTATTATCAAGAATAAAGTAAGTTTAAATAGAAATCGTGAAAAGTAAAAGAAAATAGATGGCAATATTGCCTATAGTATTGGTTATAACATAATTATTCATTAAGATAAACTTTGTTTATTCGACAATAAAGGTTTTTTTGTTAAAGATTTTGTTTATTTATTTGACAGAGAGAAAGACAGCAAGAGAGGGAACACAAGCAGGGGAAGTGGGAGAGGGAGAAGCAGGCTTCCCACCAAGCAGGGAGCCCGATGCAGGACTCGATCCCAGGACCCTGGGATCATGACCTGAGCCAAAGGCAGACACTTAACAACTGAGCCACCCAGGCACCCTGACAATAAAGGTTTTATTTATCTCTCTCTTATATGTAATATATATTATAAACTATACATTTGAATATAATAAATACATATACTAAAATATGTATTCAGGTATATAATATATATAAAACAAATTGGATTTATTTTTAAGTTGCTGTAAGATGGCTTTAATCCTTGAAAACCTTCCATAAGAATATAAGGTTCATATACTCAGCCTGATGAAAACCCTACTTTTGTTATCAGTAGAATCCAACTGTCTTTAAGATGATGACAGAATTTCAAGGGCCACCTTGGGGTAAGAGACAGTGAGTGAGTGACCCGTTATTTTCTTTCTTGTAGATTTCTCTCAGGCAGAGAAGACTGATCACAACTGTTTTCACTAGTCTGTTAATCCAAACTCTTCCTTAATGCCATCCAATTGCTACCCTTATAGGTTCCCTTCTGTGCCGACCAGGCTTCTTCTGTTTTTAAGGATTTGCACCTCATCTAATCAAAAAAGCACTCTACTGCAAGAAAGAACTGAATTTTTAATCCCAAGGACAACTAGTTTCTGTCAAAGCAGAGACCACAAATACAGCCTTTTGAACTTAGACCAGTGCCTTTCTAACTCAACAGTGATTACTGAGTCATCAGCCTGTTCTTTCAGCAGATACTTACGCATCTACTTTGTGTGAAGCATTATATTAGAGGTTGTAAAGGATGTGAAGATAAGTAAAGTCCACCCCATACCTATATATGCTTCATAGCATAAAGGGACAGAGAAATAGAGAAATCGTGAATAAATGAATACAAAATAAGATTATAGATGAGAATCCATGGTTGTTCATTTACTTAGGGCATTCAACAAACTCATTGAGTGTCTACCATAGGCCAACTTCATCCTTCATGAAGGCTGATGATACAAACTGAACAAGACTTAGACATCCACCAACCTCAGAGAATTTGCATTCCAAATGGGAGAACAAGACAAAGCATCAAGTACATTTTAACATCATAAGTACAATAAGAGATGAATTCCCAAATACTAAGGGAGGCCATGACTGAGATTGGTAGGTAGCCCAGTCTACAGAAGAAATTTCAAAGAAGTGGCATAAAAATTAAAACATGAAGGATAGGAGTTAGCTAGTAAGGAACTCTGGGTAATGCAGATATAACCTAATCACCAGTGAGACTGTGTTTCAGCAAATCTCTTCAAGTCAAATTTGGAAATTGGCACCATCCTTTTGGCCTACCCACCGTCAGAAAAAAATATTACCTGGCAAACCATGGGAATTCCTGATGCATAGCTGTGATTACTACCGTCGAGGTTTAAAATAAAACTAGGGAAACTTGAAAACAGGAAATTTACCTTGGATGAGAGTTCCATGAAATCAGAATGAATTCTCAACCAAGATTTTCCATGGAAAAAAAAAGTAGTTACTTTTGACATAGCATGAATCCTCCCTGCCTCATCCTCCTTTGTGATATTTTCAATTTGAGCACCAATTCCAGTAAAGAGTCATTTGTACCCATTGCAACCATACTCCCAGCATTCCCATCTGTTTGGCTTACACTGTATCCAAGATAACTTAATGGCAGCCAGTTAAAGCCACAAATACATTTGCTATTATAATGTGCATCTTTTGTGAACATAATAATGCATGTTGACAACTTGTGATCTGTTATCTTTTCCAGCAGTACAGTTCTTTATTAATTCTGCATGACTAAGGAGAGGAGCTGAGGGGTAGTCTTACATAAGAACTTCCTCGGGATGGAGTAGGTCAGCCTCAAATCTTTATAACTGGAACTCTCTTCACATCAGCACTCAGCTGGGACCATGAGTCAGTAAAAAAAATTGTTGATAAGTATCTCTGGGACCACTCTTTAATGAGAGAAAAGATATCTTGTAATGTTTTGATACTGTAAAAAAAAAAAATTTGCCACTAATGTCAAAGTAAGTGAACTTTAAAAAAAATACATACACACAGTATCACTGTCATTTGGAATATTTCTTAAGCCACCAACTGTATACGGTATAGATACCTCTAGGAATTCATGCTCACAGCATTCATGATGCTAAATAGCCCAATGATAGAAAATGGCTTCCAAAGGTATTATCCAAGAAATTAGCCATTTACAAGAAAGCCTTTCAGTGCATCCACTTTGTTTTCTTAGAAGCTAAAAATTCACGAAAAAAATAAAACCTTTCAGCAACTCTTCCTGCTACAGTGATCTTGGAGTAATTTACCATGTAGATGACACAGTGCATTTCTGCTTTGTTGCTGCATCAGCATGTCATTTTCAAAAGGAAAACAAGTCTATTAAAGTGCACATCAATTCTACAAAGTAGGATGAAAATGTATGGTTTGATCATGAAGTCTTGCTTTCAGATTCAGTCCCCAAAACAGTGTAAATTTAGAAGAAAAAAGGTTTGAGAATATGATAAAAGGGGAAATCTTTAGGTTGACAACAATATGTTAAGAGAATGAGATGAGAATTGAACTGTTGAAAGATCTAAATTTATGCAGACAAAGCAAAAGAGAAATGAATCAAGTCTGGGGGGAAACACGTCAGCACATCACAGACCAGGAAAGCAAGTGAAAGAATAAATGGATATTAATTGCAGCTTGGGGGAAAAAAAAAAAAGATTAATTTCAAAATAATTAAGGAAAGAAAGTGAAAACATAAACTACACTGTGAAGACCAACTTTTGACCCAGAAGGACATAGAAGTCTCTGAATAATGACTTTAGCTATGATTTTGTTTTTCTGGTTGCCTTGCTGAGGACAGAGACTGCAGAGTGATGGAAAACATACATTGGGGATAATAACTTTGTGCCAAGGCTAAACTGGTTTGACCCATTCTCACAGCAGCTCACAATTTAGCCTAGAGCATTTTACATCTCATCAGTTTACCTATTTAAATTGATCATTGTGACCTTTTATTTTTTAAGTCATCCAATAAATATTTATTCAGCATCTAATGTGTGCTAAGTATTTTGCTAGTACTGAGAGAAGCATAAAAAATAATTCACAATGATCTTGGGATAGGGGCATTACTACTGCCTTTATTTTTTTTTTTTTTTGAAGATTTTATTTATTTGAGAGAGAGAATGAGAGAGAGAGAGAGCAACTACTGCCTTTAACACATAGGGAGACTGAGACAAAGCTAAGTTAGATGCCCAAGGTCACAGAGCTAGTAAATGGCAGAATTGGTGTGTTAGTTCGGGTCCTCCAAAGAGCAGATACCAAGATGAGATTGGATATGGAAGAGATTTATGAAAGTGTTTGCCTGGGAGCAAGAAGAGGTTGAAGAAACTGGAGGAGTCTGGGAGAGTCTCAGACCATGAAGCAGATCTGACCTTGTGCAGGAAGGAAGGGAGGTTGCAGGGAAATTCCTAGACAGCAATGTAGTTGTGGGACATTATGGCAAGGACAGGCCTGCCTGTGAGTCCCTGCCAGGCCCAGCATTGGGAAGGCAGGCCCAGGGGGTGCTAGGGTGATGGTGGAGTCATAGGTCACTTATACCCCCTGCATCAGGGGAGCTGAGAAGCCATTTCACTGGTGTCACAGCCAGGACCCCCAACTCCAAAATCTGGTGTGAGAATGGACACGCTCAACTGTTATGCCATAGTGAGCTTTGGACTCGATACACGATCAGAAAATGCAGAGCTTTTTATGTGGCTACCTCTGTTATTATGCATAAATCTTTCCATTCTTGGAGTCCACTTCTGTTTATATCAGAACTAGAACATCCAAAACAAACATTATGCTTTTCTTCCATGAAAATAGGTAGAAATCACCTAGAGTGAAAAATGGAATGTAAGGAGAATGGGTTCCCCATATTCCATTGTGTGTGTGTATAAGTGTGTATCATATTTATATATTATATATGTGTGTGTATCACATTTTCTTTATCCATTCACCCATTGATGGACATTTAGATTGTTTCCATATCTTGACTATTGTAAATAATGCTGCAATGAACATGGGGTATCTTTCTGAGTTAGTGTTTTTGTTTTCTTCAGATAAATACCCAGAGGTGGGATTGCTGGATCATAGAATAGTTTTTTTTTTTTTTTTTTTTTTTTTTTTTTGAGGAACCTCCGCACTGTTTTCCATAGTGGCTGCACCATTTTACGTTCCCATCAACAGCACACAGGGTTTCCTTTTCCCAACATCCTCACCAACACTAGTTACTTCTTGTCTTTTTGATAATAGCCATTTAAGCGAGAGTAAGCGGTATCTCACTGTGGTTTTGATTTGCATTTCCCTGATTGTTAGTGATGTTGAGCATCTTTTCATGTCTGTTGGCCATCTCTATGTCTTCTTTGGGAAAATGTCTATTTAGATCATCTGCCCATTTTTTAATCAGTCTTGGGTTTTTTGCTATTGAGTTTTATGAGTTCTTTGTTTATTTTGGATATTAACCACTTGTCAGATACATGATTTGCCAATATTTTATCTCATTCACTAGGTTGCCTTTTCATTTTGTTGATGGTTTCCTTTGCTGTGCAGAAGCTTTTTAGTTTGATGTCAACTCACCTGTTTATTTTTGTTTATGTTGCCTTTGTTTTTGGTGTCAAATCAAAAAAAAAATCATCACCAAGACCAACATCAAAGCATTTACCGCCTATGTTTTCTTCTAGGGGTTTTATGGCTTGGGTTCTTATATTCAAGTCTTTAATCCATTTTGAGTTGATATTTGTGTGTGGTGTAAGAGGTCCAGTCCCTTTTTTCCCATGTGGCTGTCCAACTTTCCCAACACCATTTATTGAAGAGACTGTCTTTCCCCATTGTGTATTCATGGCTCCTTTGTTATAAATTAATTGACCACATATGTGTGGGATTATTTATGGGCTCTTTATTCTGTGCCATTGATCTGTGTGTCTTTTTTCATGTCAATACCATACTGTTTGTATTACTAGAGCTTTTTAATATACCTTGAAATCAGGAAGCATGATACCTTCAGCTGTTCTTTCTCAAGATTACTTTGGCTATTTAGGAGTTCTGTGGTTTTACACAAATTTTAGGATTGTTTGTTCTATTTTTGTGAAAAATACCATTGAACTTTTGATAAGGACTCATTGAATCTGTGGATTGCTTTGGGTATTATGGACATTTTAACAGATTTAATGCTTCCAATCCATGGTTACAAATATCTTTACATTTATTTGTGTCTTTTTCAATTTCTCTTATCAGTGTCTTAGAGTTTTTAGTGTACAGGTCTTTCGCCTCCTAAGTCAGATTTATTCCTAGGTGTTTTATTCTTTTTGATGCAATTGTAAATGGGATTATTTTCTTAATTGCTGTTTCTGATAGTTTGTTGTTATTAGTTTATAGAAATGCAACATATTTTTATATACTGATTTTGTATCCTGCAGCTTTACTGAATTCATTTTTTAGTCCTAACCATTTTTTGGTGGAGTCTTCAGGGCTGTCTATATATATTATCTATGCCTTTATGTTTGTGTCATTTACATTAGGGGAAGAATGTCCATGAGATTAAGCGACTTAGTCTAAAGTCCTGCAGGTGGAGGTGAGGTTTGAGTTAAGGCCACGTTCTTTCTCCTGCACGGTCTTTACACCAGATACTTACGGGGCTTGGGATTTACCAAGTGCTTTTTCAGGTACTCTTGCATTGGAACTGTAATACTAATTTTCATTTCATAGTCCAGCATTCTGGGACTTAAAGAAGCTTAGTGACAGAAAGCATGTCAGTGCTGTCCACCCCCACCTGCCTCTGACACACTCCCCCCTCTTCGGTCACCCCCACAACAGAGGTTATTGTTAACACGTTAAGGACTGCCAACTTAGGGTGCGTACACTTGCCCTCTATGTTCATTCTTCTCCACCCTGGTTTTGCCTCTTTGCTCATCCTGTCTGTATTCTTTTTTTTCTTTTCTTTTCTTTTTCTTTTTAGGTAGAGAGAGAGAGAGAGAGTAGAGGGAGGGGCAGAGGGAGAGAGAGAATCTGAAGCAGGCTCCACACTCAGCACAGAGTCCGACGCGGGGCTCAGTCTCACCACCCTGAGATCATGACCTGAACCAAAATCAAGAGTCGGCTGCTTAACTGACCGAGCCACTCAGGCACCCCAACTATCTATATTCTTGAGTTCATCCCTGCTATATTACTCCTGCAAAGCCTGCGTGTGTCCCTGTTAGCAGTTCCTTGCCTTGAACCTGAGAGAAATCATAGCAGAGTATTTTAGAATATATTCAGCCAAACCTCCACAGGCTGGCCCCTGTCACATCTGCCTTAGCAATTTTGTCTTGCCCTTCCAAGTTCTGGTGGCCCTTTTTCAGCTCCCAATTTCTTGCTTGGATTGGAGCAACTATCTTGACATGTTTCCCATGTTGTTGTTTTTTTCCTGCATTTTAAAATTCTTTTACTCATATAAATGAAACTGATTTTAAAATCAGCCCAGTCCCTTGGGGAAGAGGTAGTGGCAGAGGCAGGAAGGGACCCCGCTCCTGTTTTGCCCACCCAACCCACTTTCACTATTACAAACGCCACAGAGAAATAGAGAAGAGTCTTCCCACTCTGTGTGTCCTAATTTATTGAAATATTACATAGGGCATTATTTTGGCTCTTTTGTAATTTCTCTGTTTCTGACATTATCATACTGCCGATGATCTGGGTCTTTTTCTTTCTGATATTCACATATCAGATACAACTTTGCAGTTCTTAATGCTTAGCAGCTGATTATATTTTTGCAGCCCACACGCACCAATGGCAAGGAAAATACCGTTTTACATCATTCATTATCAATCAGGAAACTACAGAAATGAATGAGAATACATGTTATTTAATTTATGCTTATGATTTGATGTTTTTATTCTTTTTTTAAATTGTGAAGCACAGGGGTGCCTGGCTGGCTCAGTTGGTAGAGCGTTGATCTTGGGGTTGTAAGCTCAAGCTCCACGTTGGGTGTAGAGATTACTTATAAAATCTTTTTAAAAGATTAAATAAATAAATAAACCATGAGGCACATTTACCTTTATCTAGAGATCTAAAGATTCACCAATCTGCGCTCAAAGGGTGGAGGACAGGGTTTACGAAGAGCTCTTTCAATAAATAAATGTCATAATGGACTCCTGGAAGGAATTTTGGTGTTCCTGGCTAGGACATTTCTAGTTCGAATTGCTTGTGCAGTTATCTTCACAAAATTATGCAAGAAGAAGAAAAAGTAAATCTTGATTTATTAATTATACTATGAAGGTTTTTATTTATGAATCAGTAAGAATACACTTATTTAATAAATACTCTCTTTTTGGTACAGATCCCCTTCTTAGTTGCATCTCATTACGGAGTCTGATTTGAGGATGATTTTATTCCTCCTAAATATATCCATTAGGCACCCTTCTCATTTGGAACCCATGCTATAATTATCAGTGGGGAAGAAAGGGAAAGTGAACAAATAATTAAAACACCAGTATGTAGTATATGTTAGCAGATACTGCTTGCATGAAAAAATATTTCATATCTCCTTAGATTTATACACAAATAAAAGTGGAGAAAATAGCCAAGACAGGTGCTGATCAGAGCCTAAATATGAACATTTAATAAAAGTGCTAACAAAAATTTGAATTTGGTGTTAGATTACTGATATTGTTGATCAGGTGTACTTATTAGTATACGTAATAAAAGATAACGTCCTAAGTCTATCCTGACAGACAGAAATTTCTGTTCGAAAGTGAGATCTATATTCTTACAATTAGTGACACTGATTGGCCTTCTTACAACTAAGGGACCCTAAGCACAACCTTTGTTAAATAAAAAAAGAGGACGTATTCTTAGCATGCCTTAGGAATTAGCTAAGAAAAATGAAAAACATAAAGGTCCCCTTTGCTTCAGAATCCTTTCTACTGGATGCTTTGGGTTAATAGACTCAGGGAAGGAACCAAACAAAGTAAACAAACATGCTTAACACAGTCTTTTCGACTTCAGCAGCAGGGATAGATTCACATTTTGGGGTGTTTGTGGCATCCGATTCCTCTAGGTGACCTTACCTCCCAAAGCAGATGTAAGTGTTAACAACCAAACTGAGAAAAATTTGCCTTGAAAAGTATATGTGAGAGTAGGGTGTGGAGGTAAGGAAAACCAAGGGCTGACTTTCACCACAGTACAAATCCTAGTGCATCACTTGGTCATGTCACTGCAGAGCAAAGAATCAGTCCATGTATTTTATCCATGGTAAACCCAGCTGGACGCCATCCCAGCAAACTCCTGGGGGAGAGCCCGCTGCCCTCTGGTTTCCATTCTCCTTCCTATGTCTTAGTATTCTTCCTTGTCTCCTTCTGCCCTGCTCTCTCCGGTCATTTTTTTTTTCTCATTTTCTCTTCTCCGTCTTTCTTTCACTCTCCTTTGGTTTCTCATTTGTCTGCTTTGCTACTGAAATTTACTGTGTATTTGCCTTATTCATGGTCTTGTTTCTCTTATTGCTTATTATTGTCATTGCTGTTGCATAAAGCTTTGTTTCTTTTTCTTTTTCAAAAGTAGATTCAAAGAGCATTTATATTTATATCTCTCAAAGTCAAAGTGAGTTTTATTTGCAAGTGAACCTCAGTGTGTGTGTCCCATAGAGAGGAGGCAAAGTTACTGTCCCCATTATAGAACATGAAGGAGGTTCATCCCTCTTACGTCAGTAACTGCAGATAACGATTAAAGTTGCTAAAATTTGTTACTACCTGCTTTACCCAAACCTTGGAGTTAAACTGTAAAAAAGAGATCATGGCATTCCTTCCTTTACCTCCACAACTGTAATGTTTTAAAATAGCAGCTATGAGTGCTGACATTCCCTGGCTTTGCCCTATTCAGTCATGAGGTAAAAGAGTACCTTCTATAAAGCCTGAATGCAGGGCATTTATTATGCGTATCCTGTTCAGTTTGCTGATGCCCACCAGCCAAAAACCAACAGGAACACACCAAAGGAAGCTAGGTTTTTGAGCTTACTGCAGCAGGTGACTGAGCTCACCATGAGGAACCAGGGGTCATCTGAGTAAGAGATGTTTGGGAGCGCACATTACAGGATTTGGTCTGATGGCAGATGATTTGGGGGAGAGTTTAAAGAAGGAAAGATTTGTTTGGATTGGGTGCTGTTGGGAAGCGAACACAATGTGGTGGTTGAGTATCATCAGACTTTTTTCCCAGGAGGCAGGAGGGGGATGCTAGGTGGGTGGGGAGAGGGGCCCGAACTACTCATGTTAGCCAGAAGAGGGAGCTGTTTGTTATTTTTGTGGTCACACAGCCTTCTTTGTACACATTTAGACAAGATGAACACACCTTTTCTGGTCTTGTTTCATCAAGGTCCTGGAGTGACCCCATTTGATTATTGCTGATATTCTGTGGAGCCCAGCTTTCTCCACAGCCTTGCTGTGACTTACATGCTGCCAGATGTCAGGGCCTTTTTATTTCTCTTTCTTTCTCAAGCCCCAGAATAAATGAGAAACAATCAATCAGTCAGCCCATTGTCTAATAGCCACTATGCCCAGTCCCGAACTAAATGGTAGGGACACCATTTGCAGACGTACTCATTAATAAAACACCAAGGAGAAAAAGTAATATAAAAGAAGATGAAAGAACTAGAAAATACTTCACCAAGATTTGAAACTGAAGTGACTTTAGTTACTTCACTTATCAATCTTACCCCATGGAAGGTTTTAAATAAAAAGTTTTGGTGAAGCGATCAATTTGTTTCATAGCTACAAGAAATGTTACAGTCTAAAAATCAATTTTTATAAATAATCCATTGATTTTGTTTCCTCCTCCTACCTCTGCTGCTCAAGACACGTGGTTATTTGAACAGTTGACAACTTTCTTTTATTCCTAATCACAAATTAGATATACTATACTGTATATGTATATGATACGTATGCTTAGTACTTTTACTCTTTGATGATAATAAATCATTAAAAGAATTTAAATGTGGAAAGAAAAGCCTAAATTGGCAGAATGGTTTGACAGGCTAACACCAGTGTTTGGGGCCTGCTTGAAGATTCCCATTTTACACATTACATTAGAAAATTTGAAGGGGTAACCCTGATAAAGGTAAAGTTTAAGAGGAACCTTGTCTTCACCTGCACCGTTTCCTCCACTAAGCTTTCTCCTCACTAGACTTTAATGCGGAGAAATCGAGTTTGTGGGTGCTGCTTCCAGCTACGAGAGCCATCATGGAAATATCCTTCTCAGTGGAAAGTTGAGGGATTTTCTTTTTCTTTCTGTTTATGAGGAAAAGGTGACATGTGAGGATGTTCTCTTTCAAAGAATAGAATCTCTAAGAAAGAAGGTGTGTTATTTTGTTTTGAGGAAAATGAATCACCTTTAGGTTTAAAAAACCATAGCAAATAAATAATCCTCACATACATCTACTGTTGAGTAAATGAGCAAACTGGTATATCCATACGATGGAATATTACTTAGTAATATAAGGGAAACAGATATACGTACATGCCCCACTGTGGATGAGCCTCAAAAACATGCTGAGTGAAAGAAGCCAGACACAAAATGTCACATATATAATTCCATTTACATGAAATGTCCAAAAAAGGCCAGTCTGTGGAGACAGAGCAGATCAGTGGTTACCTGGGGCTAGGGGCACGGGTATAGGACAAACGGTCCCAAGGGAATTTTGGTGGGGATGGAAATGTTCAGAAACTGGATTGCTGTGATGGTTACACAGCTCTATAAATTTACTGTGAGTCATTGAACTGTATACTGTGGATGAGTTAATTTTATGACATATAAATTATAGTTCAATAAGTTATACCTTGATTTAAAAAAAAAAAAGTCACGGCTCTGAGTACAAAATACATACTTCTGTGCTTTATTTCTCTTTTTATATTTTATGTTTTTAATTTTCCTTAAAATATACATGTGTAGGGCGCCTGGGTGACTCAGTTGGTTAAGCGACTGCCTTCAGCTCAGGTCATGATCCTGGAGTCCCGGGATCGAGTCCCGCATCGGGCTCCCTGCTCAGCGGGGAGTCTGCTTCTCCCTCTGACCCTCCTCCCTCCCATGCTCTCTGTCTCTCATTCTCTCTCTCTCAAATAAATAAATAAAATCTTTAAAAAAATAAAAAAATAAAAAAATTAAATATACATGTGTATCTTATACACATATATGTACATAGTAAGGTACATTGCATAAAGTACATTAATCTCACATACATACGTATGTGCCAACCATCCAGATCAAGCTATGAAATATTTCCAGCCTACCAGAGGCTCCATCATGCCCCATCCCATCAATACCCCCAGAGGTAACCACTATTCTAACCTGTATCCCCATGAATTAGTTTTACCTGTTCTCAAAATGCACAAAAACTAAATCATTTAGTGAGTACCCTTCTGTGTCTGTCCCATGTCACTCAACATAATAGGTGAGATCCATTCAGGCATGAAGTGCTCCTCTTCTTGATTTGTAAAATTTCATTTTATTAATGAGCCTCCTTTTCTTATTGATGACGTTAAAACTGTTTCTAGTTTAGAACTATGAGGAATAAAAAGAAACTATGAAAACTTTTGTACATGCCTTTTTGTGGAGCTTGGATATATACCCAAGAGTGGAATACTTGGGTTCCAGATCATAAATGTATTCAGTTTTGGTAGATGCTGCCAGCAGTTTTCCAGAAGGGTGGGTCAGTTTACATTCCTATCAGCAAAGGATGAGAAGTTCCGTTTCCCAACATCCTTACCAACACTCAGGATTGTTAGTATTTTTAATATCATCCATTCTAGTGGAAGTATCTATCTGTGCTTATAATATGCATTTACCTAATGAATACTGAGGTTGAGTACCTTTTAATATGTTTATTGGCCATATGGATATTATCTCTAGTGAAGTGCCTATTTAAGAATTTTGCCCATTTTTTCCCCATTTTTTAAATTGGGTTGTTTTTCTCTTACAGATTTATGGGAGTTTTTAATATATTCTGGATAGGAGTCCTTGCCGAATACATGTACTGAAAATATCCTTTCTTCAACAAATGTTGGAGAGGTTGTGGAGAAAGGGGAACCCTCTTACACTGTTGGTGGGAATGCAAGTTGGTACAGCCACTTTGGAAAACAGGGTGGAGGTGCCTCAAAAAATTAAAAATAGAGCTACCCTATGACCCAGCAATTGCACTCATGGGTATTTACCCCAAAGACACATACGTGGTGAAAACAAGGGCCATATGCACCCCAATGTTCATAGCAGCAATGTCCGCAATAGCCAAACTGTGGAAAGAGCCGAGATGCCCTTCAACAGATGAATGGATAAAGAAGATGTGGTCCTTATATACGATGGAATATTACTCAGCCATCAGAAAGGATGAATACCCAACTTTTACATCAACCTGGTTGGGACTGGAGGAGATTATGCTAAATGAAATGAGTCAAGCAGAGAAAGTCAATTATCATATGGTTTCATTTATTGGTGGAACATAAGGAATAGCATGGAGGTCACTAGGAGAAGGAAGGGAAAAATGAAGGGGGGGGAATTGGAGGGAGAAATGAACCATGAGAAACTATGGACTCTGAGAAACAAACAGGGTTTTAGAGGGGAGGAGGGAAGGGGGATTGGTTAATCCGGTGATGGGTATTAAGGAGGGCACGTACTGCATGGAGCACTGGGTGTTATACGAAAACAATGGATCGTGGATCACCACATCAAAAATGAATGATGTACTGTATCGTGACTAACATAACATAATAAAATTTAAAAATATATATATATATATATCTTTTCTTGGTCTGAGGCTTGCATGTTTCACTTTTTTAATGTGACTTTTGATAGACAGCAATTCTTAATTTTGAGGAAATGTATCCATTTTTTTATTCTTTTGTTCTTAAAGAAAGATTTATAAATTAGTAAGTTTATAGAGCTTCATACCCATCACCACAATCTGGTTCTTTTTTTTTTTTTTTAAGATTTATTTATTTATTTGAGAGAGAGAGAGGGTGCAAATGGGGGGAAGGGCAGAGAGAAAGGGAGACAAGCAGACTCCCCCACTGAGCAGAGAGCCCGATGTGGGGCTCAATCCCAGGACCCTGAGATCATGACCTAAGCCAAAACCAAGAGCCGGATGCTTAACCGACTGAGCCACCCAGGTGCCCCCCTCCACTTCTTTTATGATACTCCTTAGAAAATCTGCCCCAAGGTCTATATGAAATAATATGGTAATAAAATTTCTCACCAAAAAATGATCATTCCTGGTGTTTCTTCTTGACACGATAAAAGCTTCTACTTATCCCAAGAATAAATTTTATGCATGCCTCCTTTGTTAACACATATCACACTGCATGATAATCCTTTGCTTATCTATCTGACTGCTCTGCTAGCCCTGAGACATTCTCATATGGTGTCTAAGAGCCTAGACTTCAGAATCAGTCAAATCCCAGCTGTGCCTTTACTGAGCGTTTCTGGATCTCAGTGTCTCCACCTGTAAAATGGATAATAATACATGTCTCCCAGGCTGTTTCTTAAAGATATGTGAGATCATGTTTGAATAGTCCCTACAACAGAGCTATGAATGTATAGATTCATTATTATTTTATCTTCAAATCAAGGACATCAAGTTAATTCCTGTCCAGCACCTAACACAGTAGGTATTTGACTCAACCTACCCTCAAGCCAATTGCTCTTGCTAATCATTTATGTTTTTGTCACTTGGTGGTAATTTTATTTTGTAAAAATATCTCTTTATTCCTTGGAAGGAAGTTAATGTTTATTATTTGTCCAAATTTATGGCACTCTTTGGTTCATTTTTTTCTGCAAAACTCTTGTTTATTTTTCTCTTTGGCAAATACTTCTGTAGATCTAGAGAGCAATTTATTGAAGTTTCATGAATTAAACTTAGCCTATTATTATCACTCTGTAGTATTTCCTTATTTCATATGGGAAGAAAAGATCATTGTAGATTCTTTTTTAAATCACTCTGATTTCACCCTGGAAAGAATACAGCGACGTATATCAAATCATTTTGAGAACGTACACATTATATAGTTTTCTTTTAAGTCTGATGGTGACAGGCCATAATACTACTGTATAAGTTCTTACCAAGCTGAAGCTTCTGGGCTCAGTTTCAATGTTTGATTTAATATTATTCCCACCAGTTTCTTCTGACAGGGCTTAATCAAGATGTTCGTTAATACCTTTGCAAATTGCATTCTGAACAGCTTTACTATCACTGGCGTTTACTCTGTTAAGGTTTTCACAATAGCACATGCTTGTATTGGTTTATTACTCACCTTAGTGTAACAACCTGGCCTCTCGTTGTTATTGAAGAGACCCTCTCTTTTGTCCTCAGCGCTGGGAAGCGGTAATTTCACAATCCTCGGGCACCGTAATGAGATATCTGGTACATTTCTGAACGTGGTAATTCTTAAGTGCTTTCAACTTGCAAAGTAGCAAATTGATATACCTGGGGATTTTCAACAGTTCCTTTCCCAGAGTGAATGACACTCCTGGGACGTCGCTTCATGTAAGAAAACAAGGCCTCCACTGTTGGCCAGAGGAGCTGCCATCTGGACTCCAAGTCCTGACAAGGAAAGCGTCATCTGCACTGGGCTGGCATTCAGACTGAGGGTCGCAAACCAGCTCTCGTGAGGAGCAAAATGAAGTTGTCAAGAGAATATTTGCCGTGACTCCACCAGGCGCCATTCAGATATGACAACTTGCCTTCCTGTTTTTATTAAGGCTTACTAATTCCAGAGAAAGATAGAACTTTTTTTTAAAAAAAATATGTGCTCATCCAAAGGTCAAAACAATTTTAAGCAAGGACAGGCATGGTCCTGCAATAAAAATGCGGCAATCTAGCTGTGCATAAGTTCATGTAGGGGCTGAGAGAAGTGTTTACCTCTCTGGAAAGGGCACTTTAATCAAAAGACTGATGGCAAGATGAGCTTTGAATTTGTTGTTCTGTTTCTTCTGCATCTGCATGAAATTGTGTCTTTGAAACTGTACATTATTGAGACGAGTGATACCGGAGAGAAACACTTGCTCTGAAGTAAACAGGAAAATACAGCAGCAGAATGGAGTGTTTTGCCCACTTTTACAGCCTCTGTGGTGGTCATCCAGGAGGAGGGACCGAGGGCTAGAGATGGGTAGAGATGTTTGGAGGGACATTATCCCCATTGTGACACACAGACCCTGGGGTCTTTCTTAAGTGTGTGTTTCCTTAGGTGGGTAATGACAGTCACTGGAAAAACTAGTGCCTGCTGTCTAAACACAGTGTGAAAAATGAAGTTTAAAAGTATAAAAAGCAGTAGTGATGAGATCCAATTCTCCAGGCTTCCTCTCACAGATGGAACAAAAACCTCTCTCTCCTGCAGGGTTAGCACTTCCTCTGTCTTCTCAGCTCCGAAGAAGGGGGCGTTCCTTAGAAAGCGGTCTGCACTTGCAGGCTGTGGGGTTGGACTCCTGCTCTTCTCTAGGGTTCCGTTTGTCCCTGCACAGGCAGGTGGCTGCTCCCAAGCGCCAGGTGCAGAAGGTGGCAGCTCATAAGCAGAAGAAACAGTAGGCAAGGTTTTATCCATGTCCGTCTCCTTGAATCACGTAGCATGATGGGTGGGCGGTGGGTTATTAGCGGAGATCCAAAATCCTAAAAGAGGACCAGATTGAGATGGGAGGATCATGATTCTTACTTGCATTTTCATTGGATACCTAATTGGAGTTATCCAAGTGGGGGTGTGAAATAAACAGCTGGACACAGTACGCTTGGATCTCAGAGGAGAGTGCTGGTTTAAATGTACACCCCATTGAGGCATGTGCCCGTTGAAGGCCTGGGTGCGGGTGAGGTTGCACAGAGAGCATGAGGAGAGGGAGCCAGGAAGAGAGGCGTGGAGAACACCCCCATTGAATTGTTGGAGCAAAACCTGTTAAGACCACCCGGAGACAGAAACAGCAACTGGAGGAGGAGGAGACATCTGGACCAGAAGTCAGAACTCATAGGTGTAATGATTGCTTTGAGACAGAGGGTGGCACTGCTGAGCAGAAAAAAGTGCTCCTGGGGCATCTGGTAAAGTGAAGGATGCAGGCTGAGCATTGGCTGTAATGAGACGGGGGGCAAGGGGTGGTCTTGCGATGGCCCTCTGAGTAGAATGATTGGAGGAGAACCCACACAGAAGAGAGCAGGACGAGAGGAAACAGGCACATCTGGGGCAGGCAGCTCTTTCAGAAATTTTTCAATGCCCGAGGTTTACTCTACAAGAGGTAGAAAGAAGTAACGGTGCACAGCTCCTGAGAAGGGGGGGACCCCAAGTAAGACCATGGAGAGGACAGAGGTAGGAGAAATTTTAGGGGCAGTACCTGTAGAGACAGGTTTACGTGTGGGTAGCAGAAAGCTGCAGACATTCTCTCTGATCCTCTGTTTCTCCATGAAATAAGACAAATTCAGTCGCAGAAGAGTGACTGTGACACTCCTCAGACAGCAGACACACGTGGATGGTGTATTTGGATGAAAGCAGACGGCGTTCAGTTGGAGACAGGCTGAGAGAGAGAAATGCAAGCCTGGATCTTGCATGGTGGGCTGCATTTCCACAGACGTGTGCTAAAGCCGCGGGCTTGGATTCAAGCAGCCACTTAGTATATACTGCATGATGATTGCGAAACATAGCAGAGGCAGAGAAATGAAGATAAAGCGGGACAGCTCCTGACCTCAGGACAGGCACAGTCTTAGAAGGAGATCCACGTGTACGCAGACGATGACCAAGCAGCATACCAGCTCCAATGAGCTGCACAGCTGTTCCAATGAAAATGCATCTCCTTTTGCTTGGGAGACTCAGAACTTGAGTGGGAAGACAATGTTTAGATGTAAAGAATAAGTAGTAATAAACCTGGCAAAGAAAGGGAAAGCATATTTTTGGTAGTGGGAACAAGTGAGTCATGTGGCTACAGCTGTGAAACTTACAGAAAATACGGTGCTGCCGCATAAACCACTTAGGTCCCCTCTGAATACATAGAAAAATCAGAGAATTGTGCAGCAGTAAACCCAGAAGCAGAGATCATCGACGTCAGTGCCCCATGTTACAGAGCAGGAAAGAACCTGAGGGAGGGGGAAATGAAGCATGAACCTCATGACGGAGGGACAAGTTGGAGCCTCCTGACTCACATTTTAGTGCTCACTTCTTGGTGATCTCTGTATCACCAGTAAGCCTCCACGTGCTGGAGTACGCAAGGTCCGAAAGTCTGCATGGGTAGGGGTGTCTGGATCAGCTGCTTCTAGATGGGGTGACGCTTTGCCACCGGTCTTCATGTCCACAGTTAGAACAGAGTTCCGTCGTGAGAGTCTCTGGGCTTCTCACCATCGCCCTTGTTGATCTCCATATGTTCTGCTGGAGATGTTACCATGACCTAGCGGGACTGGAGTGCAGGCTGGGGAAGGTGTGGTAAAGCCTCTGATTAGGAGCTAGGCTGTAACGGAATAGTACTTCATCCAGCTCACTTTCCTTATGCCATGGGTCTCTGCAGTCTCCTTGGGAGCTGTCAGCCTTCGTTAGACATTACTCTAACCCTAAAAGACATAGAGGATAGAACCCAGGAAATCCAGTATCCCCAGAGATGAATGAACAATTCAATGGAAAACTCTTTGTTTCAACAAATATGTTCAGCAATCTTCCGTTTGTTTAAACTAAGATTGGCCTGCCTTTGTAAATATAATAGACCGCACACAACTGAAATTTATCTCTTGTTTTGGCAAAATTGTCTGTCCTCAGGTCATGATTCTGAATGTTGGTATGTGTACAGCATGACAGCTCTAGCAGATGTAGAAAATTGTGCTGATTGGCCATTGACGGTGGGCTATATCAGGGTCTCCCAGAATAGAGGAAGCCTGGTGTGACTCAGAATATGGTCCCTTCTCTGCAGACCCATCAGTCTCACCCAGCCTAGTGAGCGCACCGTGGGCTGGGTCTGAGCCCCACTTTTGCCCCTTCAAGTCCACCCGCACAGCCATAGTCTATGACATCGGTCAAAACAAGTCCCCGGTTTAGCGTTGTTTTTAAAAGGTCAGTGTAAGGTTCAAGTGACATATGAAGCTACCTGAGAAACTAGATTCAGGATTAAAGTTTGACTCCAGCGTTGCTAAGAAGAGAACAGGGATATGATACACAGTGAAGATGTGATACAAGGTTTGCAAATAAGATTATTGCTAACGGATGAGGCTGATTGAAAGATAAATGCAGTTATGAGCACCAGTACTGACTGTAAGTCCGTGGTCAGAGATGGTTCCGTAGATGGCATAATCGCTATCCCTTTTCAGAGACAAATTGCAGTATTTCTCGGATCCCTAGAGGCCCGGAGAAACTGTCCTCAGGTGGAATAAAGTTGCCCCAGGTGAAATCAACTAACAATTGACATAGCCAAGAACAGTGAAAGTAACAACAAAACAAACAAAAACAAACTAAAATCCCCCAACACCAGAATCCAGAACGTATATATGCTTTCTTAATTTTGTTTTCTTTTTTGGATAAGAAAACGGGAAATAGAAATAAAGACTTACATTCATGTAGTTGAAAAATATTTATTGAGCACCTACTATGGCCAGGCACTACTTAGTTATCAGTCATCAGTCACAAAAGCTGAGCCTTAATGGATCTCAAACTCCAGTGGGATGGGAGGGGGAGACAAGAAATAAGCCATAAGCGCAACAGTGTGTAAATATCCAGCAGTAATGAATGCTGAAAAGTAAATAAGGCAGGGGGGGCAGGAAAGATGCCATTGTAGGTAGCTTATTAAGAGGTGACATTTGAGCAACATCGAGGGCAGAGGGTGAGGGGTCTGGTGGACATTAGGGCAACAGGAGTCCAGGTGCAAACCACCTGCAAAGCCCCTGAGGCGGGAGTGTGCACGGGCATTTGAGGATCAGCAGTGGCACGGTGCCTGGAGCTGCGTGAGCAGGGGAGGAAGGGAGCGGGTGAAATCAGAGCAGGGGGCACAAGTGGGCAGGGGTGCAAGTCACAGGGAATGTGTAAGACTTCTGCTTCTGTTCTTAGTGAGGGGAGCTGCCCAGCAGGGGGCGAGCAGAGGCTTGTTGCTGTCTAACCGAGCCTTGGAGTTCGCTCCAGTCTAGAGGTACAGAAACCATTTGGTGCAGTGGGAAGGGCTCAGCCATCCGTCGTTTCCCTCCAGCAGCTACATGGTCATTCGTTCTGTCTGCCAACAGTGCTGGAGGCCTGGAGCATCCCAGACATGGACAGAGTGAGGGAAACGCAGAGAAAAGGAAACTGCAGCCTGGCCCCTGAAAAGCATGCAGGCCAGGCTGGAAGATACATCTAGAGACAAGAATAAGACCCCCTGATACACGCCCTTGCTGGCGAGGGGGGTGGGGGTGGGCAGGGGGAGGTGGGCAGTATGCAGAGGGTACAAAGAGATCTTACAAAAGAGATCCTTCCCAGCATGGCCCTCTGTAATAAAACGATCCATCTGTGCCCCATCTGCCTAGCCTGAATCGGTCTGCAAGCAGCTAAGAACGTAGGGACCTTTTTGGTTTATAACTGTATGTCCCCTGCACCTAGCCCATAATAGGCCATCAATAAATGTTTGTTGTTTCTTAAAGTGCAGGTCACTTAATCTGGGTTGGGTAGGGGAGGCAGACTAGAACAGGCATCAGACTCCCAAAGAAAGTGACACTGGATCTGAAGGTGCCCACAGAGCCATGGCCGTGAGCACAGCCTGAGCCAACACATGATATGGGGAAGCAGGACGTATTCTGGGAACCAAGACTAGTTCTATGTGTCCAGAGATTGGGATGTGTCAGCAGGAGGTAAGTCCCCATCAGCAAGCAGAGCCCTTGTTATAAAGGGTTTGGGCGTGAGATTTGGTATTGAGGCAGCAAGGAGCTACTGAAGAACTTTCATTAGGGAAGATAAGGCCATGTGATGCATTGGCATGGGGAGGACGGGCTGAATCAGAGAAATGGGCAGGGGCTTGAAGCGTCCTGAGAAGGAAGAGTGATGGAGTAGGTGACTGATAAGAAATGCGCAGTAAGAGATGGAGCGATGCTCTGTCTTCTACTGAGATGGGGAGCAGGGAGATGGCGCGTTCCGCTTGGATGTCTGGGGTTGCCTTGCACTAAAAGCTCAGTGACAGGTTCGAAACTACTTTGGACATCTCTGCAATGTCCACAAGCAAAAATAATTACCATGCATACATTCAGCAAGAATACATTGTGTCAAGCTAAGAGTGGAGGATGTAACAGTCATGGAATGTCATTGTCACTGCTCTTGTGGGCGCGTCTGTTCAGCTAGAGAAGACAGAGAGTAAGCAAGTGAAGACGTAACACCATCCACATAGTGATAAATAGCATAATCAGATAAAACCAAGTGCCCTGAGCGGGAATAATAGGAAGCACCCACTTTTGCTAGTGTGGTCCAGGAGCTCATCTCCAGGGAGGTGACATATAAGTTGAAACCTGAAGAAGACAAAGCGTGAGCAGGGAAGGGGGACGGGCTCCAGCAAGGACAAAAGCTTGGCAACAGGCAAGGGGTTAGCGATAGAGAAGGAGCTGATGTTTAATAAAAAGTGGGACCGGTTATAAAGAAAATGAACAATTTAAATGGGAGGGGCAGGTGGCTTTGCTCTTTTGCCTTTGACTTCCTGATAGACATCTTAATAAAATGACTCATCTAGGACTGCAAGGCAACAGTAACCAAGAAGAGAACCTGAATATCATATAATCTGTTACATTCATTACAATCAAACTGAAGTCAGTTGCCTTGCCAGAAAAAAAGTGACTAATTGACATAATGTGATGGTCTCTGAAGAATCTCATTTAATATCGGCAGGTTAATCAGCAGGCTAACAAAACAAGTTTTAGTTAAATACTTACAAGGGAAATTTTATCCTGTTCTTTGGGTGTTCATTTCGCTTGTTGTCAGGAGGAAAAAAAAAGAAAGAATGAGGGCAAATTTTAGAGGTTTCACTGTTTAAATAAGTATCCCTTTTACCCACTTGAAAAATCTGACACTTACTGTTACTGAATTTTTTGTCATCTCACTACTGCTCTTCTGTGAGATTGGAGGATTTTGAATTTGTGCCACTTTTATTAACTGCTGTGCCATTGAGAAAGGCTTTAGCATCTTAGTTCCCTGGGAGAAGGGCCGGTAATGGATGGATAATGTGTGACCCTGCTGGCTTGGTGTCCGTGACTACGAAAGGGGTGAACAGCGGGCGCAGAGGTGACCCCAGGTGACGCACTGCATAAGCAGCGGCTTGCTCTGCTGTTTTAAGGGCGGTTGCTTTTTTTTTTTAGATACGGCAGGGTTAAAGGTCAAGGATAATCAGGGTTGGGTTTTTTTTTTTTTTTCTTTTTTAACTTGTCAAACAGTCGAGAAGACAGGATTTGTTCAAAATGCCTTGGCTCGAAGATTTATCCTTTCCTCTTGTCCTTTTCATGACTCCCCTGGTCATGTCTTCATCAGAGGGGACTGGAGATCAGAAACTCAGCCTGAGACTTTCTCCAAGGCAGGGTTTATGTGGGGCTGACTCAGGCTCCAGCAAGGTGGGAAGAAGCAGTGTGAGTCATCACAGCGATTATGGTTATTGATCAGTATTGGTCCAGTAACACACCTTTCATCTTCTCCCCTCTGTTAAGTGATGTTTGACCACACATATGTTCAAGACCCCACTGCCCTATAGTATCCACTTTGTCCTGCTCACGTCTCCGGCCGCCCTCTCTCCCTGCTCACACTCCCGTGGCTTTCCTATTTTAATCAGTCACATTTGCCTACTTGCATCTTCATCACCTTGACCTCTTGAAGCTTGATCACTTGAAACTGAAAACTGCCCTTCACGTTCATCGGTGACCTCCTAATCCTCAAGTCCAGTGATGTTGGTCAAGCTTTGTCCTTCACCTTTCTGGAGCGTTCAGTACTCATTGGTGTACCTAGGACCTACTAGAAGCTGGAGGTACAGAATCCAGCTTCCTGTCTGTAGGGGCATGAGATATAAAACAATTTCAATACAGAATGCTGAATGCAGTAACTGAGATCTGTGTAACCTGTGGCTTAGCACAAAGTGGGGAGAAATAGAAGTTACCTAGAGGAATAAGAAGGAGAGCAGATTTCAGAGAAATAACTCTTCTTTAAACCACATTGCCTTGGGGCACCTGAGTGGCTCAGTTGGTAAGGCGGCTGCCTTCGGCTCAGGTCATGATCTCAGGGTGCTGGGATCCAGCCCCACATCCATCGCTCTCTGCTCAGCAGGGAGTCTGCTTCTCCCTCTCCCTCTGTGCTCTAGTGCTCGATCTCTCTTGCTCTCTCAAATAAATAAATACACTCTTTAAAACACACACACACACACACACACACACACACTGCCTTGATCCTCTTTCCTCATGGTAACTGCTTTTCAAGTCTTTCTTCATCTGCTGGTGTGGGCACACCAGGAGGCAAGGACTTAGGCCACTCACCCCATTGTACGTACGGATTCCCACTCTCAAGCTCTGTGATCACTGCGGGCTGGTTCACAGATGGACTGTTTGGGCTTCGATCTCTCTCTTGAAGTCAGTCTTGTCTCCTGTCTGTTCTCCTCACAGTTGCTGTATTGGAGGGCTTCTCTACCAGGGGACTATTGGCACCTGGGGTGGGACAGTTATTTGTTGTACAGGACTAGCTAACACATTGCAGGGCTTAAGCATCCCTGCCCCCAGGGCACTAAATTCTGGTAGCACCTCACAAATGTTCCTGAATCACGCCTGAGTGGGTAGAACCAGCCCCATCACCACCTTAAATTCACCCTATGTAAAATCAAACTGAACCTCTTTTCCCCAAACCAGTACACTTCTCTGAAATAAAAATGTCTTTAAAAATGTTCGTATTTCCTTAATCTTAAAACCAGCGAGTCACCACCAACTATTCCATCTGGTCCCCAAATCCCACTGACTTCCTTTTACAGTGGATTTACCTCTGCCTCCATTATGTGACACGCCATGTTCATTGGACTTCCAAGTCTTGATTGCCCCACTCCTAGGATTTCTGGAACATCACATTGTCCATGCTTCTCAATGCTTTAAAACCCACAGTAACAGACTTTCACCACAGGATTAAGGCCGCAGAGGTATCAGAAAAGCCCTCCCCCAGGGGCGCCTGGGTGGCTCCGTTGGTTGAGCAGCTGCCTTCGGCTCAGGTCATGATTCTGGAGTCCCGCATCCGGCTTCCTGCTCGGCGGGGAGTCTGCTTCTCCCTCTGACCCTTCCCCTCTCATGTTCTCTGTCTCCCATTCTCTCTCTCAGATAAATAAATAAAATCTTAAAAAAAAAAAAAAAGCCCTCCCGCATAAACATTTTAAAATGCATGAAAAAATATTTTTTAAAATCCTTTGAAATGTATAATTGAGTTTGCATGAAAGTGAGGAAGATCCTTAGGGGCCAAAAATTAAGCAAAACCATGGACCAGCATCATTAATGTGTGCTAAAAAGCCAGAAGCTGGCCTCAGGGCTTCTGCCGGTTCCCTGTAACCTATGGATTCAGTTTCCATGATGGTGGAGGAAGAAGGGACCGTGCCAAGTGATGGGTTGTATCAAACATCCCTTTATGGAAAACGGATTTTCACAGGTCAAGACTCAGTGGGGGGGGGGGGGGGGAAAAAAAAATTAAAACTAAAAACCCACCCTGCAAAAGAAGAGAGCATAGGGATTTTCACTGTCCGTGCCTTGGCTTGGGGTAGAGAGAAAGAGGAAGAAATTATCTCTTGACGCTGTGTGTAACGAAAAGCCAGTTCTGATGCATGTTTACAGGGCCACGTCACCCTTTGTACGGTTGGGGGAAAAAAATCAAGCTGGGAATATATTCTAAAGAAGCCCCAGCTTGGAAATTCCCCCAGGTATCTGATAAAAGCAAATACAAATTATCTGAGAGGGACACAACTTCAGTGGGTCCTCAGAAAATTCCCACAGAGACATTTCCAAGGAACATCATCCCAAAGGAAAAAAATAACCATGATGTGTGTGGGGGAACAAGATACTGTAATTGTGAGTCAATAGAAATAACTAATAGCGTTTTCAGTCCTGCAAAACCTTAAGATATTGAAATTATTGGTTCAGGTTGACTTTTTTAAGGGGAAATGGAAAATATGATTAAGGAAGACGCTAGCAAAAATAAGTGTCATTTGAAAAAAGAACCAAATAAAAGTTATAGAAATCAAAATGTCATCAAAATCAAAATTAAAAGCTTCATGGCGGGGGTAAGTAGCAGTTTATACCCAGCTGAAGTGAGAATAGTGAAATGAATTCTGAAGGAATTTCCCAAAAATCTGCCCAGGGAGACATAGAATTGTTAAATGTGAAAAGAGGTTAGAAGCAAGGAAATAAGATCAATAACATCTAATACATATCCAGTTGGAGTTCTGGAAGAATAAAGTATAAGGAGCCAAAGCCCTATTTTGGCGCATATTAGCTAAGAATTCACCAGAACTGAAGAAAATATGCAGATTCAGATTAAGGAGTCACACTGTATGCAAACAAGAGTGAGGAAAATGCCCAGCTAGACAGAAAGAAAATACAGATCACCCACAGAAAGAATGGATATTAAGCCGACCGTTGACATCACAGTGGAAACCTAAGCCACTGGAATATTCTCAAATGGTTGTGGGAACATAACCATCACCCTTGAAAATACCTGCCAGAAAACCATCTATTATGAATAGAGTCTAAACAAAGACATTTTTAGACAAACAAGAGTAACCGCAGATCAGGAAATTTTTAAAATTATTAAGTGTACAGAGCGGCACCTTCAGAAGAACTTGCTGAGGTGATGAAAGTGTCTGCTGTCCAGTATGACAGCCACCACTACAGGTGGCTAGGGGACTGAGGACTTCAAAAAAAGTAGACAGAAATATTTTTATCATTTCAGGCCAATAAACCATGAAGGAAATGTTAAATTCACCTTAAAAAATAAAATTAAGAATGTTTCCTCATTAAAACCACTATAAAAAGTAAAATTTGCAGGGCCCCTGGGTGGCTCAGTCAGTTAAGCGTCCGACTCTTGATTTCAGCTCAGGTCATGATCTCAGGGTCGTGAAATTGAGCCCCACATCGGGCTCCACGCTCAGTGTGGAGTCTGCTTGAGATTCTCTCTCTCCCTCTCCACCTGCCCCTCTCCCTGCTTGCACTCTCTCTAAAATAAATAAATAAAATCTATAAAAGAAAAAGTAAATTTACAGTATTACAATTATTAAAAAATTATCTTCCTAAGCATCTTCTACAAGTCAGTAAAACACAAAAAAAATCCAATAAGAAAGTGGGCAAAAAATATGAACAGATTTTTTTAAATAAGGAAAGGTGAATGAATAAACATGGAAAGGCAAACAATCTTATAAGTTATCAGTGAAATATAACTAAAACCAAAAAGATGTACTCTTTGTCACTCACCAGTTGTCATAAGTTAATAACATAATACCAAGGATTGTCAAGGATTTTAAAGTTTTATATGCTGCTGGTAGAATTCTGCATTCATATAAGTGCTTTGGATAAACAATTTCAAAATACACAAACCATATGACCTAACAATGACACTGTAGGATCGTGCTCAAAACTCTTAGGCATTTTCACAGAGCTTGGTGAAATAGCAAAAAACTAGACACAGACGGATGTGGTTAATTTTAGAACTAGTCAAGTGTGGGCGCCTGGGTGGCTCAGTCGGTTAAGCGACTGCCTTCGGCTCAGGTCATGATTCCAGGGTCCTGGGATGGAGCTCTGCGTCGGGCTCCCTGCTCAGGGGGGGGGTCTGCTTCTCCCTCTGCCCTCTGCCCTCTTCCCTCTCGTGCTCTCGGTCTCTCATTCTCTCTCAAATAAATAAATAAAATCTTTAAAAAAAAAAAAGAATTAATCAAGTGTGATATACTCAAAGAACAACATACCATAACAACAATGATAATAAACTAAGTACAAGTCTATTTTATTATTCTTTATACCTTATGTAAAAAGGTATTAAACTCTGTGATCATGTAACTTGTATTTGTGTGTGTAAAATATTTTAACACACACAAATGTATTTGTAAAATATTTTAACACCCAAAATTTTATTTATTTATTTATTCATTTATTTGAGAGAGAGAGTGTGCGTGTGCACATGAACGGGGAAGGGGCGGTGCAGAGGGAGAAGGAGAGAGAGAAAATCCTCAAGCAGACTCCCCACTGAGCACAGACCCTGACACAGGGCTCAACCCCAGGATCCTGAGATATGACCTGACCTGAAATCAAGAGTCAGACGCTTAACTGACTGAGCCACCCAGGCACCCTTTAACATCTAAAAATTTTTAAATTTGACTCCCCATTACTTAAAAACTGAAGTCCAAACACAGTGAAACTATCTCTCCAACTATAAATTCTGCTTCTCTACACTGCCCCCACCAGCCTAACCGATTACCCCACAGTTCCAGAAAAAAGTCGGATTCTTTCTGGCTTCATACCTTGGCCCAGCGATTCAGGAGTGCTGAAATGCTCTTATCTTCCTCCTGGTTTTCTCGATCCTACCCTCCCATCAAAGCTGCACTCAGATCTGCCTCCTTACAGAGGCCCTCCAGTCTACCTTGATCCTCGGTAATTGTTTCCTTCTCCAGAATCCTACAGGACCCATTGCCTGAACCTAAGGGACCCACTGCTCCTGACATCCAGTGGGTAATTTTTCCATCTTACTATGTGTATGCCCTGTTAAATATCAAAGCATAAAACTTTCATAATTGTAAATTATTGAACATAGTCCTTCCACTAACTCAGAAGCTTAGATCGGGAATTAGGTTTTCACCCCTATTCCCCAAATTGTCTCTCCAGCACTATAAAGGTGCTTATTGATTATGTAGCATGCCATTTCCATTGCAAAGCAGTATTTTGCTACAAATTTAAAAAGTTATAGTCGTCCTTTAAAATGTAAAAGGAGCTGAAGTGCATCTATTATCTATCAATCAATAAAAGTCAAGGCACAAGATACCAAGTATTTCAGTATAAATGATGGGCCCAGGGTAAGACATGTTTTAACAAATAAATACGGTTTTTAATGGAAAATAAAAATAAAGGAAGCAGCCAGTACTCAATCAAATCATCATCCCTGACATCCAGTTTAATTCCCTCTAAATTTTTTCTATAATGAAGAAAAGAAATATTTAAAATAATTGGTCAGGGCTTTTCCAGTGGAAAAAGGCTAGAAAAGCATATTATTAAATCCTACAAATAGCGTGTGGTTGCATTTGATCACTTTGGTATTACTAGTCACATTTGTTCCTGGGGCCATGGTACAAAAGAATTAGCCAGAGTAAGTAAGGGGGCCACAAACGCCATGACCTCTATGGAAACTGAGGCCAAATTAACATGGAGTGCATTGGCCTGTTCTCTTTAATACTACTCAGAATAGCGAACTCCCATCTGATCTGTCACTTCAGTTCCATTCAAATTAATAAAACCTAATTCATTTGAATAAGATTCAAAGTGATTTGATTCAGTTCAATCAAATTCTGCTCAGTGGAATCAGTCCTTGATTGAAATCTATTAAGTTTGGTTCAATAAAATAAATTTAAATATTCAGTAAAATTAATTTTTAATTAACTAACATTTCAGTTCAGGTCCATTTTGATCTGAACTTCAATTCTCCACTGCTAAATTTGATCCTGATTCAAATTAATAAAATATAGTAGAATCCAACCTGATCCTGAAAGATGCACCAGGAGGCTAATCAACTCCATTCATTTCTGTTCATCCCTAATCAAATGAGTTTAGTGACATTCAATCACAAAGAGATAAATGCTCACCTTTAACTACCATATTGAATGTTTATATTATAACTTCAAAATTATGAGTTTTCCCAACTTCACAACACTGTCGGTAATATGAACTCCATGGGACTTTTTTGGATTCATTCTTTGTTTAGTCTTTCTGCTAACATAGAATCAAATGGCTGGGAAACAAAAGATAATTATTATCTGGTTTAATAAGCTGATTTCACAAAATTTATAGGCAGCTTGAAATGATAGGCCTTTGTATCTGTGGCATGCCAAGATATAGGATGCTTCATTTTATTTTTAAAGTTCTTAATCTAAAAGTAAAATACAGGCATTTGGACTTAGAACCACAGTTATGAAATTAGAAAAAAAATTACAATGACTATTCTGAAAAAAAATAACTGGGAATTTTAAATGGAGGTGTTACTGCAGTAAACACCACTGTCACCTTTTCATATCTTACCTGGAAAACAAAGTCCCAGATTAGTATTCCAGTGGCACCCGGGCACCAGCCTCTCAGTATTCTATGACCTAAACCACACTGTCCATTGCCTCAGGTCAGTATATGGCAGACCTATCTGATGATGAGGATCATCAGGGCCTTAGTGACCGAGTCCCCAGATCTCCCTCCGAGATTCTTATTCCATAGATCTTATTTTGCAGGCCAGAGAATCCAGAGTGTTGATAAGAACCTCAAGTGGAACTTCTCTTAGGTAAATTGGAAACCTTCTGTCTACTAATGTCCCACCAGAGGGAAAAGATACAGAAGCAGTCACTCCACGACTTCGCCTCCCAGCCCTCATCTTTCTCCATTGAGACTTCCTGAGACTTCCACGGTCCGGTTCTTAGAAGTGATTGCATGTGGACAAACTCAACATGTTGAAGAAGAGACGCTGCCTGTATTTAAGCCAGAGAACTCCAGCACTGGGGGCCTGTGCCTGGGGGCAAGGGCCACTATGCGCAGCAGTATTAGCTGGGAGAGTGCACATCTCATACTGAAGGAAGAGGACAATCTGGCCTGCTTGATCTTCCAGATTAGTGCTATCAAATTCTCTAGACGGCTCTGTAGTAGCTACAGCACCTCCAGATTTTCTCTTTGCTCCAGCCCAGCCCAGCACTTACTGTAAGGTTTTACTTTCCTTCTTCTCTAGGTTATTTGCCCAGCAAGGAAGATTCTCACAGGTAGCGAGGGCTTCGTACCTACAGTCTAGAATTACACCAGTTAAAGATGTCTCATATCCTATTGGTACCTTGGCACGGAGTGCTGTCATCAGATCGGAATGGTCAGCTGAAATTGGGAAATTTCATGGAGGGGAAAAGATTCGGTGGTGCTTTGATGAAGACAGGACGGAGGAGAAAATGGGAGATTTTTCAGAGCAAGAGTCACTTCTTTAGAAAGCGGATCCACCAGGCACTGTAGGGGGCTTCTAGCAGCCAGGACACTGCCAGATGCGGGGGGACAGGGAACAGTAAGGGAGCTGCTCGCAGCGGGCACTGAGCAGAGCTCTGAAAGGCAGCTTTCTGCTGCAGTTTGTACCTTCTCTGTTTGCCCTGCTAAATAGCCCCCTGTGATTCTCTAAGAGAATTTGTGGATAGATAGTAGTAGATAAAATAAAACTAGGTTTCATCAAGCTGAAAATATGCTTTTAAGTTTTCATTGTGGAGACTATAAAGCCTTGTGGTATTGTTTTTAATATCCTCTAGAAGTGGATGACATAGAACTAATTAACTGTCCCAGTGACCATTCGGGGTCTTCTCTCCGCGAGAACATGTATTTAAGCAGACTGTCACAGATGTAGCACATTTTCATCAAGAGGTCCCCATGCACTTGTCCTTGGGTCTCTCTCAACTTGGAAGTGGGGAAAGTAGACCAAGGGTCTCTTGGTTTCTTCAAGTCCTGAGGAGCAGGTAGCCTCTTTCCCTTCCTCCTCCGCCGTTAGTCATGCAAACAATAAGAAACCCTTCAGCATAATGAAACTTGATCTTGAGTACAAACAGTGTAGTGATTGCATTTAATTCAATTGATAATCTAGTTGTTTTAATACAATGTGCCTTACTTTGATAATTTAGTTTCTAGTCAACTTTGAATATGGTTTATCAGTCCTAATCTTGTCCCAGTGGTTACGCCCACTGAATATAATTAACAGAAATCTTCATATTTTGAGGTTACAGAAGTTCTTAAACTCATGGCCCTGGATAATTAAATTATTTCTCTTCTAACCACTTCTTATTCTTGTCTTTTGAAAATCTTTCCATTTTTATCACCTTTAACTGCTTTTCCCCAGAGCCAATTAACAGGTAAATAATGATTTGTAAAGCAAAGTATAGCACTTCATTAGCATAGCACTGGAATAAGGCAATTCTTTGTTCAATGCAAATTGAACCATCTTCTTGCTGAATACAAAATATATGCCAAATTAATAATTTATTTTAGTTACAGTGATTTGATTTAACCAAAATGTGCCAATGCTAATAACAAAGGGTACAATTTGCTTTCTCCCTAGCATATGTGTTTCTCACTGGCATTCTTCTGTTCATGGCAGATGGAGAAACAGCTAAGTTAAACATTTTGTACTGTGCTTAACTTATTTTCCTTGGAAGGAGAACAAAATAGCTTCGATCTGGCGTCACCTTCACTGGGAACAGTAGCCTTATAAGGTTATATGTGACTTGAGTCAAAGATGAGAGATGGGGGAAGAACTGGGAAATTGGGCCACTCTTACCTGCTCACTAGCATGTCACCTCCTTGCACTGAAAAGAGGAAATGTCAGTGTGGATCATCCCTCTGGATCCCACCCTGGTATCTAATAAGAGTCCCTCCCTACAAGAACTGAGGGTCCTGCCAAGTAAGATTAGCTCAGAGCCTAGATCCCACACAGAGCTTAGGCCTCCTTCTAGAACACCTACTGCCCAAACAACATGACAAAGAAACTTCCTCTCTGGGGGCTTCTCCATACTCTGCAGGTGCTGTTAGGTGTCAGTGGGCTCTCTCGTCCATTTCCCCTGCCACACATTTCTCAGAGTCTCATGTTAAAGGAGCGGCTGATAATTAGCCTTCTCCCTTTACTGATGTTGCTCTGATTTTTATAAAGAATACTGAACCACATTCAACTTCTCTCATTCATGCAATTTACCATCACTGTCTATAACGAAAATATAACAGTGTTAGGTTGTTTCTGTTGGTTGCTGGAAGAAATAATTTGCAATTGAGCTGAGGTTTTAGATATAGACTCTTCCAGGGGCTATTTGAATGACAAGTAGGACAAGGGAGTTTCCTGTTAGACAGTCAATTAACCCCAGCTCCACAGATGTCTGGTTTGTTTCATCTCCTCTACTGGATGTGTTGGTATCTCCTAGTTCCCAAAACAATGATAGTAACCAAAATTTCCTTTGAGGGAAAGAACTTAGCATTAGGTCACCTTGAAGAGATTCAGTGTGATAAATAGATGTGATAACCAATCTAGGTCATGTTTCTGCATTTTGGGGGCCAAGTTGTGGTCTGGAAGGCCCCAAGGGCATTTGCAAGGTCAGCATGGTACCGTCCACCTTTGCCCTCTTCCTATAACATGGCCTAGAGATGGAATCAACAGAGACCTTATTCAGGTTACTGGCCAGCTGACCTGGCTCAGATTTTACAGTTTCCATAAATGGAAATTTTCAAGCCTTGTTTTTTGAAAGTCTTGACTGCATCAAAAGAGAACAGTTTATTATTGGTCATGGTTCCAACACTAGGAAGCATCTCAGTTTGGATGCTTTACTCTTTACCCTGATGGAAAGAGAAGGGAGAAGCAAGCAAGCAAGCAAACAAACAAACAAAAACACCTTGAATTTATAAAGCAAACACAGCTCTCTTTATTCTGGGGACATGGCCAAGTAGACAAAAGATAAGGTTTCAGAGTAGACCCTTATCTCAAAGAGCTGGCCTCTTCCTCCCTTCACAACAGGATACTGAAATCTCCCTTTCTACTGTTTACCTGATCAAGTCAAATATATTTTTTAAAATTCTTGTGCTATAAATGATCTTGCAAAGGGAAAAAAATAGTAACTTTTCCAAATTAAGTCAACACAATCTAGAAATGTGTATGAAGTAGGAGACTATCTAACTCTTTTCCAAGTTCAGAGTGTTTGCTCATTTATTACATCAAGCCTGAACCTCCCAGGAGAGTTTCATGACTTTAAATTGCCCACCATAAAAACAATCCCATTTATAGTCACACCAAAACGTATAATAAATATCTAGCAATAAAACTAACCAAGGAGGGGGCGCCTGGGTGGCTCAGTTGGTTGAGCGACTGCCTTCGGCTCAGGTCATGATCCTGGAGTCCCAGGATCGAGTCCCGCATCGGGCTCCCTGCTCGGCAGGGAGTCTGCTTCTCTCTCTGACCCTCCTCCTTCTCATGCTCTCTGTCTCTCATTCTCTCTCTGTCTCAAATAAATAAATAAAATCTTTAAAAAAAAAAAAAACTAACCAAGGAGGTGAAAGATTTATACTCTGAAAACTGTAAGACATTAATAAAAGAAATTGAAGACAACTCAAACAAGGAAAGGTATACCATGCTCATGGATTAGAAGAATAAAGTTCGTACTACCCAAAGCAATCTACAGATTCAATGCAATCTCTATCAAAAAACCAGTAGCATTTCTCACACAACTAAAACTAATAATCCTAAAATTTGTGTGGAACCACAAAAGACCCTAAATAGTCAAAGCCATCTTGAGAAAGGACAAAACTGGAGGCATCACAATCCCAAATTTTAAGATACATTACAAAGCTGTAGTAATCAAAACAGCAATGATACTGCTGCGCGTGTGCACGCACACACACACACCAAAGACACATAGATCAATGGAACAGAATAGAGAGCTCAGAAATAAACCCACTCTTATATGGTCAATTAATCTACCACAAAGAAGGCAAGAATATACAATGGGGGAAAAGACAGTCTCTTCAATAAAAGTTGTTGAGAAAACTGGACAGCTACATGCAAAAGAATGAAACTGGGTTATCTTCTTACACCATACATAAAAATAAACTCAAAATGGATTAAAAACCTAAATGTAAGTCATGAACCCTTAAAACTAGTAATAGAAAACATAACCAGTAAGCTCTTGGACATCAACCTTAGTGACATGTTTATGGATATGTCTCTTCAGGCAAGGGAAATAAAAGCAAAAATAAACTATGGGGACTACACTAAGATAAAAAGCTTTTGCACAGCAAAGGAAACCATCAACAAAATGAAAAGGCAATCTACCGACTGGGAGAAGATTTTTTCAAATGATATATCCAATAAGGGGTTAATATCCAAAATATATAAAGAACTTATACAACTGAACACCCAAAAAGCCCCAAATAATCTGATTAAAAATGGGCAGAGGATGTGAATAAGACATTTTTCGGGAGAAGACTTCCAAATGGCCAACAAACACATGAGAAGAAGCTCAACATCACTCATCATCAGCAAAATGCAAATCAAAACCCAAGGAAATATCACCTCATGCCAGTCAAATGGCTATTATCAAAAAGACAAAAATAACAAATATTGGCAAAGATGTAGAGAAAAGAAAACCCTCATATACTGTTTGTGGAAATGTAAATCAGTATAACAACTGTGGAAAACAGTATGGAGGTTCCTTAAAAAATTAGAAATAGAAATACCATATGATCCAGTAATTCCACTGTGGAATATTTACACAAGGAAAACAAAAACACTAAATTGAAAAGATATATGCAGCCCTATGTTTATTGCAACATTATTTATAATAGCTAAGATATGGAAGCAACCCAAGTGTCCATTGACTGATGAATGGATAAAGAAGATGGGGTGTGTGTGTAATAGAATATTACTCAGCCATAAAAAAATAATGAGATCTTGTCATTTACATCAACATGGATGGAGGATCTTATGCTAAATGAAATAAGTCAGAGAAAGACAAATACCATAAGATTTCACTTATGTGTGGAATCTAAAAAACAAAACAAACAAACAAACAAAAAGCCAGAGTCATAAATACAAAGAACAGACTGGTGGTTGCCAGAAGGGAAGAGGGTGGGAGATGGGTGAAACAGGTGAAGGGGATTTAGAGGTACAAACTTCCAGTTATAAAATAAGTAAGTCACAGAGATGAAAAGTACAGCAGAGGAAATACAGTTAATAATATTGTAGTAATGTTGTATGGTGACAGATGGGCACTGCACTTACCATGATGAGCACTGAGTAATGTATAGAATTGTCGAATCGCTATGTTGTACACCTGAAACTAATATAACATCATATGCCAACTATACTTCAATAATAAAAATAAATAAATAATCTACCTTAAAAAAAAACTATTGGTGTATCTCAGACGGTACTGCAGCAGTCTTCAGGCAACTCCAGTATGGCTCTTGCCTCACTTTTATTTCTGAACACTTGCACAGACCCTGGGACAAGTGTCTACCTAGCGTCCCAAAAGGGTGGGTGAGTTCTTAGAATGGAATTCTAGCCGTACACATGAAGATTTTATCATGTTTGACACGCAGTGGAAACTCAAGTGATGTTTGATGATTGGATGAATGAGTGAATACCTGAGTGAATATTAGGCCAAATAATTGGGGCACGTGTGTGGTATAAGAGCATCGTACAATGTCTTAGGAGATACAGTGTCGAACTTCTGGTTTGGGAACAAATCTGCAATGTGATTGAGAGAATCCCTTCAGCTTTCTTAGACCTCAGTTTCCTTACCTGTAAAATAAGGAGATCAGACTATGACACAATGAAGGTCGTTTGGCTCTGATAGTCTATGATCCCCCTGGCTACCACTTCTCAGAAAAGCACAGCTAGTCATAAGCTTAGTGGTAATTCACAGGATCAGTGCACTGTCTATATGCCTTCATCATGGATGTCCCCAACTGGCCAGCCTCTCTACTGAGTAGACACCTAGGTTACTGACGCTTGAATGTTGAAACTTCTTTCAGGAAAAGAGGTGCCTATCCTGGTGAGAGAACTTGCGCTTACCATTTCCTGTTGTATTTTTTATTAAATATCCCTGTGATTGAAATACATTTACCTGTAAGAGGGTAAAGTGATGCTCAGCCTACCAGGGCGCAATGCTGCCTCTGGGGACGGGCGTGTACGGATGTCAACGCGGTCAAGCCTCGTCTACTGCACTGTGTCTTTCCCCTTTCTCCTAGATGGAAGCCCTTACACCTGGTGGGTCGGCAAAGCCAACGAGAAGCACTACTACTGGGGTGGCTCGGGGCCCGGAATTCAGAAGTGCGCCTGCGGCATCGAGCGGAACTGCACGGACCCCAAGTACTACTGTAACTGTGACGCGGATTACAAGCAGTGGTGAGTGCAAGCTCCCCTCCCAGGGTGCCTTTAGGTCAGACTAATTCGGTAGAAGAGAACATTTGAAAATTACTGAAATAATAAGAGAATGGGTTAGTGGTGTTCGGGAGCTAACCCCAGTGACAAATGTCAGGAACGCACTGAAAAATACAAAAGCAGAGAGAGTCAGTGTTACGAGGCTGTGCACTCAGAAATAAACGGACACATAATTGATGTGTTCCTGTTTTATTCCGAGAGAAGAATAATGAGCCATGGAGCAGAAGGTGACTTAGACTCTGAAATGTGCTTTGTAACAGTAGAGGCAATGGCCGTGGGCAGGGAGCCCACGCGCAGGGATGGGGGAGCGCCCGTGGTAAACAGTCTCCTTCCAGGACGCTTCCACTTTCTGCCATGTTTGCTTTGAGAAGCTGCACAAGAAAAAAGGAAGGGGGAGGGAAGGGACAGGAAAAAGTCGTTCTTTGCTCTGTCTTCAGCAACAGGGCTCGCAGATCTCCTTTTCCTTCCTGCCCAGAACTGTTTAGAACTCCGATACAGATCAGTTCAAGAAAGATCTGTTTCGGGTTTCTTTCATCCCTCTGCTGGCTTTTGTTCTGCTTCCCAGTGAATGACTGGGTCTGTGTCAGTAAGAGATAAAGATAAAATCAGCTGTCATTCAGCGTGAAAAAGAGAGTCCCCAGAAGTCTCGGTGGAAGACTATACACCTAAGTAGGGCTCTCCCCAGGAGCACCCATCCTGCACTTGCTTCTCACAATGTCAGAAACGTGGAGGGGCCCCTCCGTGCTCCCGTCGTTAGGTCTGCCTCTGTTTCACACTATTTAGAAGGACAGTTGACAAGTTCATTCTACCAGTTAACTGAAAACTAATTCTGAATATAAAGTTCTATGATTTCCAGGTCGGGTGTCTACCTCTTTTCCAAAAGCCATTTTTCTTTTAGTAAATGAAATGAATTACCAAGCCTGTATATCTCAATGTTTTGGAATCGTGCATAAATGTGCGTGCGTGTGGAAATAGCTACCATTATTCTTTAATTGCGGTTTAGTGTAAAGAGAAAATCATGATATTCTGTTGTTAATTTTCTTTGTTCAAAAGATGTCTCTACACACATATTCACACACTCCACCAAGATTGGAAATCAGGAGAATGGAAGCCAAAGGCAGGAATCTGAAGTTAACTTTTCATTCATTCATTCAGTCACTCATTAACTCAACAGATACTGATTGAATCTTATGTGCCAACGACTCTTCTAGGTACGAAGGAAAAAACAGTGAATGACAAGAACAAGAATCCCTGCTTTGATTTATGTTCTTGTTGTCACTTTTTACTGGCTGCATGTCCTTAAGCAAGTTCCATAGACTCAGATTCATTTGACTCGTCAGCGTTGGACTGCCAGTCCCTTCGAGAAGCTGACTTTGAGTGCATTCTCTCCAAGTAGGAGACATGGGAGCATTGTCCCAGATGGCTCATTGTCTAGCAATGCAGAGTGTTGGTCCTACCACAGAGGACAGTTGAGTATTCAGGGAAAGGAAAACCTAGTGCATGCATCTAAGTGAAATTCATTTTTGTCAGACATCGTGGTCAGTGCTAGGGATACAATGGTAAATAGAACATGCACTTTGTCCTGAGAGAACTCAAAAACTAGTTGGAGGACAAAACCCCCAGAAATAGCATAATACAAGCAGTCCTCTGGTGAAGGCATTCCAGGATACAACAGACCCAGCAGAAGAAGATTTAAGCCTAACTGTGGGAGTAGAGGGAAGGTTTAGTAAGGTCCCCACAGGAAAAACGTTGCTCGGAAGAGAAGTAAGAGTTTGCTGGGCGCACTCTCGTCTTGGAGAAGCAGGATGCGGCTCGGGCAGTTTGGGGAGGCATCTGTGCAGTAGATTCGGAATGTAATGCAGAGAAGAGAGGAACCACAGTAATGCTCAGTGTGTGGACACACTGGAGCTTCCATTCTTTTCCGAGGGTGGTGGGAGTTTGGATTTATCAGCCATGAGCCCGGGGAGGAGGCGTGATGGAGGAGGCAGGAGGGGAGGAGGAGGATGTCAGAACAGTCCTTGAAAGGCATCAAAGGCTTAAGGTGAATGAAGGCATCCACAAAGAAGGAGGAAAGTGTATGAGATGTTTGGGAAGTGATATCATCAGGGCTTGAGACTTAGGCCTATATGAGAAGAAAGGGAGGAGTCTGGGTAGGCTCCCCCTTGGGCACCTGGAAGTGGAGGGGAAGCGAAGCCGTGCATCAGGCCAAGGAATAAAGCTCTGAGCAAGCAGATCATGAGTTCAGCTTTGAAAGTATTAGGTTGGAGGTGCCAGCATAACATCATGTCTAAATCCAGAGGGGCCCCATGAAGGGGATTACTGACAAGAAATAGAGATTTCAGAGAACTGTATTTGCATCTGCAATCACTTCCGAGAACATACCTGAATTCAGATCACAGATGAGAAGACTCGTCACAGACAGACCTATTCAGTGGCACTCACAGACACGCCAGTCTGGCAAGACGTGATAGGATCATAACTGTTCACAATTTCTCAGGGCCCCCGACACAGCTGGTGTGTAGTGTCCTTCCGGCTGAGTAGCAGCTAAGATACCCTCACCGCTCGCCCTCCCTGCTCAGCTTCTGTCAAGTTTGTCTAATGTCCCCTAATAGAGGCACTATGTTTTGAGCAAACTTAAAAATGTAATGAGTATGTTTACAATAAATAGCTATTAAGATGATCTTCCCTATTTAGCACAAGAAAGAGAGCTTTTGGTGATGTCTTGCTGGTCTTTGAATTCACCAGCCCCTGGCAAAGCACCTGCTCTGTGGATGCTTTAAAAATGGCCTAGATTTGCCACTTTCAAGAAGGCTTTTAACCACTCTGAAATTTGGACTTGTTGTCTGTATAATAAAAATAAATCTTGATTGGCAGACTTGTGTGAGAGTAAATGGAATATAGATTATGAAAACATTCTGTAAGTTGTATAGTAAGGGATACATAGCTCTTTGCAATTCTTTTTTTTTTTTAAGATTTTATTTATTTATTTATTTGACAGAGAGAGATGCAGCGAGAGAGGGAACACAAGCAGGGGGAGTGGGAGAGGGAGAAGCAGGCTTCCCGCCGAGCAGGGAGCCCGATGCGGGGCTCGATCCCAGGACCCTGGGATCATGACCTGAGCCGAAGGCAGACGCTTAACAACTGAGCCACCCAGGTGCCCCGCTCTTTGCAATTCTTAATTATATAATTTTCAGTGCAAGTCTTCATGATTCCAAATGAATCCTTAGAAATGAAAACAGACTGTGGAAAGTGAGTCCCTTCATGCTCTGGACCAGCCGCAGACCTCAAGTCAAAGTCTACAACAGCACGCGGCAGGGTTATGGATGGGCTTTATTAGAGAGGCTTACATCAGGTATCATCAAAAGAGAAGGCGTAGGTCCCCCAACACCATCCACCTTCAGGGAGAGATGCTGGAGCCAGGCTGTTGTACTGAACACAGCAAGGGTCTAGTTCCAAGGAACCCCTTGCTCCTCTGGCTTCCCGTAGGGCAAGAGAGCAACTTTGTTGGTGGAGGCAAGTCAGACTCTTAGGGCACCAGGTGGGCTGCGCGAAGGGACCAGCTGTTTACCTGCATTGTCTGAGGCCCTCTTTTCACCCAGAACAGGGAGAAGCCACAGCTCCTGTAGGAAGCTGGCTTTGGGTGCAACCTCCTTGACTAGAAGGGGGAGTGCTTCCCAGCTGGTTCATTGGCCAGGCAACCCAGAGTGTGTACTCCCAGGATCATGGGGATCCAGATCTTTTTGTCCTGCCACAGAGGAGAGCTAAGAGATTCAGGAAAAGGAAAACCTCGTGTGTAAATCCAAGTGAAATCCACACATGTGAAACCGCACTTGCTGTGATGTGTGGAAGTCCAAATAAAGGTTCTACTGAAGCTGATGCTTTTTCAGGCTCCGTGTCCAGCTAAGAAAGTTACTCTTTCCAGTAATCTTAACTCAATCACTGTGAATCATTTGATTAAAATGGACTGAGGCTGAAGCTCTCTCACGCCCTTTCCTTTGTCTGTGTGACCTAAGTCAGCACATCTGGCTTCTCTAAATTCTCATATCAACAAAACGTAGACAGATAGCCCTTCCCAGTTCATGCAAAGATTCAGTAAAGTGCAGTCATAAATGAATGTTTAAAATTACAGTCGGCATATTATTTTTACTATTGGAATGTTGAATGGAACCCTAGCAAAAATTGTTAACAATTTCTTAAATTACAGTTGTATAAATGGGGGCCCAGGAAAATGTAAATTATTTTCCACAAATTATATTAGAAATGAGGAGCAGAGAGAAGACCTAGACCCAGGTTTCCAAACTTCCAGCCCAGTGTTTTTCTATAACATCACGATCAAGGAAGACTATTGACATTGTTTTTATCTTTTTAATGATTTAAGAATTAGTTTAACTAGCCATCTCTAAGTTTGGAAGTTTAAACAAATAGACAACATGTTTTATGTTCTTTAAAAAAAAAAAACAAAAAACCTCTGAAACTTAGATTAAGCATTTATTCTTATTTACTGGAGTAAAATGCACAAAAATGGGGCTGGGATCATCGAGACTGTAGCTCAGGGTGCAAGCAGACCTCACAGCAAAGCAGCAATGGCCTGTGAGAACTATAACCATCTCAGTGATTGCCTGATTATCTATGCTGTGAGAAGTTTTGCACAGTTATTTCTGTGATTGAATGTAATTTAACATTTATGATTTACTATTCGCAGCAATAGTAAATATTCCCACCTACCATGCCAGAATCCTAATTAAGTGAGCCCTGGTCTCAGCTAAGTGCCCACCACTGGGTAATTCCTGGTCTCTTGCAGCCTGACTCAATGAGCTATATCATCACATCTGAAATTAGCAGTTCCAAAAATGGAATTACCAGGGAAGGCGTGCCAGTCATTGCTTGAGTACCCTTCTCTCGTTGTACTTGTAGAATTTCTGGGTGATTGTATCCTGGCGGAGATGAGCACATGCAGAGGGGGTATTAAGCCAGATGAAAAGCCATCAGCACAATCTATGTGTTACAATTAGAGAGCAGTTCCCACCTCAGTCTGAGGAAGGCCAGGCACATGCCTACTTGTGTGCCCCATTTCACTCACCCTGAATGGAACTGGCTTGTCTGTAGGTCTTTCCTTCCTGGGCCAGAAATAATCCACAACCAACTTTTTATAGGTAGCGGAGAACCTCTTTAGTGTTTTAAAACCAGAAACGTCTGATTCAGTGAGCTTACCATTACCAAACAGCTGTGAAGTACTCGGAATATTTTGAAAAGTAATCATTACATATTTTTTCATGGTTTCTAAACAGTTTCACCTCATCTTTTTAAATAATATTTTTTCCATGAAACATGTTTACTTTTACTCAAAGTGGAATATTTATGTGCATTCTCGTTTGCCATGCTGTTCAAATCATAATAGTGAATATTTAGGGATGTTAATTATGTGTCAGACATTGTTTCAAGGGCTTGAATGTATCATGTCATTTAAACATGACATCGATCCTACAATTAAGGTACTATTTTTTCCGCCTCAGGAGAGGTTAAGTTTCTTCCCCAAGGTCACACAATTAGTAAGTGGTAGAACTAAGATTCAAACCCAGGGCAGGCCAACTCCAAACTCATCCTTAGATATTACACAGCAAGGCATGTAAAAAAAAAAATGTTTTTTTAATATACACACTATATAGAGCATGGCAAGGAAGCCACCTTTTAATGGCAGTTTGGAAAGGGCTGTAAAATTTTAACACGTATTCTTTGAGCTTTTTTCTATATGGCATTGCCTTTCTTGAACAAATACAGACAAATGTAGATACTGTACTTTCCATTTTTTGTAGTAATCAAAACAAAAGAAACCCAAACAGAAATTTCCATTAATAGAATTTTAGATAATTATACTGATGTTAGGTTGTTGAAGGAAGGAAGGGAGTAGACACTCAAACCCTAGCATAGAAAAATGACCAAGGTAAAAATGTAAAAAGAACGTTGAAGAATAGTATGTAGGATATGAGTCTGTTTTTTAAAAAAATGAGTAGACATCCATAACCCTTATACATATGTAGGCAAGTTCTGGAAACCGTACAAAATAAACCATTCGTAATAGTTAACACAGTGGACGAAGGATATGGGGTCTTAGTCTTGTCTTTATCCCCTTCTATATCTTACTTACACTTTGAATGTTTTGGTGTGATCATAGTTAACCTGTTAAATTAAAATTTTAGAAGTAGCTTAAAAATCTAAAATGATGGGTGCCTAGGTAGCTCAGTTGCTTAAGCGTCCGACTCTAGATTTTGGCTCAGGTCATAACCTCAGGGCCGTGAGATCGAGCCCCACGTCAGGCTCCACACTTGGTGGCAAGTCAGCTTGATGTTCTCTCCCTCTCCTTCTGTCCCTCCCCACCCCCTTCTCTCTCAAGTAAATAAATAGATCTTTTTTAAAAATCTAAAATGAAAAAGTAAGGGCCCCCACAGGCATCCTGTTACATAACAACAAATACTAGTCTCCTAAGAAAGCAGACAGAATAGGTTTTAATAACAGAACATAAGCATCTCCATTCTTGATTCTGCTAACCCCAATATTGGAATGAGTTTCTAGGAAGACTGGAGGATGTCTCTCTCCCATTTAGCACAGTGACATAGAATATCCAGGCCATTAGCCTTTGAACCACATGCAGAATACTGTGTTTTATCACATGGATCTGAATTCTGTAAAACTCATGCTGGTGCTTTTAATCCTTCTGGGATCCTGCTTGGGACAACACTCCCTTCATATCTCAATACTTGGAGGTCTGATTCTTGTCTATTAGAGGGTGTGATCCTATGAGTAGTATGGGTATCAGTCATGAGTGACACTCTTCTGAGTGCTAAACTGACCAAAACAATAGCCAATATTCAAATAAATGTGTGAGCATGTGTGTGTAAAATGAAATATTAAAATGGATAGTTATCGATACATTTTCTTTTTAGAGACATAAATGGAGCTGACCTTTTAATCTAACAAAGGCCATCTTCATTAAGCTAAGCTTTGTTTAAAAAAACAAAGAAGAGGGACGCCTCAGTAGGTTAAGCATCTGCCTTCCGCTCAGGCCATGATCCCTGGGTCCTGGGATCAAGCCCCGCATCAGGCTCCCTGCTCCGCGGGAAGCCTGCTTCTCCCTCTGCTACTCCCCCTGCTTGTGTTGTCTCTCTCACTGTGTCTCTCTCTGTCAAATAAATAAATAAAATCTTTAAAACACACACACACACAAAGAAGAAAGAAAAAGGAAACTATTTTAAACCGGTTTAGCCCCAGATTTCAGCGTGTCTCAGCGTCCGTGTGGTGCCAGAGGCGATTCCAGGCAGGTCCCACGGCCCCCTGTACTTTAGTCTTTCTACTTCCTCGGTGAAGTCTGCTGGTCAAATTGCCCACACCGTGAAGTTGCATCTAAATAGGATATTCCTTGAAAGTCTAGCAGCAGCGCCCGTTTAGAAGTGTAACTACTTTTCAATATGTGGGTCAGGGCTCAGAGCCGAAGGCAAGGGCTTCTGCTCTTTCATTAGGAATTCACCCTGGGATGTGAAATAGGAAGTATCAGCAAGGCTCCTGGATGTGGGTGCTGGAGAGCTCAAGATGCAAAGCATCCGTGTGGTTGAAAGACCTCTTGGCTAATGGGGGTAAGGAAATGTCTCTCCTCGTTTCCAGAGGAAGCATAAAAATGATATATTATATTCTGTCTCAGGGATATTTTGGGCCAGCTTGCTTGGCACGGCATAGAATCTTCTGTTACCTCGCGAATTGTATCATGACAGAAAGGTAATTGGGCACCAGAGAAGATGTCAGTGGAGTGTCAATATAGTTTGACCACTGCCCCTAAATAATATTGATGACAGGAAAGGAAGAGGGATTAATCAGCTGTGAACCTGTCAGATGTTCAGAGCGTGCCGCAGGTCCCCCAGATAAATACAACCCACCACCAGAATGCTAAATGGACTCCAACGGAAGGGATTATTTAGCCATCTTGAGAAAAACAGAACTATGATGCAAGAGAGCTTTCTGAGAAAACACAGCTCATTTTCCATCCCCTCTCCCCAACATGTTTTAAAAAGAGAGAAGTCTATTATATGTTCTGGGGGGGAAAATTGCATTCTCCCTAAGAATCGATCGTGAAGAAAAGGATCACATCGAGAGCCATGTCATGCAGTTTACAGCAAAGTGCTGAGCCGGCAGGTTTGAAGCATGTCATAACTGGGCCGTGGGCATGCCCCACATGACACAGCCCATTTGTCTGTTGGTTTCCTCTGTGTCCCTCTGAAAGATCAAGCCCATTCCACATGAAGCGCACTGTCACACTGTCCTTACCGTGCCAGCCGCCTCTCCTGGGCCTTTCACAGTTACCTGACCCTCTGTCACAATGGCTTCTCTCTCACTACAGCTCACCTCTAAACCTGAGCTCTGAAACTATTGTGGCAACCTTCCAAAATAACTCCTGAGCGTGATGCTCCCCCATCCTACAACTTGGTAACTGATTATCACTGTCTGGCTTCATAGAAATTAGAATCACCTAGGAAACATTCAGAATGACTGATCATCAGGCCCTGCCTCAGAATAATTAAATCAGAATCTCTGAGAATCGGGTCTGACCATCCTGGATTCTGCAGACTCCCAAGATTTCAAGTGTGTAGCCAGGGTTGAGAGCCACTGATTTCCAGCTAAGTTGAGCTGCACATAATAAAAAAATAAATAAGCCTTAAGCAAGATGAAACCTTATTTCTCTTTTGGGGGGGAAAGAAGCCCATGCTCCTTCCAACAATCTGTACTCACATTCTTAGAGTTTGACAACATCCTCAGGATCCAGTAGGGCTTCTAAAGCTCCAGCCATCACATTCACATTCCAGGTGGAAGGTAAGAAGGGGATAAAGAAAGGGTGATTTCTCCCTCTGAAAATGACATTACATACAACTTCCATGTACAAATCATTAGCTGGAACTTAGTTACATGACCACAGCTGCCAAGATGTCTGGGATATGTAGCTTTTAACTGGGCATGAATGTGCCTCACTAAAAATGAGAGTTCGCTTGCCAATAATGAAGGGGAATGAACATCAGGAGACAACTAACAGTTTCTGTCCCAACTGTCAATTCTTCAGAGGAGCCCTGCTGATATCCTCTTCAGACACCTTTAAGAGCTCCCCCTTCAGGATTAAATCTGAACTCCTTCAAGTTACTATTTTCGAGCCTTTCAGAGTCTCTCCCCATCCTACCCTGTCAGTTCAACCTCAGTCTCCACCATGGCCATTCCGAGAATGTGTATCCTTTCTCATTGCTGGCCCTTTGGACATGCGCCTTCCTCCTGGTGATGGAGGAAGGATTGGAGAGAGTCTAGATTGTTACCTTTGCAGAGGAAGGAGGGGGTCCATGAGCCAAGAATACGGGCATCCTCTGGATGCTGGAAAAGGCAAGGAAATGGATTTTCCCACAGAAGCTCCAGAAAGAAATGGAGCCCTGACAACACCTGGATTTTAGTCCAGTCAGACTCGTGCTGCAATGTTAGTCTATAGAAGTGAAAGATAACAGATCTCTGCTGTTTTAAGCCACTTAGTTTGTGGTAATTTGCTATGGCAGCAATAGAAACCTTACAGATTCATTTTTTGCTGTGGTTGGTGTCATTGAAAACACTCTGCAAAAACATCTTCTCTCTCATAGTGCTGTAGAGTCAAGGATGACTGGCAGAAGAATAGCCTTGCAGCTAGCTTAAAAAGAATGTCCTTACAGGTAATCTTATGGCCACTACCATACTCCCCTGCCCATCCATCACTTGCTGATGCAAGAGCATCGAGCCCGTGTAGAGAACATGCACAGTCTTCCTTGGATGTATGGCTCTCTTGACCAGGGAGGATTGGTTGCCAGTTCTTATCTGAGATTGGATCTCCTTCAAGTGGATGACTGCCTTGCTGATGATAGGAATTTTTCCGGCTCAGAAACCTTCCTGTATCCAGTCCGTCCGTCATTCAGCCATGTCTGGCACCCTGCTATGTACCAGCTGTGATGGACCCCCCTGCTGGTCCTGAGAAACGCAGGGTGGGCGGGCAGCTTTAATGCTGTGCCTTCTGCTGAAAGATTTAAGATGTTTTCTTGCTTCCTTCAACATTTTAATTTCACAAACCTGATCCTGCTTTCTTCTTCTTCTTTTTTTTTTTTTTAATTTTAATTGACAGGCAGAGAAATGAGTGGATAATGAGGGTTTTATCCATTTTCTTAGTTTCAAAAGAGGGACATTAGGGACATTATCGGATTTCTGATTGTAATACCTCGTTTGATGGCAGATGCCATTAGCCTGCATTGCGGCCTGTCTGCATCTGGCCTTGATCTGTTATTTACAGCCTGTTAAACTCTGCATCATCCAGATAGCCCCAACTCTATTAGCAGTGAGGTTTCATAGCTAGGACAAGGTCTGGAAAAATAATGAGCAGTATTATTTCCTGTTATTATTATTTGGGGATATTTTGGTTAGCTTACTTCATTGCATGGAAACTGTCCTGTTTTCTAGGGGCCTTGATGCAATCGTCGATTATAAAATAGATTTTTCTGGAGTTGTTTGTCCATTCATTCATTTCACCAATTACACAGTGAGCTTCCATTGTGCCGTCTACTCATACGGGTGACAGTGCAAGACGACTGCCAGCCCTGAACTGCACAGGGCCACTTGTACGTGGATTTTTTTCATAAATACAGTACGGTCCTGTCAATGTGTTTTTTCTTCCTCGTGATTTTCTTAATAACATTTTCTTTTCTCTAGCTTCCTTTAGTGTAAGAATATATAATACCTGTAACATAAAAAATATGTGTTAGTGAACTGTGTATGTTACCAGTAAGGCTATTAGTAGTTAAGGTTTAGGGGAATCAAAAAAAAAAAAGTTTAAGGGAATCAAAAGTCATTTGTGGATTTTTGACTCTGGGAGGCTTCAGGGGGTGAGGGGAAGTGGACGGGAGAGGCCAGCACCTCTAACCCCCACGTTGTTCAAGGGAAGGGGGATTCTTTGATGAGAATACAAACTAACCCTAGGACACAGGGGTGGGCTGTAGACTGAATGTTTTCAAATCAAAGAGAACTTGTAAACCCCTTCTAGAGAAAGAAAACCCTCCCAAGAAAATGATTAAGAATGATCCTGTCAGGTCCCAATTAACCACATACAAATTATCCCCATTGTAGACTATCCATACTGTTTATTTCTAGGATAGAAAGCATTACAATAGTCACATTCAATCCTTGTTGCATTTTAAATACACATGTCAATGCAAATTACAAATACTGAAAAGCAAATGAAGACCCGAGGAAAATAAATGAAGAAATGTGGTAACGGAGAAAAGAGCAGTGATGGGAAATAGGCAGTCTGGCTTGTTGAGAGCAGGTGTCTCGTTTCTGAACATGCGCCCTGGTTTCCTGTGGCCTGTGCCCACCCCTGCGTATAATTCAAAGTCAGTGTTGGAAGAAATCCATCACTGACAGGACGTGGCAGCCTTCCACAGGGTCAGGCCGGGGCATCTGAAGGACCACTGCCCAAGCTTCCCTCTCCTTCTCTTCAAGGGTGCAGACTGTCTCCGCATCTTCCACAAAGATACTGATGGCCCCTCAGGGACTCTTCAGGGACACGGGGCGGGGGGGGGGGGGGGGCGGGAATCTGGAAGGAATGTGATGACATGCACATGACAGCTTGGATTTTTTTCTAGCGATGGGTTATTTTCCACAGCAGATCCGTCCGACCGTTGGTTTGCCCCTGGATGTTTGGTCCAGGTTGTAAAGTCTAGAAGCCACTCGAACTATCCACAGTATTCCCTGTGAGTGTGCATCCATTCCAATTCTAGGAGCACTTCAGACCGTGTTCATCAGGGTTAACTCCCTCAAGACTGCATTCAGAAAGAAAAATAGGCTGAAGGGGCATGAGGGATGGTTATGAGTTGTTAGTAAAAAGAGGATGCCAAAATCAGCTTGTTGGAATTTATCCCAAGCTCACTGTGAGGCCTCAGTTCCGATGTGGCCAGCAAAATACACAACAAAATGAAGTATTCTCGGTATCCCCTCAGTCAAGCATCCAGATCACAGGAGTCTACAGCATCAGCTCTACCACACCTGAAGTGTTGTATCTGGTACTGGGTAACTAGAATACGAACAGTGAGGTCAGGGAATCTGACAAGAATTCTGTATAGGAACAGCTGAGGAAAAGAGGAAGGAAGGAAGGAAAGCAGGCCACTGTTCAGTGCAAGAGTCCCCTCCCTTGTGTCATAGGATAAATTGTGTCCCCTAAAAAGATATGTTGAGGTCCTAATCCCAGTACCTGTGAATGTGACCTTATTTGGCCATAAGGTCTTTACAGATGTTGTCAAGTTAAGATGAGGTCATTAGGCTGGTGAGTGGTGTCCTCGAGCAGAAGAAGAGAAGAGACACAGAGACAGACACACAGAAAGAAGAGAATACCATGTGAAAACAAACACACAAGGGGAACACCAGGTAAGGATGGAGGCGGAGATTGGAACCATGTCTCTAGAAGCCAAGGAATGCTAAGGATTGCCAGCAATTTAAGGGAATGGCGTGGACCAGATCGTCCCCTATACCCTTGAGAGAGATCCTCCCCTAGACCCTGGAGACACCATGATTTTGGATTTCTAGCCTCTAGAACTGTTGGAAAATAGATTTCTGTTGGTTTTTTTTTAAGATTTTTTTTTTTTTTTTTTTTTTTTTTTTGTGAGACAGAGAATGAGAGACAAAGAGCATGAGAGGGAGGAGGGTCAGAGGGAGAAGCAGACTCCCTGCCGAGCAGGGAGCCCGATGCAGGACTCGATCCCGGAACTCCAGGATCATGACCTGAGCCGAAGGCAGTCGCTTAACCAACTGAGCCACCCAGGCGCCCCTAGATTTCTGTTGTTTTAAGCCACCTGATTTGAGATCCTTTGTAAGCCCAGCCCCAGGAACCGTGCATCCAGCAGTGCTGGCTCCCAAAGCAATGCATTTCCGCGTGGATGGCTACAGGCACTTATTGGCGTCTTCCCAAATGCTGACCACCGCTCAAAGCACTTTATCTGCAGATCTTCATGGAATCCTCACAACAGCCCTCTCAAGCAGGTACCATCTTTAGGTCAAACTCGTAAATAAGGAAACCAAGGCTTAGAAAGGTTGAGGAACTTGCCCAGGACCACACAGTTAATAAGTAGGGAATGGGATGAATGAGGTGACCTAATGCTGACCCCCAAGATTTTAAGAAGTATGCTACATTTCCTCTGGAGAGAAAGGGGAGCGAGTACAATGGGTCAAAGAGCTAAAAATAGATAGGGAGGATGTAGCAGAGAAAGCATTGAGGTACTACCATATCTCTTTGAAAAAGATGAAAGAAACACAGCCTTACACTGTCCTCCAGGAATCCTTGTGGGGAGTGTGGGTGGGAGCTGGGCTGTGCAGAAGAGCAGTGACCAAGGTAAACAGAGGCAGTTGTCAATGCCTCTCTAATCAGAAAGAAACATGCATGTGGAAATTGGGACTGATAGGGAGACCCAAAAAAGTTTCTAGAAAGAATAGGCAAAAGAAATATAAATGAACCATTCAATTTGAAACTGTTATTAAATTAAGATGCATAGCATCGCATTGACAATTTCTCATCAGTGTGCCAACATTATCATTTTAGTGAGTGTAAACATCTATTTGACGCCTCTGTTTTCTCCAGCAATGCTTAAGCTCTTGCCATGATCCTTCTCTGCAGCCCCTCCTCGTGAGGAGTGCTTAAGTGGCTTCCAGTCAGCGTCCTAATCACTTCCACCTGGGAGGGACAGAGCTTCTTTCCCTGTCACCTGACTTTTCCTGCACAAACCAGGTTTGTGTCTTTTGTTCACATCTTCCTCCCGTGTCCTCATATCTCAGTGATCTCCCTGCCCTGTCCATTCTTTTTTCTCATGAAGAACATACTTCCATTCCCAGGAGCCTTGTCTCCCTATAATCTTAAGTCGTGGTCATGATGACTCCAAACCAAATCTCCTCTTTAACCAGCGGAGCTGTCCTCTGTGACCAGTTGCAGCCATCACCCAGGTTCCCTGTAAAGCCACCAGAGACGTCACCAAAACCCTCCCATTAACTCTGCAGCAGGCTTTCCTCTCTGGAGATGCAGGGCAAAGTCTTATTCTACCATGAATCTCTAGCCAATCCCCATCATTCATTGGCAAGATTTTGGAAAACAGAAGAAATTCTAGGAAGTTAATTGTGTAGATGTATACTTCATATAATACTACAAATAAATTAATTTTATTTTTAATACATTGTATCTTTTAGGGCAGTTTTAGGTTCACAGCAAAATTGAGTGGAAGGTACAGAGAGTCCCTATTTACCCCCTCCCTCCCAACACACACACAGCCTCCCCAACTATCAACATCCCCCACCAGGTGGCACATTTGTTACAACAGACAAAACTACACTGACACATTGTTCTCACCCAAAGCCCATAGTCTACATTAGGAGTCACTCTTGGTATACATTCTGTGGGTTTGGATAAATACATAATGACATGTATCCACCATTATAGGATCACACAGAGCAATTTCTCTGCCCTAAAAATCCTCTGTGCTGCACCTGTTCATCCCTCTTTCCCCCCCAACTCCTGCCAACCATTGATTTTTTTACAGTCTCCATAGTTTTGCCTTTTATGGAATGTTATATAGTGAATCATACATTATGTAGCCTTTTCAGATTGAGCTAATTTTATTTTAATGAAAATAAAGTTAAATAGTACCTGGAAGAAATTAGGGATGGTGACATGTGAAAACCAATATATATTTAATTATCCTCTACTTGAAATTTAGATCAAATGCAAATGTCCTTTGAGCTGGATGTAACTTGCTCAAATGAAATCCCAGTTAAAAGTTAAAAAAAAAAAA
>NW_023270451.1:82792527-82813750 GCF_011800145.1 Mirounga leonina
CAGTAGCAACCTAGGTCATACTGAGAAACCTCTGAAGGTCAGGTTAGAGTGTTTGAAATACTGTGGACATTAGTAGCTCAATAAAGTTTAAAAAGAAGTTTGATTTACTGTAAGGCTTAGAAGAGTGGAATAAATACTATTTCAAACATTGTGGAATAAATCGAACAGCTTCTAGGTGCAAAAGAATTGGCAGGCATAGGCTAGTGAATTGGCCAATATGATTGTTCTTTCAAAATAAATTGCCAAACCCAAGTCATTTCTTTGCGCTCATGCAGTATCCTCAGAATTTCATGGAGCAGAATAAGCTATGTTTCACCAATAAACTTTGAAGTGTTAGACTAAATGCAGAAAAGCTCTTTCCTGATTCGGGAGTTACTGATGCTGCCTGGGGGATTTTCTCTGTGGGACCTACACTATTTTCCTCTTACAGAATTTCCTAAACCAGTCGAATCAGTGGTTTTTCAGCCCATGAGCCTGTTTTGCATGCTCTGTATTTATGCAAGAGGGTATTGCTTTAAACAGTTAATTTGTGATTCTTTGTATGAAATGGTTGGGGTGTATAATTAAAGAATACTGAATTAGGTCACCTACCGGTTGTGTGGCCTTTCCCGTTGTTTCTTGGTCTGTCAGAGCCGGTTTCTTCCCCTGGTCTAGCAGCACCAGTAGAACTCCGTTATCCCTCCAAAGTCAGAAATTAATTGGTGTGTTGCTTATTTCTAAGATTCTCTAAGGTACAGAGTTTTGGTTATCAAAGGTCACCAAACTCTCTGTTTTCAAAATCCTCTTAAAAGATGGAAAGCCTGCATACGGTGATGAGCAGGAAGTGAATTAAACCATAAAAGTTACACTTTCAGACTCAGGAGGGATCTGAAGCATCTAGTTCAAGGCTTTCTACCTAAGAGGGCAAAGAAGAAAATGGCAGATATAAATATCATCTCCAGCTCTGGAGTCATGAACAGCCCACATTACCCCAGAAATGGCAGGGCTATACATCTCGTCTCAGAGTTTATGAATATAACCCGTTCTTATAGCCAGCAGGTAAACGAAGCCCAGAAGATGAAAAGCATCACATCCTATTCACGGTGTGTCCACTACCTTTCCCCAAATACTTGACTGCTAGAAATACATGTAAATTTGTCACTCCCCAGATCTACTGTTGCTCTTGTTCCAAAAGATTTTTTCCCACTCCTGTTGCATTTAAATTTGAAAGACAAATACAGAGGTTTTTAGAATGACTTATTCTATTTGGTACATTTCAGAGCTGACTGGTAGAACATTTAGCTCTGTCTGGCCATATAGTTTAGAAATTACATTGGCTAGTAATTGGATGTAAAGTCATTCTTTGTATTTAAAAGATTTGGATAAATCTTTTATTGGAAAATACTCAGGCTGAATTTAGGAATCTGTATTTATTTGCATCAGCTCACAATTATATTTTAGCCGCCTTTTGGTCAGTTGCGAGTTGAAATTGTATAACTGAAATTGTTTACAAGATTGTGTTAAATCAAGGTTGAGAGAGAATATATGGTGACATATGATTCAAGGTTACCAACTAAATTCGGTATTTTTAGCTTCTTTTTGAGCCCTTATAAACACCCAGTGAATTCTGGTATGCTCTTGCTCTTCTATTCTGGTCATGTAATTTACAATTTTAAAAAAAGCTTCCTTTTAGAATAATTTTTCATTTACTGTGTTAGAAAAAAAATCTTAGAATAGCCTTTTGCTCAAAACTTTAAAAAAAGAAAAAAACCTTCTATACATTTGCGCTCTCTACTCGTCATGGATATGTTTATCTGGAAATCATGTATGCATTGTAGCATGCAGGACCTCAGGCTCTTAGATGAAACGTAGCACTTGATTTGCACCCTTATTTTCATTCCTCACTTAGCTTCCTAAAACTCTCCTTTTCACCTGAATCTAATAAAAGCTCATTTGAATGTGTGCTTTTGAGTGGCTAAGAAAATAATTCTAAAATAAATTAAATAACTAGTCCTTCTTTGTACTCTTTAAAACATATATTGATTTTTTATAATTGCCCTAAAATAGCTAAACATAAGGACTTTTATCTAAGCACATCAGGTCTTGATAATAAATTCATTTATAAAGGAAGTTTAGGGAAAGCAAAATAAAACAAAAAGATGTGACTGTTAGATTACATATCTGGGCACACAGATCCAATCTCTTTTGTGGGTTGTATTTTTGTACCTGTTTGGTTTTTGTTTTTTTGTTTTTTTATCCACCTATTAAGACCCAGTGGACCTTGACCCCGAGGGTGAGTGGGGTGGGTATCGCTAAAAGACTGGTCAGTCAGGTATGGCTTAATCTAAAAGGGGCTGATTGTAAAAGAGGGTGAGACATTATAATGGTGAACTTTTGTGTTTGCAGCACCCTGGAATATGAATACAAAAGAGAGTTAACAGCTCAACATAGAATAATAAAAGGTACTGTTGAGAAGGTTTCCTGGAGTTGGTTTTGCTCCATTCAACTATGAAATGACTACATGTATTCATTTCTCTCTCCCCTCTCTCATTCTGAGGCTATGATAAATAGGTGTTTCTTCTTTTTCTCCTCTTTCTTTAAATCTATCTTCTTGAAACAAAATAAATAAAAACAACAACGCTGCACGCTCTGCCCCTTGATAATTGGCATAAGTCTATTCAGTTAAGCACTTCTGACACTCCAACGTTGATTTGAGGGACACGGTACTCAACATAGGAAACAAATGGTTGACTTCCTGTTTCCTTCCCTCTGTGCCCTGGAGCTCATAAATGGAGGTCTGCAGGTTCCTGTGCTCCTTTGATACAGAAAACACAGCACAACAAACAGGTGAATGAGTTAAAACAAACTTTGGTAGCTGTGGATAAGATCAAACCCATTGCCATCGGGCAAAGGAGACCTAAAAGTAGAGCGAAACCTGCTGCCGTCTCTGCCCATGTTCCCTCTGGGGTCCAGAGACCCCCTCCACACACACATCACCCCATCACACTGAGTCCCACCCATCTTTCACCAGGACTTTATTCTTAGATCTCTCACTGCTGAACTTAAGAGAAGAAGGACATGGCAGGTCAATCTTGTCTGGATTGTGGGAAAAGTCAGAGGACAGAACCACATTGGTCCTTTTTGTGAATCCTGTGACCAGCCCCCCTTTAGAATTTGTGTTGCTTATTCACATTTCCAGGCCCTTAATGTTTTCTCACAACGATCTTTAAATTGCCTTCCCCCAGCTTCCCACCTGCAATATACACCCACCCAACATGATACCTTCCAAAGGGGGGGTTCCCTATGGTTTTACCAATACTGAGCAATAAATACAAACTCAGATCCTTTTAGTGGCCGACACTGCATGAGTCAAAAATGATACAATCAAAGGAACCTAGCTGGAAGGCGAATGTTTCCTCAGGCTGTTGGTCATCTGAACCCTCGGACTACCCATTCTGGTGCCTTATTCCCGTGTTGTGGTGCCTTCTTGTAGGTGCCCCTGCTGTCTTTTTCTTTCCATGCTGCCATGGGCACTCAGTACTCAGGAAGTGAGCCTTACTTCCTAGAACAGACCCCCATGTTTGAGATCATGTCAGAGTCCACTGGATAAAAGCAACAGCTTTGTATTTGAATTCCCTGGGTGGTACTGAAGAGCAACATTAAACTCTCATTTCCTAGACCCCACTGAGGTGTTAATGACTTCTTAGATTTTTTTTTTTCCTATGACTTGGAGATTGGTATTTCATCAGTAATCATGACATAAGAGGGATTTGGGGTTAAAGACCCTAATTGCTCTTAAATCATACTGTATAATACTAATGATAATGACAAGTAATTACCATTAACAAGCCCCCACAATGCAGCAGGTGCCTTAGAACTTTACAGTGGTTAATCCTCATGAGAGTCCTCTGAAGTAGGAGTAGTGTTCCCATTTCTCAGGTGCCCCAGGTGAGTTTCACCAGGGGCAACTCTCTTTCTCTCCATCTTGCAGCTTGAAATTGGTAGCTAGGTTTTGACCCCTTGTCTGACTCTAGATTCATTTTATTTTTACACCAGTTCCGTGGAGATGGGAACTATGAACTGTTATCATTCCTTCTTGTCCTGCGTTAAAAGTCTTTTTCTAAAGTGAGGGCTGACTTTCCCCACTCATAAAAATATGCACATAAATCAAAGGAAGAAATGGAGGGAATTCTTTTACTACCAGATAGCAGACTTGTATTGAAGCATGCAGGATAGAGCAACAAGACAGATGGATGACGAAACAGGATGAAAGTCTAGCAACTGATCCACAGCTAAAAGAACTTGGCATTTTAAGAGGAAACATGAGGAATTAATAGGGAAAGGAAAAATCAATGATGTTCTACTAATTAGATTTAAATATTTGAAAAATAAAATCGATTCTTCCTCCTCAAACAAATATTCAGATTTATAGACCTCAATGTAAAAAAAAAAAAAAGAAAATTTAAATGTATAAAAAGATAAAACTTTAAAAATATTAAAGGAAAATGGAGGTGATACCCTGACATCCAGGGAAGAAAGAGCAAACCATCAAGAATATATTAATAAACGGGACCTCATCAAAATTCGGAAATATTCATGTAAAAAAAATCACTGTAGGTAAATCTAAAACATATATAACGGATTAGAGGAAGGTAATTATGTAATGGATCCAAGCTATTCTAACAAACTCCTACAGTTGATAAAAGGAATGAGGTAGCACTTAAAATTTGAATTAGAACTTAGCCAGAATGATTTAGTTTTACATTTTTAAAGTAATATTTAATAGCTACCACATTTATATTCCTACCATCTTACTGGTTTTTATTAAATATCTTTCTGTTTTTAGTCTTCTTCCAGACCCTATGAGAATTATTGCTACAAAGTAGGGTACTTAGTTTATCTACACTGCATTCGTATGAAAACAACCAAAATGCTAGAGAAGCCCCAGTTCTGGGCCACAGGGGTGAGCACGGATGCTTTAGACAGAGCCCTCTCATAGAAACAAAAACAGACCCAGAGCATGGGAATTTTAAAACAGACCTTCTAACTTTAAATGTGACTAGTTTTAATTGGTAAGAAAGGTAATGTGGAGTTTGTGGTTTTTGGTGAGGCTTTTTTTAGTGACTGCTCTAAATTTGTACAATTTATAAAATACATACTCCTTTCAAAAAATAGGTCTCGTATGAATCTGGTCAGATGCCAGGATTGTGTTCACTTTTCACCAAACACGGATAGCCTGGGGCCTTATAGGTCTCTAACTTTCCAGCTAAAAAGAAACACAAGAGCCTTGACTCTCATGTCTGGGGTCTGGCTTGACCCCATGCCCAGCCTAGCTGGGAGTTAATGTCTGGGAGCATAGAGCCTATCTTGGAGCCAAGGTGGTTGCCTGATGATCCCAGTTATGGCTCATAACTTTCATTCCACTGTTCACTGTCAATTTCATCAATTCACATTCCCATTTCCCTAGCCCAAAGGCTCATTTATCTTAAATATTCATTGGCTAAATGTAAGCACAACGACCCACTCTTCATCACATAGGACATACAAATTTTGAAATCAGTAAGATGTTAACATAAAATATAATCATATAATTAAATATGTATCAGGAACCAAAAAAGAGGAGGGGAAGCAGATAGCATTTTACTTGCATTTAACTAAAAAGCCATATACTTTAAGCCTATGAGATAAAAACAGTCATGAAAGAATGAAGGGGGGGAATCGGAGAGGGAGATGAACCATGAGAGACGATGGACTCCGAAAAACAAACTGAGGGTTCTAGAGGGGAGGGGGGTGGGAGGATGGGTTAGCCTGGTGGTGGGTATTGAGGAGGGCACGTTCTGCATGGAGCACTGGGTGTTATGCACAAACAATGAATCATGGAACACTTCATCTAAAACTAATGATGTAATGTATGGGGATTAACATAACAATAAAAAATTAAAAACAAAGAACCGTCATGAAATCTATCCGAATCCTCCAGCAACTACTCATAGAATTTTATGGTCCCATGCCTGTAGTTCAAGCAGGGAAACTCAAAACATAAGAGGGTGTATTTAAATGCATTGAGATGAATAACGAAGGACCTTTCAAAATATCATCATATCCTGATCAAAAGTAAAAGCAGCTGTGCGTTTCCAGTCATGCACACGCGCACGCACGCGCATGCACGCACTCACCCACAGTGGATTTCAAGGAAAGGTAAGCACACCATTCTAAAAGGTTTTCCTTCTTTTCCCACCTGAGGCTGAGAGTTATTTGGTTTAACTTGACTCACCCTTGGTGTCCTTCAAAGCTATAAATCTCAAAACAAAGACGATCAGAGCTTTCAAAATGATTCTTGAAGCAATTTAACACCCAAATTTACCAATATATGTAGTGATCCAGATGTTATTGCTTCTGATAGAGGAAAACAAAAGGCGTAGTCAAGCTCACAGGGCAGTTGTGGGTACAGTATGATCTTGTAAACCAGATTCGCTAACCATGAGTTTCTAAACATGAGGGGAAATCTTTTAAAAAAAATCTGTGAAACAAATAAATTATCATACCTTCTAAGTCCCAATAATGGTCTTCGTTATGATACTTGAAGTAACCAGTATAAAAAAAGAGAAACTTCTCAGTTATCTTGCATTTCTATTGTAAAAGAGTAATTTTTCATTGTCAGAGTTGGTTTTGAGGTTATTATTAGCTGGAATTCCCCCAGTAATTTTCTGTCAAGAAACTGCATGTGGCCTCCCTGACATACACTCATGTCCACCCACAACTTGATGCTGAAAGGATATTAAAATGGGAGGGACTGAAGCAGTCGCCCTGGGAACATGAACTGGACTAGGGGACAGGGAGGAGAATTTGAGGAAGGCTTTGTGATGAGGCGTCTCATGAGTGGGAGAGACCCTGGAAGGGATAACAGGGGCCATGGGCTTATTTGTAAAATAGGGATCGAGTGTGTGGAATTTGCGAGGTAAACAAAATAGCAGTAAGGGGTGAGAAATCTGCCTCCCACCAGGATTCCCAGTAGCTTTCCCGGAAATAGCCCTCCCTCCTCCCCTGCCAGCACTATAAAATATTATTCATAACACACACAAGTTTCTAGACAACACTCACAGAAAAAGTTGTCATGGCCAAGGGACTGTCTCTCCCCAGAGAGCCAAGCAGACAGAAAACAGCTCTGTGTCTTTATAAACAAACCCCTCGTGAATGACAGTGGACACACAAACATGTCAATTCTCCACCAGAGTTCTCACTCGCTCAATTGCCAGGTTTGCTCCTATTTTGATTATAGAATTAAAATGTAATTAGTATATTTTGAATGAGTCCAAATGTAACACTAAAGATTCAGTAATTACTATAAAATGATTAGTTGTGATGGAATGTTCCCACAAATGAGAGACATTTAAAGGCAGGACCATTTTTTGCTTCATTGGTGCTGCTTAAAGCTCTCACCCTTCCCTGGGTGAATAGATAGTTTTAAGATTTAAGTGATTACGGGGCACCTGGGTGGCTCAGTTGGTTAAGCGACTGCCTTCGGCTCGGGTCATGATCCTGGAGTCCTGGGATCGAGTCCCGCATCGGGCTCCCTGCTCAGCAGGGAGTCTGCTTCTCCCTCTGACCCTCCCCCCTCTCATGTTCTCTCTATCTCAGTCTCTCTCTCAAATAAATAAATAAAATCTTAAAAAAAAAAAAAAAGATTTAAGTGATTACACTGGATTGGAGTTTGACAGCCGGAGGCAGCTATCCATAATGTATGTAAGTTCTTGGATAGTGTAACCATGTCTACTTAAGAACCTGATGATTGTCTTTTTTTTTTTTTTTTTTTGGCCACACTTTTCTGAATGTTTTCCAGGTGAGTGTGTGTTCACTGTAATCTATCTGCTTCTATGACAAGTTTGGTTCATGTGACATCACAATTTTCTCTTCAATCTGACACTGAATCTCACTGCTATTTCTGGGGTTCTGTGGGTCCCCGGTCTCAGCAGGACTTAGAGCAGATCTAGAAGAGTGGTCCTAGGGGCTCGAGATCCAATGCAAAAATGGCAGCTAATGAAGCCAAGCACTTACCTCATACAGGAGTCTTGTCTTTTGACTCACCTATTTCCGGGGCTTAATCAGCAACAGGTCAGTAGGGACCAACACTGAATGATTGCCCAGGGACACTGGAATTTTAAATAACATGTAAATGGTTGAGTTCACTGCAGAATTAAACCTTTCATTCTGTAGCAAATAAACAATAAAATCATTGGTAAATGTTTTCTGGTAACTCTTAAGTCAGGTTGCCTAGAGGAGAAATCATAAAATCATTCAATCACACATAAATTGAGAGCATCCCACCTGCATGTCCACCCTTGGTAGGAAAACTGCCCATGGCTTTTCAACCAGATACTCCAGACGCCTGTTTGGATATCTCCGGATCTCATGCAGGAGTTCAGAGCATTGATCAGTGTGGTGGAGGCTTCATCTTTCCTTTCAGCCGCTGTTGTCTCTCTCTAACTTAGATTTAGTAATGCCAGCTCAGCCCAGAGCGGGGAGAAGTACAGAAAACACACACGTCGTATTTCCCAGCCCTTCAAGTATGTGACAACTGCTGTCAAGTCTTCTTTAAGATGTTGCCAGACCTAAAATCCCCAGTTCCCATAGTAGTTCTGGAATCTTACCTTCCCTGATCCGATCGTGCTTGTGAGTGTTTTGCTTATGTCAACCAGATATAAATACAGATGTTCAAGTTTGTCCTGATTGGGGTAATACAGTTGAACTATGCACATCTTGCTTGGTTTTGGACACCAGATCCTGCAATGCATGCCAATAATAGATTAACTTTTTTTTTTTTTAAGATTTTATTTATTTATTTGACAGAGAGATAGAGAGCACAAGTAGGCAGAGAGGCAGGCAGAGGGAGAGGGAGAAGCAGGCTCTCCGCTGAACAGGGAGCCTGATGCGGGGCTCGATCCCAGGACCCTGGGATCATGACCTGAGCCAAAGGCAGCCGTTTAACCGACTCAGCCACCCAGGCGCCCCAGATTAACTTTTTATATAACTTCATTTATTTCACCGCTGACACAGATGGCATTTTTTAAAAAAGATTTTACTTGTTTATTTGAGAGAGAGCACGAGCAGGGGGAGCAGCAGAGGGAGAGGGAAAAGCAGGCCCCCCACTGAGCAAGGAGCCCGATGCGGGGCTCGATCCCAGGACCCTGGGATCATGACCTGAGCCGAAGGGCAGATGCTCAACCGACTGAGCCACCCAGGCGCCCCACAGATGGCACTTTTGTGTAAAGTCCTCTCATCATTTTTACATGAAATGATATTCAGTCCTATCTCTTTATTCTATACCTTGAATTTAAACGAGAAAATTTTCCACTTAATCCTATTGGATTATAGATTATTTTCTTTTTCCAACCTGTTTAGATCCTATTAATCTTGCTGGAATACTGTATGAAAATGTCTAAGTTTGGCTCATCCGCAAATTTTATGAATTTACTTGCTCTTCCAAGTTGTTGCTCAGATTAAGCAGAAAAAGGCCAAGAGCAGACATGGGCCCCATGCACCTGTGGAAGTCTCTCTCTCCAGCAGTTCACTGAGTGGAGAGTGCGCCCGCCTCCACTCTACCTCCATCACTCCATCACTCCACCACGTTCCAACATGGCAGCAAAGACTTTATGAGTGGCTCAATCAAATTCTGTTCTGGAAGGAAGGCATACTCACTAAGGGACTTTGCCGGTCTTCCAATCTCCATGCAGGCTAACTTCTAGACGTCCTATCTTTTTTTTTTTTTTTTTTTTTAAGATTTTATTTATTTATTTGACAGAGAGAGACACAGCGAGAGAGGGAACACAAGCAGGGGGAGTGGGAGAGGGAGAAGCAGGCTTTCAGCTGAGCAGAGAGCCCGACGCGGGGCTCAATCCCAGGACTCTGGGATCATGACCTGAGCCGAAGGCAGACGCTTAACAACTGAGCCACCCAGGCGCCCCTAGACGTCCTATCTTTTATTTCTAACTGCTAATGGACCTTCTATTTAATGGAAGATCCAGCCTACCAGCTTCCCCTTTTTATTTTTTCTTCTCTCTACCATTTTGAAAATCAATAAAACATAATAACTTTGTTCTCCAGAAACATTTAACATAAAAAATGTAAAATTTTGCTCATACCTCTTCTGAGCAAGCCACGTGCACTCATATTAATTAAACACCATGGTTTAGAATGTGCGTAAGTACTATGATTATTCTACATTGACTCCTTATTTTCCAAGATGTTCGTGATACATAAAGAAGGGATGTTATTATTTAAAAACAATTACGGGCAAGAAAATGACAACACATGAAGGAAGCAGCATTTCATGTTTCTAACAAGACCATCTGCCTATGGGCATGATTTTTTTAAAAATCCTAACTGAAAAGAAAATAATGTTAAGAGACATATGCCCGTGTTTACAAGTTAAGGGGAACTGGCGAGTGTTTGTGTTTTACGGGCAACAGCTACACATAATGGGGAAAACTAAAATCAGTAATTACCTTTCTGGTCTGCCATTGTTTTAAATGTGCTTGGGATTTCCTAAGCGTCCATTCTAAATAATTACTTGTGATAAGTTTAAATGTTCTCACTGAAAGGGTTGTAGGATGGGTACTCAGCTGTTTTGCAAAGTGAGTACTTTGATGATAACAAATTCTTTTTCCTCTTGTTTCCCCCAATGCTGGAGATGATGTGTTTATAGCTCAATTTGTAGATAATCCTTCAAGCTACACTTTTTCTTAGGCACAGCCATTATAAATGTCTTCTTCCATTTGGCCTTGGCACCGCTTGGAACTTGAAATTGCTATTTGCTGCCTGCCAATTACAGAATAATTTAAGGTTTGACACTTCCAGGCATCGTTCTTGAAATACACAAAAGGAATATGTAAAGGTGGAATGCATAATGTGTTCTCTGCATTGCATGGCTTCAGTAGATTGCATAGAATTATAGCCAAATTGCTGAACAAATCAGTGGGAAAAAAATAATTCTTTCCTTTAAGAAGATGTTTTGTAATGGCTTTAGCATTCTTTCTTTTGGTGGGAGCACAGCAAATATTTTCAAACAGATTTATGTTGTTTGCCACTGACTGATTTGGATCTGTGAAAATGGGTGTAAATATAGATAAAATTTTAACATAGGATTTAAATGTCTGTGAAACAAAGCAAGATGTGATTTTTTTAAAATCAGTATCAAATGATTAAGAAGGAAGGGAAGGAGAGAGTTAAGTTTCATGGATCTTTTCAACTCTAAAACGTAATAATTTTTCTTCTTTGTGTATTTGTGTCTAAATTATTCTGCATTTACAGTGCAAAGCAGGAAAGCTGTAAAGCAAAGTAAATTTGTGGTTTAAAAGGGTCAAGTATAATTTTGAGGACTCAAAAAGCTTTTTGTTTGGGACAGTAGAAGGAAATGTGCTGATTACTGTGAGAATAAGAAAATGAGAAATGAATTATTTATGTCAGCCTGCCATCATGCCTGCAACATCTGGAAGGGCATTCAGGCATAGTTTACTGACACACACACACACACACACACACAAAACCCACACAAACAAAAGTCTTCCCCTTGGCCAATCATAAACATGCTCAGATACCAAAAGATGCTTTCAAAATTCTTTTCTTGGCTCTTCCCACCTCGGTACCTTGGATGTACTCCCAGGAGGAGTGCTTTCTCCATTTTCTGTATTTTTCTACCTCATCCTCCAAACACATAACACAAATACGCAGCAGTGGGGTCTGCACACCTTCTCCTGACTGCTCCTTAGGAAGCCTGCTTTCTTCAGAATAGAGCACCAGCAAGGTAAACAAATGTAGCTTCCAGAATAACTTTTGCGTGAAAAGGCTCACACATCACCAGGGATGAGGGCGAGGTTAAGGAGGAGGGACAATGAAGTGACCATCTAACATTGTGCTCAGAGGTTTCCCTTTTGGTTTACTTAAGTGACAGACAAAAGTCCCAAAGCATGAATGAAAACTCAAGAGACTGAACATGGGGGCGCCTGGGTGGCTCAGTTGGTTAAGCGACTGCCTTCGGCTCAGGTCGTGATCCTGGAGTCCCGGGATCGAGTCCCGCATCGGGCTCCCTGCTCGGCAGGGAGTCTGCTTCTCCCTCTGACCTTCCTCCCTCTCATGCTCTCTGTCTCTCATTCTCTCTCTCTCAAATAAATAAATAAAATCTTTAAAAAAAAAAAGAGACTGAACATGGGGAGATGGCAGACCAAAAGAAGCAGAAAGCTAAGTACCAAGAAATGCCTCCAAATAAACTGGGTAGCTTGGTTTATGTGGAAGAAAATCAACCAGAGCACCATTAACATAAGTGATGGTGGAAGGTTTTCTACGTTGCTTTTCCAGGAAAGGGTCCAAATTTCAGCTAGATTCAGTAATCAGTGTAGAGAAGAGGTGTTCCCTCTACCCTCTCAGGTTCAATAGCTGGGTTTATGAACTAAGCTGATTACTGACACATTGGCAGGAGAAAAGGTACACACATTTGTTAATTTTTAATATTATATGCCCAGGACATCACAGGGGGAAAAAAAAGTAAATCTCCCCCCAAAATGACGAGATTTTAGAGCCTACATACCACACTAAGGGAAGGGGAGAAGGGATGGAGGCCACTCAGGGGAGAAGAAATGATTTTTAGGAAAGATGAATGGGCCCATAGAAAAATCGATGGGGACACCTGGGTGGCTCAGTCGGTTAAGTATCTGCCTTCAGCTCAGGTCATGATCTCAGGATCCTGGGGTCAAGTCCCATATTGGGCTCTCTGCTGAGTGGGGAGTCTGCTTCTCCTTCTCACTCTCCCTCTCTCTCAAATAAATAAATAAAATCTTAAAAAAAAAAGAATAGTTGGGAGGCTTGATAGTTTGTGATGGTTTGTCTGAGTACATTTGTGGTATGGACTTCTAGCCTCCTCTTCAGTGATAAGCGTCAGTCACTCCTGGTTGATGAAACTCCAAGGGAAGGGGATCTATGACAACTGAGTTCCTTTGGGAGGACTTGTCTTTAGGCAGATAAGGGGAGTTCAGAGAAAGCCTTTCCCTTCACCTGCTATTTTTCATGTGACTTCAGCTCAAAATAATATAAGTGGCATATTTTAGGATGGCATGTCCTGAACTTCAGTGGTCAAGGATGATTCTTCAAAGAAGGACAAATTGTTTTTGTTGATTAGCAGTTGTGTCACATGGACAATTGGGTTTTTGATGGAGAAAAACAGAAGCTAATGTCTTATAAAAGTGCATAGGGACGGGCGCCTGGGTGGCTCAGTCAGTTAAATGTCCAACTCTTGCTTTCAGCTTGGGTCATTATCTTAGGGTCATGAGATGGAACCCTGAGTGTGGAGCCTGCTTGAGATTCTCTCTCTCCCTCTCCTCTGCCCCCGCTCATGCCCTGCCGCCTCCCTCTACATTATATATAGGTATATATATATATATATATATTTTTTTTTTTTAAAGGGTGTGTGGGGAGACCAGAACCCACCAAAGCCACAGTGGGATGGTCTCAGTCCTTCTGAGTCTCTCACATTACAAAGAAAGATATTAAGCCTTCATAGAATGCAAAATGAGTGCCCCATACACAACAGAAGCTCAATGAGTCTAAGTTAGAAATGGCTTTCTTTTTTAGAAATGACTTATTTATTTTAAAAATAAACTTGGATTTGTTTGTTCTTCATAATCTTGGAGAGGATTAAGATTTCAAGAGGAAACGTGGACTCTTTTGGCTTAATGACCAGTCACCAAATTAAATTCCATTTCTACACAACATTTTTTTTATTTGTCTCACAATCTAGAAGGAGAGGAGGGAAAAAGCAACATAACTTAAAAATTAACTCTTCTTCCTAACCCCATGTTTGTTCAGATTTGGTCATAGTTTACTCAAAGTCTGCTCTAAATTTTCTTTCATTTTAACTATCCTCAATGATGAATTTAGAATTTCATTCTAACCATTCCAAAAAAAAAAAAGTCCACAGTATGCAAACAAGATGATCAGAACCATGAAGAACAGAAAACCATATATTTTTAGGTCTATTGCAAAAACATCATCTCCTCTACAAAGCCATGGGGTATATGAGAGGAATCCTATCTGGCTCAGTATATCCTTAAAAGGAAACTTAGACCTAGAAACACAGATGTGAGTGAATTCTAGCACAGGGTAGCTGGTTGTTCTCCCAATAAGAAGTTCAAAAGAAACCTAGCAAGAAACAGAATTAGTGAACTCAATGACATTCTAATGGATGGAAGGATCTGGGAGGTTTGGCGCAACTCTACCAGGTCATTTGGAAGTCGGAGAAGCTGGCTTGAAGCTTGACCCTGGGCTGTAAGTCAGGGAACCCAAGCAAGATTCAGGGAACTGCTTCACAGGAAGCTCCAGGAAAAACAGCTTCCATCCAAGACTGAGGGTTTGAGCGGAGGTCCCGATGAAATGGATGCTACCTGGTCACTGCCCATTAGAACATCAGGGAGCTGTGATTTGATTTGGCAGTGTTAAAAAGAAAACTACAGGCCCAAAATGACAGCACTTAGGGTAAGGCCCTGAGTCGGTAAACCAAGACTTAATACCTAACCTGACTGCAGTTTCAGCCACTCAGAAATGTGACCTTTAACCAGTCAACATGAGAATTTCCTGGTCAGCACTAGAAAATTTAATGATAGACCCCTCCATTTCCCTTAGGGGGGTGACCTAGCCTAAAACATTGGACTCTGCCCTAATAATTTCCTTTTTCAAACTCCCTCTCTACCTTTAAAAATCTTTCCTTTGCTGTAGCCTTTTGTAGCTCCGTCTACTTGCTAGACAGGATGCTGCCTGATTCATGAATTGATTAATAATCTTTAGATCTTTAGAATTTACTTGGTTGAATTGTGTTATTTAACAGCAGTTAGACCCAAGAAAAAAAATAGTCTTTTACTGTGGGTGCAGGGTCAGCTAGCTTTCTCTCAGAAGCCAAATACAAGCGACATTTTCCTGCCAGGTCCCCATTTCCACCCACCACTGGCTTGAGGAGCAAGGGAGTCCAATTGCAATAAGCTTGCTCTGTGAACGCCTCTACTCTTCAAAATCCTGTGTGGTATCACAAGCCAGAGTGGAGGATGCGTTGAACACCAAATGCTGTTACAAAGGCATAAAAACTTTCCCTGAGCTAACGTTGCAAACCGAAGACTGTTTTCAACTGTGACTGTGTCAATAGGATTAATGCAATCCATACAGTTGGCTAGCACATCAGATGAGTAGGATGAACTAGCCTTAGTCCCAAGAGAACTGGCTTTTGCATCGCAGCTTGAGCTGTTCACCTAGAAAGGCTAAAAAAAAAAAAAAATGTCCTTAGAGTTTTGTTTATTGTGCTTATCACAAGTGCTGAAACTCACATTTGCATTGCTAATAGCCCTCTTTCAAAGTTTGTTGACATTTCAGCTGATCTTTAATGTGCTTTAATGTTATAACACCCTTGGGCAAAGTCAGTTCCCCAAAGGAAGATAGACAGCCTCTAGGTGCCCCCATGGAAGCTACAGGAACACACAGACCCATGTCCTCATCCACAAGACTGAGTGAGCTCTGTTCTGCCCAAAGCACCATACTCTGGAGCCCAGAAACTGAAGAATCGGGCCCTGCAAATAGGGAAGAGGAGAAAGGCGTTTATACATGACCTTACAGGAAAATAGGAGGGCATAGAGGAGATTCAAAGGACAATAGTAAGGAAAAGTACAGAAAGGTAAATTTATAATCTGTTCCAGAGAGTAAATCAGGGTATTTTTTTCTGTAATAGGGAAGGAGAAGAGAGAAGATTCATTACTGACCATCAGCAGGCTTTACAGTAGAGAGAGAATGGTCTACACCTCTATATAAAAGAAGTACCTTGCTTCTTAGAATATATATCCTAGATCAAGTTAGGAAAGGGTGATGCTGATAAGGAGCAGGTACTAAATCTGGCACCAGTAAGTTAAGAATAGTCAGGAATGACCCAGTTATGGTTTGGGAATATATGTACAAACAGCTAAATTCAAAATAATAACTCTAATAGAAAATGTTAAATGAAAGAACAATTCAAAAATTTAGAGCAGTAAGTATCTTTTTTTTTTAATTTTTGAAAATATTTTATTTATTTGAGACAGAGAGAATGAGAGAGAGAGAGCACATGAGAGGGGGGAGGGTCAGAGGCAGAAGCAGGCTCCCTGCCGAGCAGGGAGCCCGATGCGGGACTCGATCCAGGGACTCCATGATCATGACCTGAGCCGAAGGCAGTCGCTTAACCAAATGAGCCACCCAGGCGCCCCTAGAGCAGTATATATCTTGAAAAGAAATCTCATTATGAGAATTCATGCTGGTAATATTTCAATTTTAGAAATTGGGTTTCATATAGGTAGATAGGTAAGATTTAGATGAAGACCTACAATCTAATGTTGATGTTGTAGGGACAGAAAACTTTTCCCTTTTTCCTTCTAGGTTCCTTGGCTGGTCTAATAATTAAATCGACATAAGACAGATAACTGGAGAACAATAAATTTGGGACTTATAGGAGATCCATAAATATATGGGACTCTCTGGCAATTTGGTAGTTGAGGTTTATATACCATCCTGAGCTAAGAAGAAGGGGGTCGGGGTCTGGGCCTTCAAAGGGGAGGGAGGCAATTCACTGGAAAAAGAGAATGGCAAATACTGAGCAAACAGATGTTTGCCATGCCACACAGGTAAGTCTTTCTGATATAAAAAGTTACCTCTGGTGATAGTTCTCTTCCTGGTACAGAACCCCTATCAAAATTCTTTTAGACAGCTAAGGGGGAGGGAAAAAGCTCTTTCTGAGTCTGCTGGGTCCCAATTTCTCCTGCTTGAAATAATCCCTATGCCAAAGTGCCATATTCTGGGGTGGCATATTCTGCTCCCCTTGAATGTAAAAATTAAGATCATTCTTTAGTTCAAAATATAAAGTGTATTTATATCCCAGTTAAAAGCATGAACATTTAAATCTCTTCAATGATGTAGATCATGGACACATTAAATTGAACATATTTCTTTAAGTAATTAAATGTATTCTACCTGGTGATATGTTAATTATCAGAGATCATTAGCAGTTCAGTGTCTAAAGGGAATTCAGGGTAGTATATTTTAAAAATTTGGGCTGTAGGGGCACCTGGGTGGCTCAGTCAGGTAAGCGTCCAACTCTTGGTTTCCACTCAGGGTTGTGAGGTCACATACACATACTCTCTCTCTCTCTCTCTAAAATAAATAAAATCTTTTAAGAAAAATAAATAAAAATAAAAACTTGGACTGTAGTCCACAGAAGAAAAGTTATTTTATGTTGACCAAGTACAAACACACATAAATAGTCACTTCACACATGTGTACATAACTGAAATTAAAGCTTCATGAAATAATGCTTAACTCTACTTTGTATAGAACCTGATGTACTCTTATGTTCTGTTTTTTCCATTCTTTTTCTTATTTTTTTAATGCCTATCATGATCTCCAAAACTGAAATGACCATCGACAGATAGATCTCAACCTAAAGTTTGAAAAACATTGCCTTAGGGAATAGCTAGCCAACTTTTTAATTGTGCACTTAGAGGAATTTAAGGAATTTGGGTGGTATTCCCAAGGTCACATAGTAAGCCTTGAAGCAAGCCTGTGTTGATATCTGGTCTTTCAAATTGTAGCCCAACGAGTTTTCCCAATCCTATGTTGTTTTCAGTGTATGTGGCCCTCCTTCCCTCTCAAATTTGACAAAGTAAGCATTATTCTATGGATACTCCTCTTGCTCACTTTGCATTTTCTCAGGTTTATGGGAACCACTAATTGTACTCAATATAAACTACATGTTCCTCTGTCTCCCTCTCCGTCTGTTCTTTCTGAGAAGAGTTTATATAATAGTTTGCCAGTATCCCCTAAAGCAGGCTGGTAGGGAATGATTGACTCCTGAGAAAGACAAGCTCATGTAATCAAATAGTTTAAGTTTCATATGAGTGGAACAAAATACTGGCATCAAAGTGGCCCTAGATATATCCCTCCTCCCTTCTGAGGAAGACTGATTCTATTGGTTGTGCTGATCAGAATAATAAGTGGGAAAAGATTTGACGAGCTCAGAGCCCAGCAGTCTTAGTATCCTAGGGCTACTGCAACAAAGCACCACAAACTGGGTGACTTAAAACAACCAACATTTATTGTCTTAACAGTTCCAGGGGCCAGAAGTCTGAAATCAAGGTGTCAGCAGGGCCATGTTCTCTGTCTAGCTCCTGGTATTAATAGCAATCCTTGGCATACCCTTGGCTTATAGACACATCACTCCAATCTCTGCCTCTGGCATCACACAGCATTCTGTCTGTGTCTTCTGTGTGCAAATTTCCCTAATTTATAAGGATTAGGGTCAACCCTACTCGAGTATAACCTCATCATAACTTGAATACTTCTGCAAAGATCCTATTTCCAAATAAGGTCACTTTCACGTGTACCAGGGATTAGAACTTGAAAATATATTTGTAGGTAGAATCCAATTCTACCCGCTATAGACGCTAAATCAATTTATACTACAAGGGGACTAAACAGATCTAGAAGAGATGGAGAGGAAAGTGGGATAAACGGGACGTAGGCCGTAAGACATGAAAGCAAGCAAAAGCAGTATTTTTAGGGGAGAAGACAGGGAGAGAGTTGATTGGCCAATGAAATAGGGGGAGAGACGTGTATGAAGACAACTTTAAGTCATTCTGCTTTGGCTCATGCAACATAATTATTCTTCCATAGACCTCTACAAAATCTTACATTACCTTCCAAGACTTTGTTCAAGTCAGATTTAGGTTTATTTCTGATATTATACTATTGCAGGAAGCAGCCCAGAAGTGACCCAGCATTATTTTAAATATAATAAATGCTGTTAAAGGTCAATTTTATTGTGAGTAGAAGATATATCATTGCATTTTAACTACAGCCTTACAATTATACAGAAGGAAAGAGGACAGTAAAAAGAAAAGATGATAATGGTATGGTGATTTTACTGAAAGCAGTGACATTTACATAACTTATATGCAAATGATTGAATATTGATTCAGTGATATGCATTTACTATTTTATCTAGTAGGCTATATATATTTCTGGTACTGAAAAGTGTGGTTATTTTCAGTTAATAATTGATACTTGAATGTGATAGTGAATGGTTTTTACTAAATTTTTAGATAATTATTACTTTAATTTCTTAGAAACTGTTAGTTATTCATTTATTCATCAAGTAGCAATGTGTGTGCAGCATCTAAAATGTGTTAGCCACAGTTCTATGCACTAAAAATATAATAATGAAAAATATGGTCAGTCCCTTTATGTTCACAGAGTCTAGTGGAATTAATAAAAATTTCTATTCATGGGAATGCACAGTATGAAAAGTGTAAAACAGTATAAAAAGATGAAAAACAGGATCATATGTATATATGAATACATATTCATAGATATATGAACATACCTATATATTCAACTGTAGTTTAACTTTTTAATCTACATTTTATTGCTTTTTTTAGCATTGTTGAGGTGGTAATATTTAAATTGTACAAGGTGATGATTTAATATACAGATTTCCACCCTTGTGTTAATTAACAAATCCATCATCTCATATAGCTAACTCTTCTGTTGCTTTTTGATGAGAACACCTAAGTTCTACTCTCTTAAATTTCAGTAATACAGTACAGTGTTATCATCTGCAGTCACTAGGTCCTTAGACCTCATTCATCTTATAACTGAACGTTTGTACCCTTTTACCAGCCTCCCCTTATTTACACCTTACCCCAGCCCCTGACAGTCACCACTCTACTCTGTTTATGAGTTTGACTTTTTTTCCTTTGGAGTCCACATATAAGTGATACCATGCAGTATTTGTCTTTCTCTGTCTGGCTTATTTCACTTAGCATAATGCCCTCCAGTTTCATCCATGTTGTTGTAATTGACAGGATTTCCTTCTTTTTAAGTATGAACAATATTCCACTGGGTGTATATATATACACCACATTTTCTTTATCCATTCATCCATTGACAGACACTTTGGTTGTTTCTGTGTTCTTGGTTATTGTGAATAATGCTGCAGTGAACATGGGGGGCGGGATTGTAAAAATAATCTCTTTAAGGTAATGATCTCATTTCCTTTGGATTTATACCCAGAAATTGTAGTTCTATTTTTTTTTTTTTAAGATTTTATTTATTTGACACAGAGAGACATAGCAAGAGAGGGAACACAAGCAAGGGAGTGGGAGAGGGAGAAGCAGGCTTCCCACCGAGCAGGGAGCCCAATGCGGGGCTCGATCCCAGGATCCTGGGATCATGACCTGAGCTGAAGGCAGACGCTTAACCAACTGAGCCACCCAGGCGCCCCAGTTCTATTTTTTTTTTAAGATTTTTTATTTATTTATTTGAGAGAGAGAGAGCACATGAGAGGGGGGAGGGTCAGAGGGAGAAGCAGACTCCCCACTGAGCAGGAGCCCGATGCGGACTCGATCCCGGGACTCCAGGATCATGACCTGAGCCGAAGGCAGTCGCTTAACCAACTGAGCCACCCAGGTGCCCTGTAGTTCTATTTTTAATTTCTTGAGGAGCTCCCATACTGTTTTCCACAGTGGCTATGCAAGTTTATATCCCCACCAACATTGTAGAAGGGTTACGTTTTCTCTACATTCTTACCAGCACTTGCTATCTCTTATCTTAAAAGGTGTGAGGTGGCAGTCAGAATGGCTAAAATGAACAAGTCAGGAAACGACAGATGTTGGCGGGGATGCGGAGAAAGGGGAACCCTCCTACACTGTTGGTGGGAATGCAAACTGGTGCAGCCACTCTGGAAAACTGTATGGAGGTTCCTCAAAAAGTTGAAAATAGAGCTACCATATGATCCAGCAATTGCACTACTGGGTATTTACCCCAAAGATACAAAAGTAGGGATCCGAAGGGGTACGTGCACCCCGATGTTTATAGCAGCAATGTCCACAATAGCCAAACTGTGGAAAGAGCCAAGATGTCCATCGACAGATGAATGGATAAAGAAGATGTGGTATATATACACAATGGAATATTATGCAGCCATCAAAAGGAATGAGATCTTGCCATTTGCAACGACGTGGATGGAACTGGAGGGTATTATGTTGAGTGAAATAAGTCAAACAGAGAAAGACATGTATCATATGATCTCACTGATATGAGGAATTCTTAATCGCAGGAAACAAACTGAGTGTTGTTGGAGTGGGGGTTGGGGTGGGAGGGATGGGGGGACTGGGTGATAGACACTGGGGAGGGT
>NW_023270451.1:82813850-82950539 GCF_011800145.1 Mirounga leonina
GTGGGAGGATGGGTTAGCCTGGTGGTGGGTATTGAGGAGGGCACATTCTGCATGGAGCACTGGGTGTTATGCACAAACAATGAATCATGGAACACTTCATCTAAAACTAATGTTGTAATGTATGGGGATTAACATAAGAATAAAAAAATGAAAAAAAAAAAAAAGGTGTGAGGTGGTAACTCACTGTGGCTTTGGTTTGCATTTCCTTGTTGATTAGTGATGTTGAGCACCTTTTGGTGTACCTGTTGACATTTGTATGTCTTCTTTGGAAAAATGTCTCTTCAGGGCCTTTGCCCATTTTTTTTTTTTTTTAATATTTCATTTATTTATTTGACAGAGAGAGATACAGCGAGAGAGGGAACACAAGCAGGGGGAGTGGGAGAGGGAGAAGCAGGCTTCCCGCCGAGCAGGGAGCCCGATGTGGGGCTTGATCCGGACCCTGAGATCATGACCCGAGCCGAAGGCAGCCGTTTAACTGACTGAGCCACCCAGGCACCCCGTTTGCCCATTTTTTAAATTTAATTCTTTGAGGTTTTTTGCTCTAGAGTTTGTATGAGTTCCTTGTATGTATGTATGTATATATATATATATATATATATATATTTTTTTTTTTAAGATTTTATTTATGTATTTGACAGAGAGAGACAGTGAGAGAGGGAACACAAGCAGAGGGAGAGGGAGAAGCAGACTTCCGGTGGAGCAGGGAGCCCGATGTGGGGCTCGATCCCAGGACCCTGGGATCCTGACCTGAGCCGAAGGCAGCTGCTTAACGATTGAGCCACCCAGGCGCCCCTAAGTTCCTTGTATATTTTGGATATTAACTCACTATCAGATATGTTGTTCGCAAATATTTTCTCCCATTCCATAGATTGTCTTTTCATTTTGTTTATGGTTTCCTTTACTATGCAGAAACTTTTTAGTTTGATATTGTCCCACCTATTTAGTTTTGCTTTTGTTGCCTTGCTTTTGTGTCAAATCCAAAAAATCATTGCCAAGACCAATACCAAGGATCTTACCCTCTGTTTTTTTCTAGGATTTTTATAGTTTCAGGCCTTACGTCCAAGTATTTAATCCACTTCAAGTTGATTTTTACGTATGGTGTAAACTGGGGGTCGAGTTTCATTCTTTTGTATGTGGATGTCCACATTACCATTTGGGTGTTTTTCCTACACCATTTATTGAAGAGACCATTCCTTCACCATTGCATATTCTTGGCTCCTTTGTTAAAAATTAATTGACCGTGTACTTACGAGTTTATTTCTGGACTCTCTTTTCTGTTCCATTGATATATATGTCTGTTTTTATGCCAGTTTCATACTGTTTTGATTGCTATAGCTTTCTAATATAGTTTGAACTAAGGAAGTGGTAATGTCTCCAGCTTTGTTCTTTTGTCTCAAGATTGCTTTGGCTGTTGAGGTCTTTTGTGGTTTCATACAAATGTTAGAGTGGTTATGTCTCTTCTGTGAAAAATGCCATTGGAATTTTGAGAGAGCTTGCATCCAATCTGTAGATTACTTTGGGTAGTAGAGACAATTTAACAATAGTAATTGTTCCAATCCATGAACATAGGATATCTTTCCATTTATTTGTGTTTTCTTCAGTTTTTTCTTTAATATTTTATAGTTTTCAGTGTACTTTATTGCTTTTAAAAAACTGTTTTATAGCATCTTTTTGGTGTCTTTATCAAATTATTAACTAATTCATTTGGTAAAATATGTTTTACACACACACACATGCACGTGTGCTAGCCCCTCTACCAACATTAATATTACTAGATGATAAATGGACAAAGTAAACAGAATAGAGTCCAGAAATAGACACATAAACATATGATACATAATTTGTGACAGAATTGGCCTGACAAATCGATGAAAAAAGGATGAAAAGATGGTCTTTTAAATGAACTGTTGTGGGACATTCAGGGGTCCATAGGGAAAAGAAGAAAATGATCCCATCTTATACTATACGTATAAATCAAATCCAAGTCGATTAAAAACCCAAACATAAAGGCAAACATAAAAGCTCTTATGAACTAAAAAAGGAAAATATCTTTATGAACTTAGACGTAGGAAAGGTTTTGTTAAACATGATTTAAAAAACAAACTAAATTTCCCTGGAAATAAAAGAGCAGATATTAGCATATAAAACATTTCTTAATGTATTAAATATTTGAAATTAGTTACGTGAAATTCCTTTTTAATTATTTCCATTTTTGCTCTTCCGATTAATTATCTAATTTAGTCTATAGGAAGCTGTTTGTAGTTGTAAGTAGTGAAATAACAAGCTCATTTCTAGTTTGTTCTTTTTTTCATTTCTAATTTTAAAGTGTCACTGGATAACAACAAGGAATCAGTTTTATTCTAGAAACCCTGCTTTAGGAAAGATTGGATTTTTTTTAATTTACTTAACAAAAAGATACAACTTACTGGTTAAAAATAAGCCATCTAAATAGAAAGAGGATCATATACGCTTATCCAGCATAGCAAAAACTGAATCTCGTGGTTATTTTTTTCCTTACAGTTATTATTTTTATAGACAACAGTATGTACTTTTAAAAGCTTTCTGGGTTTTGTGTGTGTGTGTAATTTTGTATTGCTGTGCACAAGAAAACTGATCATGATATAAATAGATAGGCCTGCACGCAAAAGACCCAGAAACTCAGAGGAATACCCTTGGGAGGGCAGAGCTGCAAATCTCCAGTCATTCAGCAGTTAGATCAGCACTGGGGACTGGGGGGAGGGGTGGGGCATGAACCAGGGAGGTAGGAAAGTGGCTTTTCACAAAAGAACCTCAAAATCCTTAGGTTGAAAATTCTTCCATAACTGTAACAGAGTGAAGAATTTTTAAACCAAATGGCTGACTAGGGCAGGCGATTTCAATGAAAGAAGATGAGATAATTTCACACTACCTTTTCCTTCCATTTCTTTGGACCCATCTGAACTCTGACCATTTAAAGTGTTCTCTTCTTTGGAAATGCATCACGGATAAAGTGACTGTTTTAATTAATAATAATAGCTTACATGTGCAATGCTTTGCACTTTCCATACAATTTCTTTTATTTAATCATAAGAAGCACCTATTAAAAGTAGACAGAGCAAGTGTAATTTTTTTCCTATTTTGTTCAAAATTGTACTACTAAATGATGAGTGATTTAAAGTAGCCTAATTTTACCCACTAATGGAATCATCTAAGGCATTGCTTTTCAAAGTTATGGGCTGTGAAATCATTTTAGTGGTCTGTGACCAACACTTTTTAAATATTATGAATTAGAATGCAAAATGTCAGAGTCCACCAAACATTTGAAGGGTAACCATTTTATAAAACTTTGCTTCAGTATTGTTTCAGTTGTGTGTGCAAGCAGGGTCCCAGGGAAACAATAAACTTCTTACCGTTGATCAGAGTAAAACCGTTTGGAAAACTAACCTAGGAAAACAAAATTCCTTAGTCCCTATTTGGTTTCAGAGTACTGAAATCCTATTAAAGTTCCCTTATGAGGTTAGGGCAGTATTCTCAAACTGTATTCTCTATAAAGTGGTTCTAGGAGATGTTAATAACTGACCCAGGGGGAAAAAAAGATTTTTTGATCAAAAAAGTTGTAAAAATGTTACGTGCTAGAATCCACCTTTGAACATTCATATAGAACAATTGCAGCATATCAGATGCTCTGAGAAGCCCAGCAGTAATGGAACCCGTTCCTTCAAATAATTTGAGTACATATATTTCATAGCAATTTGTAATCCATCTGTCTGGAGAAAGTTCCGATGATGCACTGCCCTCTACTACAGTGCAGCTCCTGCAGGCAGGTGTCATACCTGTGTCTTATTCAGAGAATGGCTCTGTATTGATCTCTGATAAGGTCTTACGTGTTAGCCCATAGAGACGCAAAAAAAAAAGTTTTTTTCCTTGTGATGAGAACTCCTAGAATCTGCTCTTTTAACAGCCTTCAAATATACCAGACAGCAACGTTAACTGTAGCCATCTTGTTGCATGTGGCTCATCAGTACTAATTTAGCTTATAACTGGAAGTCTGTACTTTTTGACTACCTTCATCCAATTTCCACACCAACATGCCCCACCCCACCCGCAGTCCCACCTTTGGTAACCACAAGTCTGATCTCTTTGGTTTCTTTTTTTTTTCTATTTTTCTTTCTGACTTACTCACTGAGCATAATGCTCTCAAGGTCCATCCATGTTGTTGCAAATGGCAGGATTTCCTACTTCTTTATGGATGAATTTTATATATATACATACACACACACACACACACATATATATATACATATATATATATAATTGATATATATATAGCATAACATATATATATCATAACTGATATATCAGTAGACACTTGGATTGTTTCTATATCTTGGCCATTGTAAAGAGAACTGCTGTGAACATGAGGGTGCAGATAGTTCTTCCTTAGACACTGTTTTCATTTCCCTTTGGATATATACCACAATTGCTGCTTATTTTTACTGATACATTTTAGAGTGACTTTAGGAGAAAACATGCCCATGCCTCCAAACACTTGCGGAGGAAGCTTTTCTAGAGCGCCTCCAGTATTCAGAGATCTCTCTCTCATGTCTGTCTTCCTTTTCATCCCACCCAGCCGCCAGTGTCTCTACAAACAGCTACACCCGCTTTATTCTTCCTGTTTGGTGCATCTGAAGAGTCTAACAGAGTTGTGCCATGGATACTGAATTTCCTACTGCTAATGAAATGGCAGAATGGTTTCTCAAAGTTCAGTTTAGGGACAATAAATATCATTTGATGTTTCTTGCATACCCAGGTATATGGATTAAGATTAATTTCTCTGGAGCCCAGTAGTGATCAAACATTTTTGTCTCAGGACCCCATTAAAATCATAAAAACTGAGGACCCCCAAAAGCTTTTTTTTTTAAATATTTTATTTATTTATTTGACAGAGACACAGCGAGAGAAGGAACACAAGCAGGGGGAGTGGGAGAGGGAGAAGCAGGCTCCCCACTGAGCAGGGAGCCTGAGTGGGGCTCAATCCCAGGACCCTGGGATCATGACCTGAGCCGAAGGCAGATGCTTAATGACTGAGCCACCCAGGCGCCCCCAAAAAGCTTTTATTTATGATTTTACATATCATTATTTAATGTATTAGAAATTAAAGCTGAAACACTGTTAAATATTAATTTATTTTAAACTAACAATTGAAAACCCACTACTTGTTAGCATAACATATATTTATATTTAAAAAGCTTATATTTTTCCAAAACAACAAAAAAGGATTAATGAGAAGGCATTGTTTCATGATTTTACAAATCTCTTTAATGTCCAATTTAATAAAAGCAGCTGGTTTCTCATAATCAGCCTCTTGTAATCACATGCTGCGAAGCCTTGAGAAAATTCTGCTATACATTGATGAGAGAAAGAGAGGGAAAAGGAAAATAAGATCTTCATATTATTATGGAAACAGTTTGGTCCGATAGTCTGTGAACCCCCCTTCCCCCCCCCCCAAAGTCCCTAGGAGCTCCAGTTGGCCCCAGGCCACACTGAGAGAACTTTGGCCCTAATACTTTGTCAGGTAGCAGAGGAAGTGGACTTCATGGTAGAGAGTAAGGGGGCAGGAAGAAATTCACTGGCCAACTCACCCCTCAGCCGTCAGGTCCTGCACAGTACCCTGGCCAAGTGGAACAGAAATCCCTCCTGTTGTAGGGGAGGATATCCTGGGAGCTCCAAGCTGAGGTAGAGGTGAAAGAGCAAACGAGTTATCCCCATATTTGACTCAGCACAGCAAGTCCCCAAAGGACAGCTGATAATCAGGGGAATGTATCTACTACTGATTATGATCAAGCCATGATTTAAAGTAGTAGCTCTTCATAGTGAAATATTTTTCCCCCAAGGAAGAATCCACAGTTAACATGAAATTGCGATTTGCACATTGCAAATCTTGAAAACAATTCAGTATTTGTAGCCCACTTAGCCTATTTAGCTACTTGCTTTGTTCATATATACTAGTTCTTTCAAATGCCATACAATAACCATATTTGAATAACAATTTGAATTTTATGACACAGAATTTGGTTACTTTTCATGTTTTAAAAAGCACAAAATGCATGGGTGATATTTATGTGTATATTTTTCAATAATGTTTTCCGAAGGACTCTTGGAGAAAACCTCAAGAGGATTATTTCTCTGGTGGGGTGAGGGGGTAAAAAAAGAATAGCCCTCAATGAGATAAGCAGAAACACATCAGAAGATCTATTTGCTTTTGATTCATGTTCAAATGGGCTATGACACAAAACAAAAATGCTGGAAACATCCAAAAGAAAAGTTTACATTTCTTCTGCTTTCTCCCAAGTCTGGATGGAGTTGGCAGCATAGACTCGAATGAAATCTTGCAATTAGTCTGAGAAGCTCATTAGGAGAGCCAGATTGTTCTCAGCTTTCTGCCTTGCCTAAAGGCTGGCATACCCACACTGAAGCACAGGCAGACTCCCTTCTTGTGGTGAGCTGAATTGCTCACCCCCAGCCCCCACCTCCACCCTGCCAAATTCGTATGTTAAATCTTAACCCCCGTACCTCAGAATGTGGCTGCATTTGGAGATGGAGTCTGTAATGAGGCCATTTAGTTAAAATGAGGTCATTAGGGTGGGTCCTAATACAGTGTGACTGGTGTCCTCGTAAGAAGAGGAGATTAGGTGCGAGTGCACAGAAGAAGGACCATGTGAGGACAAAGAGAAAACGGCCACCTGCAAGTCAAGAGAGGCCTCAGAGGAAAACCAAGTCTACCGACACTTTGATCTTGGACTTCCAGGCTCCAGAATTGTGATAAGTTTCTGTTGTTTCCGCTGCCCTGTCCGTGGTATTTTGTTATGGCAATCCTAGCACACGAATACACTTCCTTTCACTCAGATTCTGAAATGACCAGGGACCATGGGGCTCTCATGGGCAATTCTAGTTTATCTTCTATTGTTTTTTCATCTGTGTCAAAAATCAGATTACTTTTAAAAAAATAGGGAGCATATTTACTTGTTTCAAGAGTCAAAAATGAGAGAAACACATACAGTGAAAACTTTTCTCTTACCCCCAACCTCCATCTGTCCCATAATATCTGTTATGAATTTATTTTTGTAGAGCCTTTCTATTATGATATAGAAGACATCTTGGAAAGTACCCAAGATCAAACATGCATAACTCAGTGATTCATCCCAAGCAATTACTCCTGTAACCACCACACAGATGAAAAAAACAAAATGGAACATTACCAGCTGGTCTGAAAGTAACCCTCATGTTCCCTCTGAATCCCTACTGTTCTATCCTCCTAAAAGTATCTACTATCCTGACTTCTAACACCAGAAATTTGGTGTGCAAGTTTCTTTACTTTATGTAAATGGAATCCTGCCTGGACCATGTGCCTAGATGGCTTGTACTTGGTACGAAGTTTGCTAGATTCATGCATGTGGTTGCACATAGCTCTAGTTGATTTCATTGTTTATAGTGTTCCATGGTATAAATATGCCAAAGCTTAAATGGTTGATGGACACTTGGGTTGTTTCCAGTTTTGAGCTGGTCAAGTAATGCCATTGAACATTCGTGTTCATATCTCTGAGCACACATGACCATGGTTTTTTGTTGTTGGATCTATTCTATGGAAGAGTAGAATTGCCACATCAAAGACTACATGAATCTTCAGCTTCTGTAGACAATGGCAGACTTTTTAAAAGTAATGTTACCAATTTACATGTCTGTCAGATTGATTTAAAGTTCATTGTTCCACATACTCACCAACACTGGGTAATGTCAATTTTTAAAAATATTTTCAGCTATTCTCGTACTGGTCTAATGGTTGGGATTTCAACATAAGAATTTGGGGGAAGTACAGCATTCAGTCTCTAGCACGGTCTTCTATGTCAAATTTAAGATGTCTTTTCCTACCTGAAAATCACAGTTATTCTCCTTGGTTATTTCCTAGTTGTATTATTTTGTATTTCATTTTTAAATTTACATTTCACCTGGAATTGGCTTTTGTCCATGGTATAAAACAGGCATCACACTTCATTTGTTTTCCCTCATTTCCTAACACCATTTATTGGCAAGTTTTTCCTTTTTCTGCAACATTTTTCTGCCATCTGTGTCATAAGTTAAGCATTCATACAAAGTGGGTCTGTTTCTGGATGCTCTCTTTTATGCTATTCCCTCATTCTAGTTTTCTTTCTATCATGGAACAATATTACTAATTACTTTAGCTTTTAAAAGTTTTGATATCCAGTGGAATTAATCATCCCTCCACTTCCTTCTTCTTCATATGTGTCTATAGATTCACATACCACCATTTAGACCTATAATGGCTTTAAAAAATACCTATTCCTCCTCCTCTTGCTCAAATGATTTGAGGTTAACTCCCTAGCTCTAGTGTCTCGGAAATCTGAGAAGAGTGGAATGTCAGCTATGTTTCTAGGCACGTTGCATATGCTAAAAATGATCCTGATTGATAAGCTGCGTCTGGTTTGGAAAGACTGTGAGTAAAATACATATTTGGGGGGCTTCCCTGAGTCTGCAGCACTCTTGTAACTGCATACACCCCTTGCTTGGACCCATAGGAGCTATGCCCATGGGACTGTTGTAAGAGATATTCACTCCTGTGCATCATGGGGCTTCTAAGCCAGAAAGCCTCCAACATCCATTTGACATTTCTTGTCCTAACACACTTGAACTGACTACGTAAATGCCTGAGAATAGCCCCTAAACTCATATGAGGACAATGCTCCTTGTACTTATACTCTCCCCTGCAGGTATGCCCTATTTATACTTAATCCTGAATCCCTCCGAATAAGCGGATGCCAAGAAAGTCATTGGCATTTCTCACAGAAATAGAGAAAAAAAAAATCCTAATTCATATGGAACCAAAAAAGACTCCAAATAACGAAAACAATCCTGAGAAAAAAGATGGTCAAAGGAAAAAAAGAAAGACGTGAAATGGTAAAAAAAAAAAAAAGTGAGATTCCTAGTTCATTGTCCAAAACTGCAAAGACAATTAATTATGTATCCAGTTTTAGTTAACTAGGAAATTAAACATTTTGCAATTCTAAAGTTATCAATAGAGTGGGTGTACTGAAATCAAAGTTTAAAATGCCATGAACACTGGATTATATACATATATAAAAGAAATAAAATTGAATATATAAGAGAGGTATAAAGAAGAAATATTAATAAATGCTATGCTTCTAAGTGAAGAAGGAGTAGTTTGAATTAGGTTATCTAGAAGTTTGTTCCTATGTCTTAAATATGTTGTTTCCCTTATTCAATATAATTAATTGATTATAACGATCACCAAAAAATTAGATACTCATGTAAATATTAGACAGCAAGTATTGCTTAATGTTGGAATACAAATTACTTTCTCCCTAGAGGCTATTTTGCTTTTATTTATGTATTTATTTAAATGTTGGGAGAGGGGGCGCCTGGGTGGCTCAGTTGGTTAAGCGACTGCCTTCGGCTCAGGTCATGATCCTGGAGTCCCGGGATCGAGTCCCGCATCGGGCTCCCTGCTCGGCGGGGAGTCTGCTTCTCCCTCTGACCCTCCTCCCTCTCATGCTCTCTGTCTCTCATTCTTTCTCTCTCTCAAATAAATAAAAAATCTTAAAAAAAAAATAAATAAAGACTTCTTTAAATAAATAAATAAATAAATAAATAAATGTTGGGAGAGGAGGAAGGGTATCAGAATCACTCTGATCTGAAATCAGAGATTGCAATTATCTCACACCTACTCAAAAATCTTCACCAAGCTCCCCAGGTGATTATGATGCATTCATTTCCTTTTGATTAAGAAAAGTGAAGAGATGGACATATACATTAATTTCAGATGGGTGTGTACACTGATTTTATAGTAGATTCTTTTTTCTTCCTGGGAGTGGAATTCCTTTTATGAGTTGATTCATGAACTTAGAATGAAATATCTTACTAGATTATTACAGATATATGATATTGCATAATTTTGTTAAAATATTATCATACAAATTCCAACATGTTGTGAACTAATTTATTCTACCATAACTAAAGCTCAGTTGCCTACAGAAGTCAAGTATATATTTTAAGTAGAGACAGTGAAATTGCTGCTTTTGTTTGCTGACCAAATTAACTCCTAAACCATCATTTTGCCTTCTGTTTCCTAGTCTTGTGCATCTGAATCACCTGGGACTATTGCTAAGCATAGATTCTTTTGAGGAGGTTCAGAGTGGAGCCCACAAATCTGCATTTCTAACAAGCTTTCAGATGATGCTGTCCCAACAGCACTCTTGGGCCACTGGGGCTTTTATTTCTCTATGCCACATCATTTTAATAATAATATAACAGGGCGCCTGGGTGGCTCAGTTGGTTGGGCAACTGCCTTCGGCTCAGGTCATGATCCTGGAGTCCCTGGATCGAGTCCCGCGTCGGGCTCCCTGCTCGGCGGGGAGTCTGCTTCTCCCTCTCCCGCTCCCCCCCTCTTGTGCTCTTTCTCTCTCTCACTCTCTCTCTCAAATAAATAAATAAAAATCTTTAAAAAATAATAATAATATAACAAATTGCATTCCTCTGGTTCCATCCAAATTAGCAATCCTGGAAACTGGAGCCATACTTAGATTCTATTCCGTTGCTTCCAAGTTCCCGGCATTGGCCCAAGTGTGACTGCAAACTGGTTTTTCGCCTGCCTTCTAGCATTTGCCAGGGCCCTTCTACCCTGTTCCTCCTGCTACTTGGATGTCTCTGGCACTTTCCTAGGACAAACATGGGGTGTCCAATGTTCAGGCCACTACCATCACTTCAAGTGAACAAAGTCACTCTTACCAGTTTTTCATTGCATCCTTTATAGTAGTGACTTGAAACAATTAGAGTCTCACCACATTCTATTCAAAATCACTCCTTTCTCCCAAAGCCAGGTCCACTATCTAGCACCAAGCTTAGCCCCCCAGGTCTCTTCTTCCCTTAGGCTCAGAAAACTCCATGCAAATACCACTTTGAGGGCGCCTGGGTGGCTCAGATGGTTAAGCGTCTGCCTTCGGCTCAGGTCATGATGCCAGGGTCCTGGGATCGAGTCCCGCATCGGGCTCCCTGCTCCTTGGGAGCCTGTTTCTCCCTCTGCTTCTCTCTCTCTCTCTCTGTCTCTCATGAATAAATAAATAAAATCTTAAAAAAAAAAAAATACCACTTTGACAAGCCACTCCTTCGCCCGTCATTCCCACAACAAGCCCACAGAACCACTGGAATCATGGAGCGATTATAGTTTAGGCTCTTAAATTGAGATCCTCACAGATGCTATAATACAGCGTTCCTGCCTGGGTAAAGGAAAATAATAACCAGTGTTTAGTGAGGGCTGGGAGAAGCAGATGAATGAGCTGATGGGATGCATTCGCCAGCATGTGTAACTGATGAATGAGGAGGACCAGTCAGGGTTCTAGGAAGGAGCTTTATGCGACCACTGGCAAAACCTGAAGCGGCAAAAGGCAAAGAAACCCAATGCATGGCAATATGATTGACCAATGAGATGGGTCTGGCTTCTGGTGACGGTGTTATTAAAAAGGTTCGGCTACGTTCAGTCAAAACACCTCTCTAACTTTGGATTGCAGAAAGTAGCCTGCTAAATATGAGACTGTTCCAAACAGACAAGAAAATGATTCTATAATAGTGATGCTAATATGAAGTATTTGATCAACATCAACTGGAATATTTCCTATCCCAAACAAAATAAAAAACAGGACGAGCCCACCATCCCGGGGTCAGAAGAGAAGAGGCAGTGGTGGTTTGGTTCTCCCCCTGTGGTGCTCAGGGGCTCTCTCTGTCTGTCAAAGATGCTATATCCACATACATTAGGCCCTTTCTTATTTTTGAGGCCCTAAAAATAAGCTTTTTCCTTTCTTCCTATAAATCATGGTTATACGTAGAAGCTCATATGCAGGTAATTCTTGAGGACAACAAAAAACCTAGTTGGTGAGGCTAACTAAGAATACCAATTATACATGGGGGGGTAGGTAATGAACCCAGATTAACGGAAGTCCAATGCATCCCCTTTTTGTAAAAAGTCTTCTGAATCAAGTGTATTTTGATTCTATAGACTTCTTTTTCCTTCTCAAATCTAACCTGTTCATACCCCAGATCTTCTACCTGGCTCCTTGAGAAATCTGCATGTTCTTTCTAGAAGTTTGTTTGTATTCCCTGCACTAAACTTCTCTCTTCTGCCTGCCTCAACATTTTCTCCCTTGTTATCCCTGGACTGTACTGAAATGAAAACATCCATTTCTCTCTCTCTCTCTCTCTTGCCCTCCTTCTAAATGGTTGTGTTTCATTTTGATCTATTGTACTTTCTAGACCAAGGACATTTGATATTTCCTGGAGAAGTCAGGTACCTCTCGTATGCCCATCTGAGATGAGGTAGCATGTTGACATAACAGATGCACGGAGCATCAGTGCACAAGATGGTGAAAAGGTGCACACATGGAGAAGAGACCCCACCTGACACCGCTGGTTGGCATTGTAAACATCGCAATCTGTGAACCGTGCCCCAGAGCCCACCTTCTCAGAGGGCCATGGTATCCGGGAAAGGCATTGTTAGTAATGTGTTCTATAGCCTTCCAATAAAAGACTTTAAATAAAGGGAGAACTTTTCTATCAGGTAATAGTAAAACATTTACTTCGACACGCACTTGCTTTACCCAACTTGAACAAATTTGTTATTCCCAGTGGATTATTCTCATTGGTAATTCTGTAATAAAAGATTCTAGATATGGTGCATTTTAGTCACTGGCATTATAATTTTTACTTCAGAATCTCACTAATCGAATATTCATTATCTAATTATAATTAAAGTGCACAATTCCCTAAAGAATGCTTATAACGATTTAAATGAATATGGACTTAATTAAAGGAATTAAATTAGGGGATTAAAATCATTCAAAGGGGGTAAATATTTTTCTGAAAGAACTACAGAAGTGGAATACCAAGAAAGAAAAAAATAGGGGAAGGCAACAGAAAATTAGTAAAAAGAAACAAAACAGATCCCCAATGTGCTCTGATGGAGAAATATCATAGTAACTTAATTATCTTTAGTTATGGAAAAAAATAAATAAGACACGAGTCATCTAGCAAGCTCCTTGAAGATGGGAGCTATGACTGGTCTGATACGATTAATTTTTGCCTTCCCGACCAGACCAATGGTAGAGCCTGAAACCTAGTGGACTCTCAATGTCGTTAAACGAATAAGGAAGCCGAATCTGTCTCAGAATTTTAACAAGTTCATGAGTCCTTTTTCCAGTCAGCTTGTAGATACACTGTTTAAAGGAATTCATATTTGTATCTAGTTCGAATGTATACACTTGAGGTAGAATGTTGGTTGATAGTTTGAGGCTGATGAGGCTGTCATGGAGGCAGCCAGTCTCATGGGCAGAGCTGGAAACTGGTAAGGTGTCTCTTTCTCTCATGAACTCTTTCCTGCTACAGACAGAGATCATCCCTCATTACCTGGGAGAAAGCATGAACCTAAAGCAGAATTAGGCTTCTTTATACACGTGTTGAGTTTGTGTTCTAGTCGTGCTAAACATTAAAAAGGAAATGATTTGGAGTCATTTGTTGGACAGTGTTGTAAAGGAAATTGATGAGTTTAATAATAGTTAACATCAAGTGAACTGTAGGAAGCTGCCATTTTTATATGTCAAACACAGTTGAATTTCACATAGTTAAACCTAATATTTATTGAATGCTTACTTTGTGCTATAGCCATGGTGCTATGTAATTTACCAGATGTTAACTGATTTAAATTTCACCCACCCAAAAAACTTTTAACAGACGAGGAAATTGAAACTTAAGTAACTTGCCCAACGTGGAAGGAGGACCCTCTTTTCTTAAGCGGAATACCATCCTGCCCAGGAAAAATATCAGTGTTGTAAATGACGCTGTCAAAGTCTGGCCTTCCAGTCACTTAAGTCATCAACAAAAATGTGACAGTGAGATACACCATGGTTAATTCACAATGCAAATTGTCTGCTTTTTAAAAGGTGAAATTTACTTATAATACAGAGATGATTGTCACTGCAATACCAAGGTCAAGTCCTGTGGCTACAAAAATGAGTAAGACATGATCTTTATTCAAGGAAAAGAGGTCACATTGAAGTGTGGAGGACAGAGAATTATAAAACCTACTATATCATTAGGGTTATATTTTTGTGGGCCCCAGTTTCCAATCCAAAAACAAAGCTATATAGTAGGAATGTACTATAGAGATAAAGAGAAAAAAAATTGAAACCAAGAAGGTCCCAGAAAACTCCTAATCTGTCAGCCACAACTCTATTGTCTACATAAATAAATTACAATGGAAGTCCAGAGGAAGAAGCCATTAATTCATTTTGGAGACACCAGGGAAAGTTTCACAGAAGAGATGACAGCTGGTCAAGGCCTTAAGAATGAGTGGAATTTTAACAGGTGAAATAGGAACCACATTCCAGAACAGGAAACATGTGCGGAGGAAGGTATGAAAGTAAACAAAATTGAGTAATAATAAATGGCTCAGGTGGCAAAGATTGGATGCCACAGTATATTCTATATTCCCGGAACCCTCAGAGCACATGGTGTATTAAAACGGGCTCATTGTGAAGGGACCAGGATTGGGAACTTGAACTTGGTCCTAGAAAACAATAACAAGCCACCAATGCTTTGTCCCTCTTGAGCTGTAATCTTCATAGTGTGAAGTGTACAGATCTTACACATACAGCTCAGTTGTTTTTATGTATTGATATAGTTATGAAATTATTGCCTAGATCAAGATCTACAACAGCAACATGGCCAGCTCCCTAGTTCCCTTGTACCCTCTCCTAAATAGTCCCCATAAAGTTTACTCTCCTAACTTACATTACCATAAGTTATTTTTGCCTGTTCCTGACTGGTCTTATAAATGGAATCATTCAGCATGTACTCTTCTGTGTTTGGCTTTTTTTCCTCAATATTTTGTCTTTGAGATTTACTATATTTTTATGCATAGTGGTGGTTCATTTTATTTCATTATTGTGTCTTACTCCATCATTTTTTTTTTCCCATGGAAGGAAAATTAATTTAGTGGGCTTTATTACAGAAGCGCAAGCGTTGTCTTATACTAATTGGTTAAGACACACATATCTTCGAAGATTTTATTTGAGAGGGAGAGAAAGAGGGGACATGCAAGAGCAGGGGGAGGAGGAATCAGACTCCCCACTAAGCAGGGAGCCTGACACTGGGCTCCATCCCAGGATACTGGGATCATGACCTAAGCCAAAGGCAGACACCTCCCAGGACCCTGGGATCATGAGCTGAGCCAAAGGCAGACACTTAACCGACTGAGCCACTCGGGCGCCCCTTGACACACATATCTTTGATGGGAACAAGTATAAACAGCAGATACAGCACTGGTAGTTAAGATGTTAAGGACTCACCAATATTCTCTATTTGTCTGTCTCTTAATCTCATCTATTAAGCTCTATAAATGATCTACCATGAAAGCTGCATTTGAAAAGCCATTGAAAGACAAAAATCATGCTTCACAGAATGGTACAATGCAAAACATTATTTCTCAAAATATTAATATGTGTGCTGGGAAAAAAAGTCCATTTTCCAGAATGCTGGGTTAAAGGTAAATATGTTTTACTCAGTGTAGAAGGATCATCAGTCTTTGTTATGCTCATTGGTATTTTGTGTCCCCAAGAGTGAAATAAAGAATATATGTAGCATTTCCCACACTTGGGAAATCAAATATCTCTTTTCCCCCAGAAAACTGGCTACCCTCGCCCAGAATTAATGTTCCCCAAACTCAACAGAAAAAGTGATATACAACTGTATGGATTTAACTGTGAATTACGTCATCTTCCACCAAAAGTCACGTTAAAATCCTAACCCCCAATGTAACTATATTTGGAGATAGATAGGACCTTTAAGGAGATAATTAAGATTAAATGAGGTCATAACAGTGGAGTCCTAGTTCCGTAGGATGGGTGTCCTTATAAGAAGAGGAAGAGACACAGAGCCAGCTCGAGCTCTCTGTGTGTACATAGGAAAGACCGTGGGGGGACCTAGAGAAAAGGTGGCTCTCTGTCAGCCACGGAGAGAAGCCTCACCAGACAGCCCTGCTGGCCCTTTGATCTAGACTTCCAGCCTCCGGAACTGCAGGAAAATAAATACCAGTTTCAAGCCCCCCAATCTGTGGTATCTTGTTGTGACAGCTCAAGCAGACTAATGCAACAACCTCTAAGTCAAGTAAGAATCAGTCATCACCGTGTGGGCATCTCAAGGAAATAAACGACTAAATCCTCCCAGGCTTGTTTGTATCCCTTTCCTGTTTCATTTTCAGATGATTTGCAAACTGGACACTCTGCCCCATCAGAAGAGTGTGGCAACTTCCCCTTCTGGATCCTACCAAGAGCAAAATGAAATCTCACAAACAAGACACTTACATGTTTTATTCTTTCCATAAAACTGACGCTAAATTGAGTTTTGCATTGTTTAAGATCTGCATCGTCCCTCACTCCTTTCTCTGGTGGTATTTGTGATTCCTCAATTAATAGCAATGGATATTTACTGCCTTTATTCTAAGGGGAGGATTTATATGACTTTTAACTTCTGTAAGTTGGACTACATCATAAATGGTTCACCCTCTAAATTACAAAGTAAGCTTGCCAATAGAGGTGACCTTGTTTATTAAAATCTAATTAACAGAAGTTTTAGAATGTCCCTGAGAGGGTTACTGAATTTCTGTTTTTCTCCAAACCCAATAAACATCCAAGACCTAGCTGGCTAGAGTGAACCACAGAGCTCAGAACCTCACTGTGAAATTATCTAGTTAGTGCTTCCGTCAGCCATTTTCTCCAAGAGTGCATTTCTCCATGAATCGTTTCCCAAAATATAGTGGCTAGCCTATTTCAGAGGCCAGGTATATCTCACTTGATTAGTTATGATTTGAAGAAAGCGACCCAGGTGCTTTTTGCTCCTAGGATCGGAACAAGAGGATGCTGAACTTATTTACATTCCCCGGCAATGGGCAGAATGTCCTCTTTATGTGGCACTTTAAGTCATTCTCTGGACAAAGTTCTATGGTATCTATATGCTATTTGTAAACAGAAGACATGCGTGAGTTTTGCTTCCAAGCTTGGATAATAATATGGGCAAATGGATTATAGACATATGTGATAAACCATAATTAATTGACTCAGTCCCAGCCTATGAACAAAAAATCTCGAACTCCTATAGTCTTAGGATTATCCTGTCACTTCTTCCATTTGTCATTTCTCATCCCAACTTTAAAACAAGAGTTTACAGTTGGTCTCTCCTCTCTCATTTTCCATTTGATGACCAATCACTGAAATTTTTCTTCATTACTTCCTGGAACCTTCGAGATATGCCCACCAATGATCTCCATATTGATACAGCTGATGTGCACGTTTTTAAAATACTAGACATTTTTTGCGATATTTAATATAATTAACTGCTTTTTTTCTCTCCCTGAAGTTCTCTATTCCCTTGCCTTATCTTACACATAATTGTTCTGGCTCCCTTCCAGATTTTAGATAATTTATTTTCAGCTTCCTTGGGTCGTCCTTCTTCCTTCATGCATGAGACTAATCACATTCTTAAGCCTCTTCCTGTGGCTGCCTTTGGCTTTACCTTAGTCACAGTTACTGAGAGATGTTTTAGAGTTTTATTTTTATTTGAACCATCTCATCCTGAGGAGTAAATGTTTTTCATTACCATTGCTGAGGTCTTTTTCGCATGTCTACGTTTCACAGCATCTTCAAGATATTGATAACATAAAAAAAAATATTGATCATCTTAAGGGCCCCCCAGAGTTCAGAGACAGGTAGAGGAAACCACTTCTACCTTCAAACAATCTTTGGTGTCCACTAGGGGAACAAAATGACCTGCTGAGATGAAGTGGGAATGACAAGGTATGTCAAAAATGATGTGATGTTTGTAGAGAAAAGATTGTGGTTGAATCGATATAAGAGTCATTTCTATGGATTTGTGCTACTTGGAGGGGGCTTTAGAAATAGCAACAGGAAGAAAAAGCAATGCTTCTTAGTTAAAAGAAGAATGCTTATATCACTGAAAAACAGAGCCTTTTAAAAAGGACAGGTAAATCCATAAAATAAAAATTCAAGGTATATTGAACTGGCTTCTGAGGCCAGATTCATCAGAACTAAATGCTCTTTGGCAAAGATCAATCTGTTTAAGTAAAAATTTAGGGAACAGAGAGTCTGATGATTGTTTTTCATGATTGGAAAGCTCTGTGGGGACAGTGAAGGAATACTTTACACACATACTATGATAAAAATTCGCTATTATAAAAATCAGCCAGATTTAGAAAGTCTTTCATACCCAAGGAAGGGATCAGAAATTAGCTTTCTCCTGTTGTCTTAGAGCTTCAGTACTGACTTCAAGGCTATGAACTAAGCATAGGAGGCCCCCACATTGTAACTCTGGGGGCAGCTCTGCCAACATAACCCAGTTATCTACCCCAGGTGATGCAAGAGAAGCTTAAAATTCCTGGAAAAGTCTAAGAGACCAATGGAAAAGATTTATTCGCAGAGTTGTTAGCGTATTCTATCTGTCTCTAACCATCACCACCATCATGAGAGCGGGAAAGCGGGAGCTTCTGGTGAATGAATCAGAGAGCTTGCCCTGTGTCTGCTGGAGTGAAACATGATGGCATGGACTCACATCAGCCTGGAGGAGCCCTGCATGGCTTCGAGGGGGGGACCTGGCATATTGTCAATGGCCTCCCCTTTCAGAGTTCCAAGAGACAGGAGTGCACTGTGGGCCAGATATACAACCTATGGAATGAAGCCAGCCATGCAGAATCTTGAAAGGAACCCACCCCAGGGCCACTGAGCCAGAAGCGAGACTGCAGGTGATCCTGCAAAAGCAGAGGGGAGACATCAGTGATCAGATACCTGTGCCTTTCTGACCTCTGCATTTGTCTGTTAGTTGCAAATGAAGCTTCAGGAATACTGAAGGAACACAGAATATTCACCCTAATTTTTAAAGGTACATGAGGCTAATACAAGTGAAGGTTTTCCCATTGGCTACTTTTGAGATGCCGGGAGTTGACCATGAACTGCTAGAGATGAAAATACATGGAAATTTAAGTATGCTTCACATCAAGGGCTACCTCCTTGCTAACCATATAATAATTATACAACGTGAGGCACAATTTTCAAAAACACAAGGAGCTCTTGCTTAAGGGAATATGAGTGTAGATAGATGAAGTAAACTGTAAATAGTCCAAACTAGTCCCCAATCCAGTGAGACAAATTTGCTATGTGATAAAAACATAGACTCTCCTATCATTTCTAGAAAAACAACTGAAATTATTTTAGCAGAATTTAAGAAATGTAAATAAACATGCATGCATCTCCCTTTTTTTAGCTTCTGGAGTTGTGGAGATTGGTTTGTTTTGCCTAGTTCAGCCACTAAGTAAGTACCTTAGACCAGGCATAGTTTTTTTTTTTTTTTAAGATTTTTATTTATTTTTTGACAGAGAGAGAGAGACAGCGAGAGAGAGAACACAAGAAGGGGGAGTGGGAGAGGGAGAAGCAGGCTTCCCGCTGAGCAGGGAGCCCGACGCGGGGCTTGATCCCAGGATTCTGGGATCATGACCTGAGCTGAAGGTAGACGCTAAACGACTGAGCCACCCAGGCGCCCCGACCAGGCATAGTTTTATTCCAAATCTGTTACCTCATCTGAAAAATAAGGGTGATAACTAGATCATCTCCAAAAACATAGGCTGGATACTATATTAATAGTTTCTGGGGAAACTACATAGAACCATGAATTCCTGTGCTCAAAAGCTACCAATGACCTCATCCCTTGAAAAACAGACCTAACATTCATTACATTTGTGCCACACATTTAAGTTAGCCAAATTTGTTCCAACGATTATTACTTGTTGTTCTAGAATAACAAACAAGCAAACATTAAGTGGAATCAGAGAACTACAGAGGAGGAAAAAAAATATTTTCCTCTACCTAGCATAGGATCTCCAGTTGGGGTCCTCTAAATTAGACTGGCCAGAGACAGATTAGCAAGAGAAAAACAAAGAGAAGTTTAGTAACATGTGCATGATGCATGTTCACATCAGAGCACTCAGTGATGAATAATCCAAAAAGATGGCTAAAACTTGGACTTATATACCATCTTAAGCCAAAGGACAAAGGGATTTCGGCTTCTGGATGGGAGCAAGTTATGAAAAAGGGACCAGGAAAGTATGGTAAGCAAGAGTTGTTTAGTAAGATTTGTTTTCCAGATTCAGTCAGTACCTTCTCCATTAAAAAGAGTTGTTGGGTCCTTCTTTCGGGTACAGAAGAGGGAGACCTGTCTACAAAAGGAAATTTTTTCCTTTATGAAAGGAACATTTGTGCCTTTTCCAGAGCTTTTCCTGTTTCTACTGATCTCAGTGATCTTTAGTTCAAAAGAATTTATGTAGGAAAGAAGCATATTTTTTGGAGATGCATATTCTGATACCCTTCAGAACCAAGATATATCATAACTTATTTTTACAAAGAAACAACAGCCCAGATAAATTTAGGAGCTTACTTTTATGTAAAAGAAGGGTTGAATTAGTACTATAGTCTTTCAAATCTAATTCTTTCCACTATATTAATTATATATGAGACTTTGAATTGAATACTACTTTCTAAAGAAGAAATAAAACCTCAATTAGAGGAAAGGAATAGTAAAAGTTTTTTCAAGAGCATTCAAGGAACTCCCATTATGAGAAGAGTTTTCTGTCTCATCTTTTACCATTGATAGTAAGCATGTACTAATTACTATTTTAGGATTGTGCCTAGTTAACTTCTATGTTTATTCCTGTATTTATTCAACCATGAAACATATGGAGTGAGCTACTTTTAGGTGTCTACAGTATTTGGTTTATAAAGTTGCATGAGACAATATATATGGCCTCAAGGAACTTGCATTCCAGAAGGAAAATCAAAGAAGAACATTTTGCATAGAATCCTGAAATGGTTACTAAGGGTTTTCTAAGAGATTGTAAACTGAAGAGATAATTGTCTTGCATTTATAAAAGGCCTAAGCTATTCCCACTGGAAAGGAGTAATTGAATCTGTAATTATTTTCATTTCATAGGGGACCTAGACATGGATTCTAAAGATCTGATTGTGATGGTTGTTTTCTTAATTACTCTAATTGCTTTGTAGAGAATACTACCTTTCATCCATTGAGAAAAGCTCAATGGTCAATAGTGACTGAGGACACCATTAGAAGTACTTTAAAAGTTCTACTTTATCATGTATCAGACTGTTGGCTGTTTATTTCAGCTTCTGATGATCCAGCCATGCTGAGATAGCCCCTGTGTGTTCTAGGAACAAAGGCATTGACTTCTGGTCATGATTTTTGTAAAGGAACATAAAGAAACTGGCAGACCTGCTCCATGCTGACAGTAGGGCTGCCCTTCTAAGAACAGGTAATCCCCTCACCTCCATATAGTCATTTCAATTCCTCCCTCTCCCCAATCCAGCCTCCACAATTCATAGAGATCTGGTTTCTGGGAGTAGCCCTTTGTCTCATTCCATGGATGGAAACAATGGTTGTCACATTATTCCCTGGAAGCAGGTTCTAATAGGGGCCAGGATAGAGGGATAGCATTAGTTTCTTGTTAAGGGAAAAGGGGGTGGGGTGCATCCCCAGGCAGAGAAAATGTCGCAAGACGGAGTTGATGACAAAAAGAAAAGACAAAGAACAAAAATTCTCATTTAATTTCAAAAAAATGTTTTAACTAGAACTAGCCTTGACTTAAATTTATTGGTTTCCCATATTTCTTATGCACATTAGGTATGAACTAATACACAGTCAGGTAGCATTTGACATTATACCCTGAAGAAGCATTTCATTCCTGGGTAGAGTCACTCTGTGTATTGGATGTGTTCCTGAAGAATTATTTGGGAGTCAAACTTTGTCAGGTTCAACCGTATGCATATCCCTATTTCCTGTACTTCCAAAGTTGCAAGGATTAAATGAGATCATCCATGGTGAAAGGACTTTAAATATTTTAAAACTATACAACTGTAAGTTATTTATGTGCTTTTTGATTCAAAAGATGGAAAGACTAAGAATGCAAAGGTTTTTTGATAAAAATAACTACCAATGAATCTAACATTTTTAGTGAAACTTACTAGAAGAATATTAACTTTCCAGAAAAACTCAAGAAAATTCTTGTAGGGTTTTACCATTTGACCTACTTTTTCTGATTACTCACTAAGAAAAAGGTATTTGTCTGGGGATAGCTATTAAGAGGCAGGAAGGATGGAAAGATACAAACACAGGTAATGTGAACATATTTTTTTAATCAAAAATCACACAAAAGATTACAAATAGTTTAGAAATGAGATGAGGATATGCTAAAAAGTTTTGGCATTTCCGGGATATTAATTGCAAATGGTGACAGGTGAACAGAACTTTATTGTTAGGCATGTCCTGAAAAACCCAGGAGGTTTGGTTTTTGAGGAATGAGGTACAGTTCCTATTTTAAAGATAGTTTGGGACAGTGACAAGCATAGCAGGCTGGGGTCAAGGGTACAAATGCTGAATAAGGAATGAGGGTGAGACTTGAACATGGGTAATATTGGTGGAGTGTCCTGCGCCATTTTAAAATCTCGTCCCCTGTTAAAAGAATGCTTACAGAAGCCAAGGGTGAGAACAGACTGAACGAGGGTGTTCAGGGGACAGTGTTCTGAGATCATATTTAGGAAGCAAGGTTAGTGGAATATGTAAATGTTGATACAGGGTAAGGCCCCTAAAAAAAGGAGTCAGTAGAGATTCTGTAGCCCCAGGTACATACTCACAAAGCCAGGAAATAGACCATTTCGTACTTCCACGTGCTACCACTTCCAGTGACATGTGTAGAAAGGAAATGCCTTTCCCATTGAAAGCTGATATTCACGACTGTCTACAGTCCTTTTTTTTTAATGACTATTGAAATATAATTTACATGCCATAAACATTCACCCATTTTAAGTATATGATTCGAGGAATTTTAGTTAATTTACTGAGCTGTGCAAAAAATGACCTCAGTCCCAATTTAGGACATGTTCATTACCCCTATAAGATTTCTGTTTATCATAAATCCTTGTTCCCATGCCCAGCCCCATGCAACCACTAACCTAGTTTCTGTCTCTATACCTTTGCCTTGTCTGGACATTCTGTATAAATGAAATTATACAATATGTGGTCTTCTGTGTCTGGCTTATTTCACTTAGCAAGATGTTTCTGAGGTTTATTCATTTTGCTTATTTCATTTTGCATATTTCACTTCCTTTATTGCTGAATAATGTTCCTTGTATGGATCACTACACTTTATCCATTCACCAGTTGGTAGACATTTGAGTTGTTTCCACTTTGGGGCAATTATGAATAAAGCTGCTATGAACAGCTACCTAAAAGTCCTTGTGTGACCATCAGCTTTCATTTCTCTTGGGTAGATATCCATGAATGGAATTATTGGATCATATGGTAAATCTGTGCTTAACTTTTTTTTTAAGATTTATTTATTTGAGAAAGCACAAGGGGAGGAGCAGAGGGCGAGGGAGAGAGAGAATTTCTAGCAGACTCCCTGCTGAGTACAGAGCCTGACATAGGGCTCACTCAATCCCACGACCCCAAGATCATGACTTGAGCGGAAATCAAGAGCCAGCTGCTTGACCGACTGAGCCACCCAGGTCCCTGTGCTTAACTTTTAAAAAACTCTCAAACTGTTTTCTAAAGCAACTGTACCACTTTACAATGCCACCAGCAATGTATGATTACTCCAGCTTCTTCCAATCCTCATCAACACTTGTTATTGCCTGTCTATTTATATTATTATTATAGCTGCTCTGGTAGGAGGGATGTCTCATCTCAGTCTCATTTTAATGGCATTTTCTGTAGTTATTAATAATACCAGGCATTGGGCGCCTGGGTGGCTCAGTTGGTTGGGCTACTGCCTTCGGCTCAGGTCATGATCCTGGAGTCCCGGGATCGAGTCCCACATCAGGCTCCCTGCTCAGCAGGGAGTCTGCTTCTCCCTCTGACCCTCCTCCCTCTCATGCTCTCTCTCTCTCATTCTCTCTCTCACAAATAAATAAAAAATTAAAAAAAAATTATTATAAAAAAAAATAATACCAAGCATTATCTCATGCTTTGATTTCCCATTTCTACGCCTCTTGGTGAGACATCCTCTGTAGCTAAAACTTTGACTTTCCTGGATTCTTCCAGAAATTTCTAGCTTAGGTGATGCTGTGATGGAAATGCATAAAGCTCACGGACTGTAATTCTGGTTGTTGTTGTTGTTAAGTAGACAAGTAGTTCTAAAACTTTACAAAGGAGAAATTCTTCTCTGCTAAAATTATAGGACAGATTCATAGCATGGTAACTTTTATAACATCCAGTGGAAGATCAAACTCACAACTGCAAAAATTTGGGATGTCTATTTTTCTTAGGGTTTCTTTTTTTTTTTCCACTGAGCTAAGGGCAAGGCCAAACTGCCTAGAGGCTTGTTTGCTTTCTTAGTAGGGATACGAAAAGAAGGCAAGAGAAGAACAACAGAATTCTTCAGGAAAATAGTACTGAAGCAAAATAACAGTAAGGCCAGGTTAGAGAAGGAAAATCCACAGAATCAAGTTTTACTTTAATAACAATGCTGATAGAAATATTATGCAAGAATCTGAGTTCAGGGCCTATTTGAAATGGATGATAGAATTTTTCTAATGTACAAGCCCAGTAACAGATGTAATTAGATTATGCTAACATGATAAATAGTTACTGAATATCTCCCTAAATTAGATTGACCTCCATCTGTAAAGATCATAACTTTCAATGAAGGCTTGTTTTGCTTGCTAAATAATTTTCATATAGGTGCTAAGACAGCAGTCTTATAAATGTGCTCATGGGTCCCTCTCCAGTTTATGTCTTTTCACCTACATGTCTTTTTGGAAGTGGATTGTGCTTCCTAAGACAGCAGACTACACATTCCTTTCAAGTGTACATGGGGCATTCTCCAGAATAGCTCACCCATTAGATCAAAAATCAGGCCTCAACAAATACAAAAAGATTGAAAGCATCCATGCACCTTTTCTGACCACAACACTATGAAAGTAGAGGTCAACCACAAGAAAAAATTTGGAGACCGCAAATACATGGAGTTTAAACAACATGCTACTAAACTATGAATGGGTCAACCAGGAAATAAAAGAAGAAATAAAAAATACATGGAAAGAAGAGAAAATGAAAACACAACAGCCTAAAACATTTGGGATGCAGCAAAGTGGTCCTACGAGGAAAGTATATAGCAATACAGGCCTACCTCAAGAAGCAAGGAAATTCTCAAATAAACAACCTGCCCTTTCACATAAAGGAGCTAGAAAAAGAACAACAAATGAAGCCTAAAGCCAGCAGAAGGAAGGAAATAATAAAGATTAGAACAGAAACAAATGATATAGAAACTAAAAAAAAAAAAACCAAAACAACAAAACAATAGGACAGATCAATGAAACCAGGAGCTGGTTCTTTGAAAAAATCAATTAAATTGATAAGCCTCTATCCAGACTTATCAAAAAGAAAAGACAAAGGAACCAAATAAATAAAATCACAAATGAGTAAGGAAAAATAACAGCCAACACCACAGAAATACAACTACAAGAGAATATTATGAAAAACTATATGCCAAAAAATTGGAGAACCTGGATGAAATGGATCAATTCCTAGAAACATGTAAACTACCAAAACCAAAACAGGAAGAAATAGAAAACTTGAACAGACCAATAACCAGCAAAGAATTGAATCAGTAATCAAAACTCTCCCAACAAACTAAAGTCTAGTGTCAGATGGCTTCCCAGAGGAATTCTACCAAACACTTAAAGAAGAGTTAATACCTATTCTTCTCAAACTATTCCAAAAAAATTGAAAAAGAAGGAAAACTTCCAAATTCATTCTATGAGGCCAGCATTACCCTGATACCAAAACTAGATAAAGACTCTACTAAAAAAGAAGGCTACAGGTCAATAGCCCTGATGAACATGGCAAAAATTCTTAATAAAATACTAGCAAACCAAATCCAACAGTACATTAAAAAAATCATTCACCACAATCAAGTGGGATTTATTCCTGGGCTACAAGGGTGGTTCAGTATTTGCAAATCAATCAATGTAATATACCACATTAATAAAAGAAAGGATAAGAACCATATGATCATTTTTTTAAAAGATTTTATTTAGGGGTGCCTGGGTGGCTCAGCCGTTAAGCGTCTGCCTTCGGCTCAGGTCATGGTCCCAGGGTCCTGGGATCGAGCCCCGCATGGGGCTCCCTGCTCCGCGGGAAGCCTGCTTCTCCCTCTCCCACTCCCCCTGCTTGTGTTCCCTCTCTCGCTGTGTCTCTGTCAAATAAAAAAAAAAAAATCTAAAAAGATTTTATTTATTCATTTGAGAGAGAGACAGAGCACAAGCAGGGGGGGAGGCAGAGGGAGAGGGAGAAGCAGGCTCCCCGCTGAGCAGGGAACCCGATGCAGGCTTGATCCCAGGACCTGGAGATCATGACCTGAGCCAAAGGCAGACACACCCCATATGATCATTTCAATAGATGCAGAAAAAGCATTTGACAAAGTACAACATCCATTCATGATAAAAACCCTCAACAAAGTAGGTTTAGAGGAAACATACCTCAACATCACAAAAGCCATATATGAAAAACCCACAGCTAATGTCATCCTCAATGGGGAAAAACTGAGAGTTTTTCCTCCATGGTCAGGAACAAGACAGGCATGTCCACCCTCACCACTTTTATTCAACATAGTATTAGAAGTCCTAGCCACAGCAATCGGACAACAAAAAGAAATAAAAGGAATCCAAATTGGTAAGGAAGAAGTGAAACTTTCACTATTTGCAGATTTCATGATACTCTATATAGAAAACCAAAAGATTCCACCCAAAAACTGCCAGAACTGATAAACAAATTCAGTAAAGTTGCAGGATACAAAATCAACATACAGAAATCTGTTGCATTTCTGTACACCAAAATGAAGCAGCAGAACAAGAAATTAAGGAATCAGTCCCATTTACATTTGCACCAAAAATAATAAGATACCTGGGGATAAACCTAACCAAAGAGGTGAAAGACCTGTACTCTGAAAACTATAAAACACTGATGAAAGAAATTGAAGAGGACACAAAGAAATGGAAAGACATTCCATGCTCACAGATTGAAAGAACAAATATTGTTAAAATGTCTCTACTACCCAAAGCAATCTACAGATTTAATGCAATCCCTATCAAAATACCACCAGCATTTTTCACAGAGCTAGAACAAACAATCCTAGAATTCGTGTGGAACCACAGAAGACCCTGAACAGCCAAAGCAGTCTTAAATCAGAAAAGCAAAGCTGGAGGCATCACAATTCCGGACTTCAAGTTATATTACAAAGCTGTAGTGATCAAAACAATATGATACTGGTGCAAAAATAGATACATAGATCAAGAGAACAGAATAGAAAGCCCAAAAATGATTCCACACTATATGGTCAATTAGTCCTTGACAAAAGTGGCAAGAATATGCAATGAGAAAAATACAGTCTCTTCAACAAATGGTGTTGGAAAAACTGGACAGCTACATGCAAAAGAATGAAACTGGACCACTTTCTTATACCATACACACAAACTAAATTTGAGACCCAAAACCATTAAAATCCTAGAGGAGAACACAGGAAGTAAGCTGTTTGATATGGGCTGTAGCAGCTTCTTTCTAGATATGTCTCCTGAGGCAAGGGGAACAAAAGCAAAAATAAACTAGACTTCATCAAAATAAAAGCCTTCTGCACAGTGAAGGAAATAATCAACAAAACTAAAAGGCAACCTACGGAATGGGAGAAGATATTTGCAAGTGAATATCTGATAAGGGGTTAGTATCCAAAATATATAAAGAACTTATAAAACTCAACACCCCCAAAATGAATAATCCAATTAAAAATTGGGCAGAAGACATGGATAGAGATTTTTCTGAAGAAGACAAACAGATGGCCAACAGACATGAAAAAATGCTCAACAGTGCTGATCATCAGGGAGATACAAATCAAAATTATAGTGAGCTATCACCTCATACCTGTCAGAATTGCTAAAATCAACAACACAAGAAACAACAGGTGTTGGTGGTGAGAATGTGGAGAAAGAGGAACCCTCTTACACTGTTGGTGGGAATGCAAGCTGGTGCCACCAGTCTTGAAAACAGTGTGGAAATTCCTCAAAAAGTTAAAGATAGAACTACCCTACTACAATCCAGCAATTGCCCTACGAGGTATTTACCCAAAGAATACAAGAACACTAATTCAAAGGGATACATGCACCCTGATGTTTATAGTAGCATTATCTATAATAGCCAAATTATGGAAACAGCCCAAGCGTCTGATGAATGGATAAAGAAGCGAGACATATAATGAAATCTTACTCAGCCATAAAAAAGAATGAAACCTGGCCATTGCAACCACATGGATGAAGCCAGACGGTATAATGCTAAGCGAAATAAGTCAGAGAAACAGAAATACCCTATGATTTCACTTATATGTGGAATTTAAGAAACAAAAAAAGCAAAGGGCAAAAATAAGAGAGAGAGACAGAGAGGGAAAGAGAAAGCCAAAGCAAGATACAGACTCTTAATTATAGAGGACAAACTTCGGTTACCATAAGGGAAGGGTGGGGTAGGGGAATGGGTGAGTTAGGTGATGGGGATTAAGGAGTGCACTTATGATGAGCACCAGGTGATGTATGGAACTGTTGAATCACTATATTGTAGACCTGAAACTAATATAACATGGCATGTGAACTAAGTGGAATTAAAATAAAAACTAAACAAAGAAAAGAAAGTGGGTTGTGCCGTAAGATCACATCAGAAACTCTGTACTAGTCACATCACTTCATTGCCATCTATGAATTTGTTTTCACAACCAGTTTGTTTCTAGCAGGCTGCTTTGTGAGTTTCACACACAGCTGTTTGTAACTTTAAAATCTCTGGAGCCCTATTTAGATCTCTGCCTAAAAAATGATTGAGGGGGTAACTTTAACTTTTTTTCTCAGCTCTGTTTTCTTGGTTTGGTAGGGAATATCTGAGTGTTACAATTGTTAGCTGATCTGAAGCCTTTGGGAAACTTCAATATGCCATTCAAAACAGTGGTTAAGGGGCACCAGGGTGGCTCAGTTGGTTAAGCATCTACCTTCAGTTCAGGTCATGATCCCAGAGTCTTGGGATCGAGTCCCACATCGGGCTCCTTGCTGGGCGGGGAGCCTGCTTCTCCCTCTGCCTGCCTCGCTTTCTCTCTCTGTCTCTCTGACAAATAAATAAACAATAAAATCTTAAAAAAAAAAAAAAAGCAGTGGTTAATTTGGGGATGAGGTAGTTCTCGATCTTTTACTTAGGATGTAGATGGAGTAGGGTATGCATGAGAATAAAACATTATGGTTATCTAATGGATAGGGTAGAAGCTACAGGGGAGGTGATTTGGACTATACTGAGTTCCATGTGCAAGTGGATGTGAAATCCTGGTGTAAACCAAAAATAATGCTTATTAGACAATAATCTCTAACCTCACCTCCAGCCCCCAAGTATATGACCCTGCTGGGTCACATGGCAACTAAAGTTTCCTAGATTTGCTTTAAATTCAAGGTAGTAGCCCAGTTGAATTGGTGGGGAAGTCAAGGAGGAAAGGCTGTTGAAGAGCTTTCTCTGCTTAAGAGAAATATATGCCCTAGAGCTGCTCAGGTACCCTTGGTATCTGAATTTTTTCACATATTGAATATGGATTAGAAGAACGAAATCAGATGACATTTGATGGCAAAAATGTTTATAAGCAAATAGCCTTCTTACATTTTGGTATAAAGCTGTGAACTTCATAACTTTGTAAAGCAAGATATAAAGCAAATACAAGAGGAAAATAAAGTACTTTTACTAAAAAAAAAACAAAAACAAAAAAACATTATGGTTATCTTTGAACTTGCAACTTAAAAATAACCTCACCATTTCAGAAGATCTAATTGTATACAAAAAGGAACTCTACATTTATGAGATTATTACAAAGATTTAAAAATTGTGTCTCCAAGTTGTTAACCTGTATAGATGTATAAATTCTTATAAGGTTACAGACATTCGATTTTGGCAAGAAGATTACACAATGATTGGAATATTTCCAAACATCTGTTTTCAAATTGCTCTTACATTAGCACAAATTTGGTATAAAGTGGTTGCTTTCTCACTCAACATAAATGAATCGACAATGGCAGGTATTGGCAAGGATGATGAGCATCCTGATACATGACTGCCTGCCATATAGTGCAGTCAATCCAAACATTAATTATTAACAAAGTTTAAATTATTTCTCACTTTTCGATTAAATAAATTTTAGCTTAAATGTTTCTTTCCCCACCTCAGAGATATTCCTATGTCTCTTCCCTAATTGCACACTCAACTGTGGGGACGAGTTGCATGACAGTCCACCATGGTAATCAGTGGAATATTTGCTCAATAAATTCCCAAAGGAAAAATGGATCCTGATGATTTAGAGCAGGAGTTGGCAGATTTCTTCTATAAAGGGCCAGATAATAAATATTTTAGGCTTCAAGTGCCATATGGTCTCTGTCGCAACTACTCAATTTCGCCATTGTAGTGTAAAGCACCATAGACCATATGTTTTTTTTTAAAAAAGTGGCTGCGTTTCAATATAACTTTATTTATGCACACTCACTGAATTTCATGTAATTTTCACATGACACAAAATATTATTCTGCTCTGGATTTTTTCCAACCCCTTGAAATGCAAAAATCATTCTTGGCTCATGGGCCAACAAGATGAATAGTTGTCAGCACTTAGTTTGCAGGCTCCTGATTTAGAGTCATGTAATTCTAAGTGATAATGAACTTGTGGAGAATATCAGGCTGAAATTCCACAGGAATGCACATCATTCCTAGGAGGTTGTCAAATTCCAGTATGTTATTAAAGGGTGTTTTCATTTATTGTTGCTTTAAGAAACATTACATATCAAGTTTAATGGCAAACTTTTTTTTCCCCTTTCTAATGTGATTTTAATTGATAGAAGTTCTAATAAAAGGAGTTGGGTTTGCAAAAGATTCCACTGAGATATTTGAGGCCAGGTCATCAGTAGATAAAATGTCAATGAGAATCACAGGGCTTTTCTGCATGATCTTAGTTCTTACTTGATAAACAAATCTTAAAAAAAAAAAAAAGAAAATTATTTTGGAAGCTCAAGGACAATGCAAAAAACAAAGGAGTGTAAAAATACACTTTTTTTGAGGCTCACTGGCTGAATTCTGACTCCTTCCTGGGTTTTCCATGGATCCTGACCCATGAGGGAGTGCGTGTTCACTGACATTCCAGAAGGTTGGAGGGATAAGTAACTATTCCTAACAGCATAGCATTTTAAAGGCAGGCGTCCAAGTTGGTTCTCCTCAATTCCCTGAACTATTTGCCAAGAGATGTGAAAGACAAATCTTTAACCTGATTCTTGAATTGCCTCTCTATCTGGATGCATTCTATCATCCAAAGTCAGTTTTCTGTTACCAGCTGTGTGTACAATTTCAAAATTGTTATTTATATTCACACTGCACAATGCAAAAGAAATCATACAAAAGGGTAAGTCTGTGGGATGATTTTATAATGATTTGTGCCTCCCATCCATCCAGCCCCAAATGAGGGGATTTCTCAACCACAGCAGCGCAAAAAGATGAGGGGGCAGGGATTTCTTCTTAAGGTGAAGTCTGCGCTGCACCATATCTCATGTTGGGCTCATCTCCTAGATTTCTGTGCTCCTCTTCCTTTATTTAGGGTGGGTACAGGGTAGAGTTAGGAGACCTGAAACAAGATAAGTATAGAATAAGCAGGAAAATGAATCCAAGAGAAAAACCAAATTGGGCTTGAATCTTCACTCTTTATTATAGATGGAAATAGACACTTGGTGAGCACCTGCTGTATGTTGGAAACTTCACATAAACTCTTTGAGTTGTTGAAATAAATAAGAAAAGAGGAAGGAACAAAAAATGTCCCTTATTTAGCTGATGCACAGCAGGGAAGAAAGCCAACTGCTTCAAAGCAATTAAGGAGACAAAGAGGTTTTTTAATAGGGTTTTGTTTCATATATTATCCAAGAGATCGGGTTGACTTCACTGAACTTTTGATTCCTGACGACAGCAAACTGCATACGTGCTCAAGCATTTGGTGTGTGTGTTTTTCAAGCAGTGTGGGATGCAACATATTGGTTGTGACTCTCTGGAAATCAGGATGTCAACTCCATTTTCCAGAAGGCAATGATGTCACAGGTGCTTCTGAGTAATACGTCGTGAGACCACTTGATGGAAGACAGAGAACACATCTTGAACTGTGGTTCTACTTAGTGAATGAACCTCTGAGCATTTATTGGAATGTGGTCAATTATTAGACAATTTAAACAATTATCAGAAAAGACATGTTTCTGATTTGGCCTCCTCATTCTTTTCTGTTTTTCCCTATGATTCAGGAGGAAGGACGCTGGCTTCTTATCCTACAAAGACCACCTGCCAGTAAGCCAGGTGGTAGTTGGAGATACTGACCGGCAAGGCTCAGAAGCCAAACTGAGCGTGGGCCCCCTGCGCTGCCAAGGAGACAGTAAGTTTGCCCAGAAGCTGTGGCTTGCACTTTCTTATCAGTCTGAAACAGCGTTTCCCAGAAAGTCAGAGGATGGCAGGAAACAGACTTGCTCTCCTGTAACTCCCAAAGAGACATCATGCAATGAAAATAGAGCCAAATGGAGAGCTAGATAGACCTTGAAACATACAGGAGGGTGACAGCCGTTAAATCCTCCAGGACAGGAGCCTAGGTTTGGGCATAAAACATGGATATCCATCTTCCTTGAATATTCTTATGTAACAAGTTTGACTACCTAAGTTTATGGTGATATAAATATTTAGCAATGCTAATAGCATACGAGTGGCAGTCAACAGCTGCGGTTCCACCGAGTGCTGGTGTTAATGCCATTAGCATGGCTATTTAGATCACCATAAACTGAGTTATGGTGACATAAATAGTCACATTATGGCTTAATGTATCATTGTAAACTTGGATTATGGTCATATAAAGTTTGACATTATGGCTATCAAATTTCATCAGCATCAGAGCTTGATGGTCTTCTGTAAGCCAAGGATCGTTTCTGTAACTCCGTCTTGCTTTCAGGATTCGAGGAATTTGGGGCTGCTAGCTTGGACTGTGGGAGGTCAGGGAGTTAGAGCGATGATCCCGCCTAATTAAGGGCACCATTAGGATTTTATGTTATTTGATACCCTTGAGTGTGCTTTATGTGCAGTCGGAGGGGAATGGTGTCAGGTTGCTATGGGGATTCTGCAGTGAGCATCCTGGACATCGTTTTCTCTGATTTGGGCAACTCCCCTGGGAGTTCTATGCTCTCTCTCGCTCTCTCTCTCTTTTTTTTTTTTTTTTTTTGTGATTGTGTGCTAGGCATCAGGAGACCTAGATTGTGTTCCTTAAATAACTGACTTTCTGGGAGACCTCAGGCAAACCCCTCCACTTTCTCGGCTGTGGTAATGAGAATACCACCTGCGTCCCAGCTCCTCCTGGGGAGGCCATAAAGATTTTAGTGCCTGGATCTGGATTCCTCCTAGCAAAGCATTCTGTGTGATGGAATATTATTACCACTTCCATAAATCAAAGGAGAATTAGACCTACTAGGTACAATAAATTATTGCATCGACTCCAAGAGGTGTCCTAAGGAATGTAATGGTGCATGCTTCAATGTTTACTACTTAGTAAATTGGGGCTGTTGGCAATTAAACAAGGCAATGTTCCTGATACAAAAGAGAGATGGAGTTTGTGCTGATTTTTCTTTTCTTAGTTAGAGAAAATGAAAATGCTGCCTTTAAAATTGAGACTGGTCAAAGAGCTTTATCATACATTTATTGAACAAGAATACTTTATTCATCGAGCCAGTCTTAGTAGGACTATGCAGCAAGAAATTTAATTTCAACTGCTTAAGAAAAAGATATTGACATAAAATAATAATAAGTATGCATTTTTTAAAATATTTTGAGAGATGGATGTATGATAGGCTCGCTCTCAAAATAGGCAGGTTCTCATGTGCTGTCTGATGAAATTCAGTTTCATTATGTCATAATTATTCATTAATATATAAAGGTAAAATATTTCTCACTCACTGATTCTAATTCTGGAGTTAGCTATGAATTAAAGAAAGGGTGCCCCAAGAAGTAATTGATTAACTTGGGATAGTTATAAAAATCCCACTTCTGCAAACTTTTGTTATCACTCTTAAAGAGAAGATTGCAGCCAATTGACTAGTATATGTTGAAGTGTATTAACAGTTTATAGCTAATATTAGCTTGCTTCCCTTAATCAATGAATCAGTCTTCAAGAAGAACTTATTACATGTCTGCTATTTGGCACTTTACTAAATACTCTTGAGAAATAAGAAAAAGATGTTAAACTATATTTAGAGAAATGCACAGGAAAAGGATTGGAAAACAAAATGTTTTATAATAGAAGATTAGATTCTGCAATATAAAATTAGTGCTACTGATGCTCAAGAAAGGAGTGTAATATGGTGTATTTCAGGCAGACTTTGTATTTCAAAAGAGAAAATAAGAGAAGTATAGTGGTCGGTGTTTATTTGCATTTCTTTTCCAAGGCTGTTGTTCTTAGAGACATCTTTAGGACCCGTTGATAAGACGAAGAGCTGTTTTATTCGTGGGCGCCGTATGAGCTCAGTGTCCTTACAGAACGGAAGCTTCAGAGAGACTCTTAATCCGTATTTTGCCTGATACTGCATAAAGCAAAAGCACAGTCAATATTTAATTGCAATATGGGATGCTTTTGTGTCTGAGAGGGAGAGAAATCTTCCCTTTTTGCAGGCATCTCAGAACATCATACCTTGTACCTGAATTGCCAGACAGTTTTGATGCCTACCTTCCCTTTAAGAATGTTCTAACCGGGCACAGTAATGAGAAAGGGTTCCACATCATATCATTTTACAGTTTTTAACATGTTTGATTTCCTCCGATACTTTTACAGGCCCCCCATGAGGTGGGGAAGGGTAAATATTAGCCTTTCTGTTTACAAATGAACAAACTATTTCTTTTAAAATGTCATTTACACTACAAATTTCTGTATGCCCTTGTAGCCTCTGGGAGGCTCCAGGAGGAAAGACAGAGCAGAGAACATAAACAGCTTTCTCTGTTCAAGGTCAAGGTTGTTTCCCGGAGTCAGTTGATGATTAAATTAAATCATTAAAAAAAAAATAGCCATTTGGGTCTTATCCCACCCACCCTCATCCAGTTACCAATATAGCATGAATGTTTCGGGGATTAAATTCCAATGGTTAGAATTTAAAAAGGGGCATAGTGTACTTATCCTGTTGTTTATAGAGATTAACTTACTTTTTGTATCATTTACTGAAGGCTCTACAAAGCTACGGTTTAAAAAAGCAAATCCGTTGTTGGAAAATGTCTTTCTCTATTTGAGGAGTCAAGTGATGACAGCTTGGAAAGCTGTGTCTTGAATTAGGTCCGCGTTCTATCCCCCAGTCTTAGAGAATGAAACAATTTTGGGAGGCTCTGACCAACCGTTTCGGCGGTTTCGGTTGATTTCATTGTGCCTGCTGAGTTTCATTTCTACTTTGACTCATCTGAACTCATAGACCCAGATAATCCAAATGCTAAAGAAAATCAGTGAGTTCCACCCGGGTCTGCTGCATTTCCCTTAGAGTGCTGAAAATGCTTATGCTCTTATAATGTAGTGTTCTGAGGTTTTGGTGGTGGTGGTGATGGTGGTTGGGTTTTTTTTTTTGATACGTTCAAATGGAAACCTCAAATCTAAATAAAAATGAAAGTATGACTAGGGATGGGTGGTTAGCTAAGATAAAAAGTGTGGTGAAGTTACAAATCCCCCTCTTAACCCAGGCATCCTCACCGAGGAAGAAACAAAAGAGCTATTTAGAATATCAGCCACTGGTAGGTAGAAACGGTTTTCAAATGTAAATGCATCATCATTCTTGCAGAGAGTTGCAAACCTTCTGTGGAGTCCATACAAAAATAAAATATTTTGGATTTGGGAGGTAGAACTCTTATTCGTAGGATGTATAGTGAATATAATTAATTCTAGAAATAAAGTATGTGCTAAATAATTGCTTTATTCTCAGCTTTATGAGCTAAAGATTTCCCATATCTTCTCTAGGGATTCAGGGACTTAAAAAATTAATTAGCAGCAAGTTTGCTACAAAAGCAGGTGTTTTCAACACACGTGGGTAGAAACCATTCACGAAAATGTGTTACTCTAGGACTCCTTCCCAGTCCATGCCAGAAACCCACTCTGGCTGTAAGGTAGGCCAGCAGGGCGCCAGGGTCAAGCTGGATGTTTCACGTGCAAATCCGGTTTCTCCGATGTGACTCAGAGAGGCCAAGAAGAAAAGATGAGGAAGGAGGCAACACATCCAGCTCAAGAACACAGGAGGGCAGAGACAAAACCAGCCGAGCGTGAAGGAACTAAGATGCTGATGGAGTTCCCTCCGAACCAGAGTGGGCATAAGTTCTCTGGAAATGCAGTCGTGTGTGTCCATGTACTTCCAAGGCCGTGCTCTTTTCTGCAAGACTCTCACAAGCCACGGCTATAACCAGCCATTCCCTCGCCGAGAAAGGCAAGGCAATGACTATATCCACACCCTGTTTCTCCATGGATAAGACATTTCCAAGGGTAATACAAATGAGTGTCATTCTCTACAGGATGTGCCGGGCATGCACACACAGGCCACACCATCTCCCTTTGAGCATCAGTGTGAGACGCCCTCCAGGCACAGAGAAGGACCGGACAAGGAGAGAGGGGCAGCCACTCACCTGAGCTCAGAATGCCATCCCCAGTTATGGAAAGGAAGCCATGACTTGGCTCCAGAGAGGAGTTTTCTTATCCCCTTTTATTTTGCTGCTTTAGGCTTGGAAGAGATGAGGAAGGCAAAGGGCCCGGCATGCACGTTATAAGCCACTTTATATTCATCTCTCTCTTGATTGTCCCAACATCCTGGATGAGGTGGGATCTTTGACTCGAGCGTACCAGTGAGGAAACAGAACCAGATATATGGGGTGATGTGCCAATAAGTTTCAGACCTGGGGCCAGAAGCTCTGCGTGGTGCCAGAGCTGATCCCAGAATGGATTAAATTTGATCATTCAGAGGATGCTCCCCATCCTTTTCCTTTCCCCATTTCTTCCCACAAAAATGTGGCTGTATATACTTGCTTCAAGTAAAGCTACAAGCAAGAACAAAGAATCACAGCGTTCTAATGGTAGACGACTCTCAAAGCTCAAACAGTGCAGACCCTTCATGTTACAGATGAGGGAACTTGGGTCTAGGGAGGTTAAGTGACCGGCCCAGGGTCTCCCAGTGGGTGTATGGCAGAGCACATTGAGACAGTTTGACGTGAGCTTTCAGAGCTTTGACCTGGAATTCTGACCTCGGGTCCCTGCCTCCCAACAGCTGAGCAGGGTAATAATGTGGTGCTGGCACTCTTACTCTCACCCCACTGTGAGATCAGCCATCTGGAAAGCCTGATCGAAAACCCACAACCATGGGGATGAAGGGTCGATGGCAGAAAGTTGGTAACTTTTGTGCTTTGTTTTGTTTTTACTTTGACCTTAGGTAGTTTTTTCGTTGACAGTAGAAGGCAGGAAAATAATGGAGAATGATGTGTAGAAATGATTAACCTCTATTTTTTTCTTAACGTCCCAGCCTCCGCTGCTGTTGCCATGGGCTGCTACCAGCTGAGAAGCAGGAGTATCTCTAAGAACGAGCAGAAATAGTGAAATTTTCAGGATCAAAAAGTAGGCTGATTCCCGTTAAAGACTGGAGCTCTCTGGGCTCTGGGCGGATCTGAGAGCAGTTCCAATTACAAAGGCAGTAGAGGGAGAAAGAAGGAAGGCTTAGCTTTGGTCTTCTGGACTCCAGAGTGACTTTAAACAATTAAAAGAGGACAACTCCCCCAGAAGGATCAGCTCTTTAATGCTATTTGGCCATTCAACTTTAGCCACAGACTCAGTTCGGAAATGGGAAGTCAAGTGTTAGTTACGGTTTGGGGAAAAAAAGGTATTTCTATTTTATAGTAGATATGGTATTTGTGTGCATGTGTGACTGACTTTCCTACCTGTCCTTTCAAATACTGCTCCGTTTGGAGGAATCACATCCCACAGAGGAGATTCGTCTGGCTGAGTCCTGCTATATTTTTGTCCCCATCCCTTCTCTAAACTTGGCACTTTGCTGAAGTAAAAGGACCCCAGATACAGGAGGGACTTTGTTCTGTCAACTGAATCCCCATGATTGTTCTTTTGATGAGCTTTCCAGGTGATCTCTAAAAATACATTTGCAGAAGAGAGTTAGACTGGTTCTGGCTGTCTGAAATTATGTCTGCAATCCTGGCACTGAGGGCTCGGAATTAGTGTGGATTTCATGGTCCCTAATAAGGCTGCCTTCACTTGGGACACGGGCCACAAGTCTGGGGGTTCCAGGCCACCCTGCTCCCCTGACCAACTGACTATAAATTGGGGCTTCCCTATTTCCTCAGGATCAGTAATGCACTAGAATGACTCACAGAACTCAGGAAAGCACTGTATTTAAGATTAAAGTTTTATTATAAAGGTTACAAGTCAAGAGTAGCTGAATGGAAGGATGCACAGGGTGAAGTCTGGGAGGGGCTCAGATGAGAAGCTCCCATGTCCTCTCCTCATGGACATCACTCTCCCCACATATCAGTGTGTGTCCCCGACCAGCTCGCCAAGGTTTGGGTGTCCAGAGTTTTTAGTGGAGTTTCATATGTAGGCATGATTGAATAAATCATCGGCCACATAAGTGAATTCAGTCTCCAGCGTCTCTTCCTTCTCTCCCCTGGAGTTGGGGCTGATAGCTCCTGGCTCAAAGCCCCAACTCTCGAATTCCTCAGTTGGCTTTTCTAGCAGGGCCAGCCCCCATCTTGAAAGAGGTAGGACCCACCACCAGTCACCTCGTTAGCATAAGCCATCAGGGACTACCATGAATAACAAAGACCTTCCTATCACTCAAGAAATCTTAAGAGTCTAGACGTTCCATTCCAGGAACTTGGGAGGAAGACCAGATAGATCATGATTAGACCACAGTCTGTTTTCTCTGTTTGTTTGCGTTATTGGTGCTCTCACCCCCAGCAGGGGATGGGAACTTAGGCAGAGATCTACATCCCAGTGCCAAGGGAAATGCCTGCCACATTGAGACGCTCAAATATGTGTTCATTAGATGAATACGAATGGTTAAATAACCTCAAAAGATTTAAATAAGCATTTCAGGCTCACAGTGGAGGCAGTCCCACTGAGACACTTGATGATGAATTGCAGAAAACTTTCACAGACAATAATTGCTAATAGGGGTCCAGGAGAAGAGCTGTCACTCCATTTATATGCACAACTATTTTTAACCTCGATAAGATTTTTGCTCATTTATTCATCTTCACTAAATGAAAACTTTTATTCCTTTGTACCTTGAAAATCCCTTGAATCTGATGATTATCTTCAAATTAAGGATTAAAAAAGAACTCATTTGCCAAGTTTTTCTGTTTTCTCTGGCATTTCTAAATTAAGATGCACGTGAAGTATTAAATTTATAGAACTCATTGTTTAATCTAAATTAGATTAACCCCCCTGCCCCCTCAGAGACCCAAGCAGACTGTTCCACACTTTTGTTTATCCATGTCTCAAGGTTATTACACAAAATTACAATTAGTCAGTGCTTCGAGCCTATTGTTAGGGTGCTAAACTGTGAGTTATAAACTACCTCACTCTGGCATAATTAAAACCATGTTCCAGTTCACCTGCTTTATGATATCTGCTTGGCTTTTCATAATCCCTACTACATGCAGGCCTTGGAAACTCAGAAACTTCCCTGAAGAAAACCTTTAACAATCTCCTCTTCCTGAAGTTTGCTGACACTTCCGAAGTAACAACCTTACCACGGTCATCGGGATAAAAAATAAATTGTACTAAACTATTGCAAGCATTATGTATTACTGTCTTTAAAATAAATCTTAGTTCAAAACTCACCAGATACGTGCCTAGAAAGCAGTGCATTTGAATCTGTGTTCACTAATTGGCATGGTAAACTGCTCCATGACCTACGTGTATAGCCTCAGTTGAAAAGTAAACGGGACCCCATGTCCCATCCATGCATTTTCTCTTTGAGCCAGCCCAAGAGTCAGTGATCTTAAAGTAAATGAATCCTTCAGGCTGCCTAGAAGGGGGAAAATATCAGTTCCTAGACCAACACCTAATTGAGAATCTCTCTCAATCCTTAAGTGTGAATAGAAAAACCAGACTCAGCAAGGGCAGCTTGGTCTTTTGATGAAGGAGAGGTCATTTGCCCATTAAGATTCTATCTGTGCCTCTTCTGTTCAGGGTTTCTCTTAACTTACTCAAGCTTTAGACAATGAGGTAGCTTGACAGTCTTTTCCGTAATCCCTATGTCCGGTGCTTTAAGTATTCCTTAATTCCATTCTAGTAGATCATCCTAATCAATTTTGTTTCACAGCATTTAGGCCTTTAGAATGTAATTCTATTACACTGAGTAGGATGCAAATTGGGCTTGAACTTAAAATATGGCCTGTTATTTAACAGAACTGTTTTGCTGGTTTTTAACCGAGTTGTGACGAGACATATACACCTCAGATATTCTGCTCTGGTGTCCTTTCCATTATCATACCTGAGATAAGAGTGTGACTGACTCAAGAAGTCAGGATTGCCACGGGATAACCTCATTTTCATTGGGTACTTGGCTTACTCTTATGGTTTGACCAAAGATACTAAGTTAGCCCCAACTGCCTCGGTTTTCTGCATATGAAAAAATAAAACCAAAAACAACAAAGAAAGCAGAAAGCTAGCACTTTTTGTCAAATAACCTAACACCCTGGAATTGAATTTGTAAAAAGACAACTCAACCCGAGAATTAGAGCTGAGAAGAAACCCTGAGGCATTTTATTTCTTATGTATATTTACTTATTTACTTATTTCAAGGAGATAAAGTCTTCATCTTAATCCTCCAAATTTACATATGGAAAAATGCACCTGGTATTGTTTAAGTATAATGAGAGTCTGATGCACCAAAATTAAGTCTGATTGTCTCTTTGCCTGCAAAACTGACCATTTTTCTGGCTCAATGCTGATGACCCCCAAAAGAAGTTACTCTTTAACAGCTATAGGAAGTGAGATGATGGCTCAAAGTAGCATCTGTAATACAGGAAACTTTTCAGCTTCTCTTTGGGATTAAGGAGAGAAAACGAGCTGTTGATTCCACCCTGGGCCTTAGGTGGCCATATCATACCTGAAACAGGTCATTTATTGGTGAGCAGTGTCCAGACTTTATCTGATGACGTTACAAAGAAGCGAATTATGTTTAATATGGTAAGAGAAAACAACAAAAGGAATTCAGTTTGGAACATCAATTCTGTGCAGCTACTGCCAGCAAACTCAAAGCCTAAGGTGGGTGATGGTCCAGTGAGGCCAAAAAAAAAAAAAAAGACCCAAAGTAGCAATTGAGACATAGGTTTATTGGGGGAAGCTTACGTACAGGGAGTCCAGGAGCAACCAACTGGACAAAGCATCAGTTGTTGGGATCTGTGTGCAGCAAGCTCTTATATTGTAGCAACTCACCCTAGCAACTGTCAGTGGCCCTTCCCCTCCTTGCTCAGCCAGCATTTCCAAGGGGATCAAGTCCTACCCCCTGGACACTCATCATTACAAGGGAGATGCCCCAGGTTGGCCACCTCCAGGGCCCCAATCTTGAACATAGAACAACCCATTCTTCTGCACATTCTGCTTGGTAGGGATTTAGAGCGAGGACAAGATCTCTACATTCTCAAGGTAGTGGTTACCAGGGGCATTCAGCATGTGCTTGCACAAACTAGCTATCCGGCAGGTACCATACAGATTCTTAGCACTTTCTATTTTTGAGAAAACTCCTAAACTATTTTTCTGACTCTTCTTAGCCTGCCTAACTCCAGTAGCCAGGCCTCCTTCCAACCTGTTGACATCCCTCTGCAAGGACTATCTATTAGAGAATCAAGAAAAAACTGGATGAAATTTATATATTTAGGATAAAGTAATATAGTGTCTACCATTTCTGTTTCATGCAGCTATTCCCTCCCTTTTACACACACACACACACACACACACAGAAATGCTTACCCTGAGAATTTCACATTTGTACTTACTGCTGCTATCGTCACCTCAATCCTGAACCTTCTTTAACCCCATGGTAACCCCAACTGGGGACTCAAAACTACTGAGATCCGTGTAGTTGGAGGAACTCTTGTTAGAGATGGGGAGGAAGACAAAATGAGATTAGAAGTCAGGTAGTGTCTCTGCCATGTGCCCTTGGAGACTGTGGAGACGGGTGCACTGTAGTCAGCTCCAAGAATGCTGTGTGTCCCAGCTGGTCTGGATCCATCCCAGGCTTAAATGCATGATTTAGGGCTTTGTCTTAAGGGGGGAAAATTACCTTTCTCATTTCAAAGTTAAAACATTGAATTAATGATGAACCAATCCTTAATTCAGAACAATTCTATGTATGTATGGTAAGAGAGTTCAATAATAAATTTGAGTCTGTGGCCTTTTGTGCTAGTGTTTTAAGAATCAGTTCATGCTATTTTACCCGAAAAGCCATAAAGAAGATGAACTATTCTCTGAAAGTAGCTCTCCACTGGGGAGAGATAGGGCACTAAGGAGGCAGGACTTTGCTTTCCTTTGTTTTCCTGTTGCTTAGCATTCTAGAGCAGTGCCACCCAATGGTTCACTGTGATGATGGGAATGTTCTTTAAATTGTGTGGTTCATATGGTAGCCTCTAGACACAGGTGGCTACTGAGCATTTGAAATGTGACTAGTGTGACCAAGGATCCGAATTTTTAACTTTACTTAATTTTAGCTAGCTAACATTTAAAGAGCCCCATGTGGCTAGAGGTTGCCATATGGACCGCATAGCTTTAGCACAACAGTGAGAGGCCACTTTTGGAACCCAAGAACCTGTCCCCACCTGGAATTCGGTCTTCCTTGTGGCTACAAGTTGGCCTGCTCTGATCTTTCCTGGAGTAATAAGAGATTAAAGATGAAGAAAGAGAAAAGGTGGGTTCTGCCTTGGCTAAACCTAAGGTCAGAAGGGACCAGAAAGTACCTGGGGATACATATCACTGCCTGAAAGATACACAGAACATTTTCTGTGCTCCATAAAATTTTCTGTGTATCAGCCAGGAAGATGGTGCAGAATATAACATTATACATGTAGAATAAGAAGTATTTTTTTATGGTGAGAGTTTTCATTTCATTTATGGATTCTACTCTCGGAATAATTTATCTGCAGAGTAGAATTGTGTTTAGAGGCTTATTTCATTGGTTTCAATCTTTTCAAACTTTATTTTAACTTTATATTTTGAAATGCAGTACTTTCTCCATTTTGCCTACTGACAAAAAAACTAAAATAATAGTATTTCAAAAAGAGATATGGTTGCATTATGTCAACAACAACATACTTTACAAAATAAGGTGGAAGCCTATAAGTAATTCTCAGGTGGACCTGCCTGCAGAGGTCTTCGTACATCTTCACTAGACTTGTACTTAACCAGTAGGACCTGTGGAGTAGACCTTTCCCATCCCACACCATTTCTACCTCGGGATCTCATGAGTGACATGTTCACATCCCAACCCTTTTTGCTGCCATTCATAATCCTGTCTCCCTCCTAGCGCACCCGTTAGATGTCGTCATTTACAATCTGAGGATAAACGCTGATTGTTCAAAGGAGGTAGCAGGAGAGAGTTGTATAGAGCTGTAGCTGCTAAGCACTAGTTTGAGCCACTTGAGGCAAGGTTGGGATGGGGAAGGTAAGTGCTATGGGCCACATGTTTGTGTCTCCCCAATATCCAAGTGTTGAAATCCCAACCCCCGAAGTGATAGTATTAGGAGGTGGGGACTTTGGGAGGTGATCAGGTCATGAGGATGGAATGGGATTAGTGCCTTTATAAAAGAGGCCCAAGAGAGCTCCCTAGTCCCTTCTGCTGTGTTAGAACACAGTGAAACATGCCAATGAGGGAGCTTGTTAGAGACTCAGGTTTTTATTGGCGGTTAATTCTGTGGGCAGCCCCATACAAGTCCCATTGTACCAACAGATTAGGCACAGTGAGGCAGTCTCGTTCGTTACTCAGCTAGCCGTGCTGGAATTTCAAGGAGAAACAGTCAGATCTGCTCTGTTACCTCTTTTCTGTATGGAAGTCCTCTCCCTCTTTTCTCCATCCATGGACACAAAGCTTCTCTGGCCTAACAGAGCTGCCCCTCACCTTCCTCCTCTGCTTCCCACCCCGTTCTCCAGGTGCAGAACCCCATCTCTTCCCTCTCCCTTCAAGAAGAGTCTTATCCCACATCCAGGTCTGTGACTTCACGCCTTGCTTTACACTTCACTTCACACCCTGACTACTCCCTGCCTCAGACAGCCCCTTCCCCAAATCTTAAAACCAAAGAGAAAGAGAAGAGCAGAGATTGTGCTGTTTTCACCTGAGTAGGTCATCTGTATCTCGTGACGAGGAGTTTCTGCTGCATCAGGTTCCTGAGCAGGACCAGCTAAGAAATTGACAGAGCCTGATGCAAAACGAAAATGTAGGACCCCTTGTTAAGAAACTATTAAGAATTTCAGAACAATGGCAGTGGAACATTAAACCAAGTGTGGGGCCCTTCTAAACCTGCATAAGTCACATACCCATGTCCTGAGGCCTGAGCAGAGAGCGAGGTCAACTGCAGACCCTGGGTGTCCTTGGGGTGTAGCAGGCCTGCAAGAATGGACCTGCAGGCTTTGTTTCTCTGGTCAGTTTGAACCTCAAGGAACATTTATGTTCCTTGAAACCATGATGAAAATCAAACCATGTATGGGAAACCATTCAGCACAGGGAGTTACACATATTGGTAGGCCATACCGAGTTATTGAGTGTTTCCCAAATTTGTCTGATCACAAAAATTCCCTAAGGTGCTTGTCAGAATGCAAATCCCCATCTTCTTCCCCCAGAGACTTCAGTTCAGAATTCTAGAATGGAGCCCCAGACTCTTGTTTTTAAGAAGTTTCCTAAAAGGTTTTTGTGACAGGGAAATTATAGAAACTCTGACTAAGAGTTTGGGGGCAGACAGACTCAGGCTCAAACTTTCCATTTATCAGCAGTGTGACATTGGGAAAATTGTTTAATTTCACTAAGCTTCAATTTCCTCATCTGTAAAATAGAGATAATTATGCTTAGTACAAAAGGTTGCTATGGGGATAAAATGAGACAAGTGTATGTAAAGAGCTTCAAACAGTGACTGGTGCAGTAAGTTCTCAATAATGGTAGTAATACATATTATACAAAAGGAATAAAGCTTCTTTAAACCCCTCAGTTTTGTAAAACTAAAATGAATTAAACATAAATGCAAATTGCTAAATGCAACCATTATTATTTCTGACAAAGTCACTCAGAAATAATGAATCACAATCTAAGGTGAACAAAAGAATCAATCATCAACAGCAGATGTATTTTGAGCACCAGCTGTATACAAGGCATTGTGACAGGCTGCAGACCAATGGTTTTGGCAACGAAGGAGTTTATAACCTAGGTCAGAATAAGATAGAGGGATGAAAAGATGCATCTCTTTTACAAGGAAGCACAAAGAGGTAAAAGCAGAAGTTTCGGGCACCACCGAGGGATCCTGAAGGAAAGGAAGTTGGAATGAGTAGAAGTCATTGCATGTGGGGTTGGTGCAGTGGGCAGAGGGCTTGAATTGGAATATATATTACAATCAGTAGACCAAACTGATAGAAGCAAAGGGTTCCTATAAAAAAAAATAGGCACGCGACACATAGTAAGCCTTTGGATAAATACTCAAATGATAAAATGAAACCTGATCTGGAACCAGAAAAACCTGTAAATGCTGAACCAAGAGCTGAATACATTCTGTAGGCAGTTTGTGAGCCCGAAAGAGGGGGGAGGGAGTCATCTGCCAAAGGTTTAATTTAATTAAAATATTAAACTCTTCCCTTACGTTTAGTTTCAAAGATCTGGGTTAATGCAGTTTATCTTTCTCAAATGTGTATTTTAAAAAATAAAAGGAGCGTTGCTAATAAAGGAAATGAGGTAATGCAGTTGAAGGGGTGACGATAGGTCCACGTCCAACAATGATATGACATAAACACACATTTAAAACTTATTGTCAGGGGCGCCTGGGTGGCTCAGTCGGTTAAGTGTCTGCCTTCGGCTCGGGTCATGATCTCAAGGTCCTGGGATCGAGCCCGGCATCAGGTTCCCTGCTCCTTGGGGAGTCTGCTTCTCCCTCTCTCTCTGCCTACAGCTCCCCCTGCTTGTGCTCTCTCTCTCTGTCAAATAAATAAATAAAACCTTTAAAAAATAATAAAATAAAACTTATTGTCAGATTCTCATAACAGCCATCTTTCCTTTTAAGACTTTTTAAAGCTACTAATTTTAGACAAGCCTTTCTAAATTGCGTGAAAACTTTCAGACAAGGATAGTATTTTAATATTTTTCATAAGTCTGTAAATCGTTGGTGACTGCTGACTCGTTTTGCTTCATTTATATATGGAGACAGCTGTGGGTCCAATTATGTCCCCCAAAAGGATACATTGGAGTCCTAACCCCCCAGTGCCTGTGATTGCTGACCTTCTTCGGAAATAGGTCTTTGCAGATGATCAGGTCAAGGTGAAGTCACACCGGAACGGGGTGGGCTCTCATCCTGTAGGACTGGTGTCCTGATAAGAGGAAAGGACAGAGTCACAGACACGCACAGGGAAGAGATGGGCGTTGCCGTGACACAGGAATGCGGAGGGTGCCACCGGCCCCTTCAAGCCAGAGCAGACACGGAGCAGACTCTCAGAACCTTCGGAAGGAACCGACCCTTCCAACACCTGGATTTAGAACGCCTAGTCCCCACAACGTACGAGAATAAACTTCCATTGTGTTAAGTTTGTGGTGCTTGGCCACAGCCGCCCCGAAAACCTCACACAGCCACCGGGTCCCTGGTCAGGCCAGGTGGAGTTGGCTCTGTCCATGCCGTAAAGGGTAGCTAAGAAGTGTTGGAAGGACGAAGGCGAAGATGATCTAAGTTAGTGTGAGGTCGATACCCTGCAGAGCAGTTCGTTTGAGAGAAGAGAGTCCTGTTCACAGGGGAACAAAGCTCAGTTCCCAGCGCTCTTCTGGGCCGAGGGCACGGAGGCCTGTGTGGCAAAACCCAGGAATGAACAATTGTCACGTACTAATAATCGTATGATAATGATTATCAATAACATGTACTGAGTTATCTACCCTGTGTCACATGTAGTTTAAACACCTCACAGATCACCTCACTTAATCCTTACAGGTATCCTGTAAGGAAGGTAACGGTCTCTTCCTAGTTTACAGATGGGAAAACCGAGACAGAGGGAGCTTCGGTCTTGTGCTTCAGGTCACGCGGCAAACAGCAGAGCTGGAATCTGCCCCAGGCACACTGGCTTCAAAGCCCTTGAGAAGGGCTTTGGGGTTTAGCAAGGCTCTCCCAGACCCATGCCGAGGAAACCTTGCCCTTCTGCATAGCAAGAGAAAGATCCCCTGGCTCTGGATTGCAGAGCCCTGCGGAGGGCCAGGACCTATACACACATGCGTAAGGGAACAGCAACATGCATTTCCTAGAGCTGCCTTTAGAAAGTGCCACCAACTTGGTGGTTTAAAATAGCAGAATGTGGGCGCCTGGGTGGCTCAGTTGGTTAAGCGCCTGCCTTCGGCACAGGTCATGATCCCAGGGTGCTGGGATCGAGTCCCGCATCGGGCTCCCTGCTCTGCGGGAAGCCTGCTTCTCCCTCTCCCACTCCCCCTGCTTGTGTTCCCTCTCTCGCTGTGTCTCTCTCTGTCAAATAAATAAATAAAATCTTTAAAAAAAAAAAAAATAGCAGAATGTTATTCTCATAGTTCTGGAGGCCAGAAGGCCAAAATCAAGGCCTTGGCAGGGCCAGGATCCCCCAGAAGGCTCTCGAGAAGGATTCTTTTTTGCCTTTTCCAGATTCTGGTGACTCCTGGCACTTCTTGGTTTGGGGCAACGTGACTCCAGTCGCTCCCTCTGGCTTCGCATGGCCTTCTACCTTCTCTAAGGGTCTTTGTGTGCTTTTCTGTCTCTCATAAGGACACCCTCATTGAATTGGGGCCCCGGATCCCCGCATGATCTCATCTTGATCCTTATCTTAATTGTATCTGCAAAGACCCTATTTCCAAATAATGTCATACTCTGAGGTTCTGGATGGGCATGAATTTTGGAGCAATGTGATTCAACCTGCTACAATGGTCGAGAAACATCTAGCTAGTTCAGCAGAGACGCAGATTTAGCACGGAGCCTCTCAGCCCCTTGAGCCCCAGAACTTTGTCTCAGGGACCTTCGCCTTTCAGCCAAGGACTCAGCACAGATCTTAGCTTGTAGCAAGGCTCTAATATAGAGCCCACAGCAGCGACTCACCCCACGGAGGTGTGGAGCAACCCACCCAGAAGATCCCATCCCATGGTTGTCATTGCTGACACCAGATTCGTTATTGTTAAAATTCATTTTTTTGTATCTTTGAAGTATAAGAGAACTTGGTGGTTAATGTCACTATTGCAGTAATTGAAGTCAGCAGTTCAAGAATGGCTGACATAAAAGAATCAGGACTCCTCTTATTCTAAGCTAAATTAAAACTTATATATATAATATACATATATGCACTTGGGTTGTAGAAAAGCTGCATATTAATGTGAGGATTTCTTCTCCTTTGATAAGGGATCTATCTACGGAGCCATCTCGGTATCTAATACCATCTAGGTATCTAACACTTGTGAGAAAGATCTTTAAAATAAAGTGTTTTTCTTGGAGCATGTAGAAATGTTACAAAATATTCTGTAGGATTCTCTGCTCTGGTTTTTTTCAAATTGGTATTTCTGTTAAAGATTTTTTTTTTAAAGATTTTATTTATTTATTTGACAGAGAGAGGCACAGCGAGAGAGGGAACACAAGCAGGGCGAGTGGGAGAGGGAGAAGCAGGCTTCCCGCCCAGCAGGGAGCCCGATGTGGGGCTCGAGCCCAGGACCCTGAGATCATGACCTGAGCCGAACGCAGCCGCTTAACGACTGATCCACCCAGGCGCCCCTATTTATTTTATTTTAGAGAGAGAGTGTGTGTGCAAGCTGGGGGGCAGGGGCAGAGAAGGAGAGAATCCTCAAGCAGACGCCCTGCTGAGCACGGAGCCTGATGCAGGGCCAGTCCCACGACCCTGAGGCCATGACCTGAACTGAAACCAAGAGTTGGGTGCTTAACCAACTGAGCCACCCAGGCACCCCTCAAGCTGGTATTTTTTTTAATAGTTCAGCTATTAAATAAAGTTCATGCATCAGCTTGTGTTCAGAAATAAGCTTAATTACTCATCAGTTCACACCCTTATATTCATGGCTTTCCAATGGATGGCATTTTCTATGTACCTTTTTTATTAAACAAGTTATTTTATGCTTAGAAGTCATTCCTTAAAAAATGACTTTGCTACATCTTTCTGCACTGTAATTAGCTGCATGTATAGTTAATTATTATGAGAAAAGTAGAGCATCTCCAAATTTCTACAAGATACTTGTTCTCTCCTTCAGTTCCCACATCCACCCCCCCACCCCCCGCCCAATCCCATATGTCTTTTCATGGTGGGAAGATAATAAGCACACTTTATAAAATGACAGCAAAATGTTCATCAAGAACTTCGTAAGGCTTTGAAAGACTGAACATGTATTTAGAACAAGCGTTCAGTGAATCTTTACTTTGTTTTTTGAATGAAGAATTCCCTTACCTGTGTTCCCCATTGCTAGAAAAATGCACATTTTCAGATGCCTGCAAAATTTTGCATATAATTTCAAAGAGAGTGGAAACACTTTGAAGGTCATATGTCAACCCCAGGCTAAGAATGGAGACCAACATTTATTATCCATTTATTATGATAATCAGTCATTTCTCTTGATACAAAATAGTTGAGTGAGCCAGTAAGATTTATTTAAATGACACACTTACTTTTGCCCTAAATCTTGATGTTTTTGGAGGAAAAAATGATTTTAAAAATACTTTATTAGTTAGGATCTTCAGATTCTCATAGTGAATTCACTACCTCAGTTTCTCTTAAATGGCTTTAGTTTCTTCACTGGAATGTAAGGGTTTTTGAGTCCAGGACACAGTCTTGCTCATCCCTGTACCTGCTACAGAGCCTGGCATAACGTTTACACATAAAGGGAGCTCAGTGTTACTGTTGCTGTTGTTATTTAATTTTTTTTAAATAGGAGTGCTTATTATGTATGCATATAAAAATTTAAGTATATGCTACCCAAAAAGTCGTCTGTGTTTAAACAGCTATGGCACTGGGAGACAAAGATGAAAGGCGTATCTGAATTACCCCCAGAGGAGATGTCAGGGGGCCTGCCTTTGCTCATACAAGAAACGTCAGGAAGGCAGGTGGAAAATCTTGCGTTGACAGGGCACATTCTACTTTATGGATGAAGTGAGCAAAGAAGGCACAAAGTTCAGCAGCTCCAAGATGAGTTCTCGAGGACTTTAAACTTCCATGTCTTTCCCAAGAAAGCAACAGGGACTAGCTTGGAGGTATGCAGTAGACAATGCACAGATCCTTCTAATAATTTCTCATTCCAGTCACCCTGAAGGGATGAGACCAGAATCCCTAAGGACTAAACTTGACAAGTAGGGTAAATTTGCATCCAGGATACTTCTCCAATCACTAATACTTCCTATTGGCTTACTAATGCCAGAAATCTCTATAACATATAAAAAGTTTTTAATTCTAATATAAAGAAAAAATCTTGCTGATATACCAGCTGAAATTTATTCACCCGAAATTTACTCCCAAAGAGTACAAGAGTGATCATACTCCTCTCCGGTTTCATTAATGAGGAAAGGTATGGAAGAGACAGAGTCAGGGCAGGAGTTACCATTGAAAATTGGCAAGGCCACCAAAAGTTGAGTTTGGTGAAAAAGACATTCCATCTTTCCCTAGGATTGTCTGTATTGTCAATCCCATTAGATGAGTGTATATAGAAATCTTGTATTCAAAAAAATGTTTTATATGGCTAACCACTGTCCTTCACAAAACTTTATAATTTATTAAATTTGTACATGATGATTTCTCCCCTTGCTTGATTAGTTTCCTTATAAAGAGAGTTCATTCGTAGGAGTTTCACTAAGATAATAGATAATTAGCTTCTTGGCAGCAAAAACTACTTCTAATTTATCTCTGGGTCCCCAATGCCTAGAACAGTGCCTAACATAAATGCTATGCTCAATCAAGATTATTATATGCATATTATTTTTAAAAGGTAACAAAAATATCTATTATAAATCTAAGTGATTTATTAGTTGATTCCATAAAGAAAGGATTTATGGTAACTGATTTCATCAGGATGGTAACAGTATTTCATCAAATATTAAAATTATTGCAAAAGTAAATTAGCAATAGAGCAAATGAAATGATGGTATATAACTTATAAACAAATCTGCTTTACTTTGAACAACGAGACAAAATGTTTCTGCACGTAGTTTATTTTCTACCGGGTTGGTGTAAGCACTGCTCTTTTAAACCATGGTGAAGTAAGTATTCCAATATTCCAAATTCTTCATTATGCCAACCCTAGAACATAATTTCTGCTATGTAATTATGTCTTGTATTTTAATAAGATATTTCTCAATTGACTGCTTTACATAAATTGTATAGTTGTTAATGAGAATTATTACCACAGAAATTTTTCTTAGTTTATGATAGAATTAAAATAACCTTTTAAGTCTCAAAAACATTAACAAGAAAAGCTTGATGATGTGAACTCAGCTAATAATACCTCATGTTCAGTCTGGCAGGTATTGTGCGAAGTTTCCAATGAATAACAGTACCTTTTATGAAATATGAGAAACTTTGTTCATTTGCCCTTTAGATGCAGGTCCCTTAGTTTCCTACATCAGTTGTGGGCTTTTTTTTTATATTATTCTTTCATGTGGAACCTCTTCCAGCAAGCTCTCATAAGACAACAAATGATCCAGCCGAATATCCATTTAAAACGTTATAAACAAAGAGGGCTCCTTTCTTGGCTCCTGTTCTTTAAAATTTAATTAAAATGCTTCATCTTTCATCACAGAAATGTTTTCTGTTCTAACCTCTTAGCTTTGTTATTAGTTATAGTTTGGTTAGATTTTTAAATAGAACTCGAATTTTTTCAGTGTTTCAGACAGGAAGAAACAGTGCGGCATGGAGTGCTTGTCAACCTGTCCCAGGAAAGAATTTTTAATTGAACGTCTATCTCCTCGTCGTTAGCTAATCCAGATAGCTTAGGAAGCAAGCCTATGAGAGTCATGAAGTAAACTGAGGTGTCCTATTCTACTTTCCTGAGGAAAGTGTTTCCGACCAGACTGAGTTCTGTTCTTCCTTGGATACATTCCCAGTTACAGATTTTCTTGGTAACTTGCCATCCTTCCAATACTTTCCATTTCTAAATAAATGCTTTCCATTTATTTATGGGAGAACCTAACCTTCAAAAGCAGACCTGAAACTTTGCGTATAGTTCCCCCTGAAGGACTCCTGGAGATGCCAAGGTGAAGAGCAGGGCCACGTCTCCTCAAGTGCAAATAAATGCACCATCATGTCTTCCCGAAGCCCCGCTATTCATCCCGCCCACTTCCCCTGCATCTGCTCAAGGAACGGACAGATGCTGAAGGGCATTGAAATAGCTAAATGGCATCAAGAGGAACGTGCAGATGTCATAAACTAGAAAATCGGGGCTGAAGGTGAAACATCTTACAAATGTCTTCCCTCAGAAAGCTCTATCTTATTTTAGAAATATATGATTCTTGGAGGACTTTATCATAAACTGATCTGAACAAGCCAATAAGCTTCTGAGGGTTCTGCTTCAGTGGTCCAGCACGTTTTAGAAGGATTCTTGCTTAGTTACTTAAGAGACCTTTGTTTTGATTCAGTTGTTCCCTAAAATGGTTTACAACGTAAGGCACTGTGATTTGGTATAATTCTGTAAAGGTGTTTCTCCTGGGCTCCATGATCCCCTAGGAAACCCTTGCTCTCAATAGTCTGACTCGGTGTCTATGACTTTTAAAAATTCTACACACATTTGTGATCTTGGGAAAAAACGAACACAATTTGGAATACAGAAAGATGTACATATTACTAACAAATCTCCACAGATCCATTTTACCTAAATCACCCATTCTGAACACAAAAGCTCATGAAAGCACAAGCCCAGGCACAGAATAGTGTTATCAACATCTGAAAGTAATGATACTGACAGAGCCAAACAACATACAGGAAACAAAAAATTCCGCTTTATGCCAATTAGCTTAAGAGGAACTTGTATGTTCCAGAGGAGGGGGGGAGGGGAAGGCCTGAATTAGGCTTATAGATTTGATACCAGGTGGCTAATGCTGAAGATTTCTATTTTTTATCTTTGGTTTATTTGTTTTAACATGTGCTCAGAGGAAAAAGAAAAAGAATTGATGGGAGAAATCTTTAATTCACATTCTGTTATTTCATGTAAGTGGGCAATTCAAATAATTTCTCTCAATTTTTGAGTAGATGTTCACAGTAATTTGTGCATTCAAGTCAGGGCTAAGCTTCACTGAGCACCAGGTCCTTTTCTCATAAGAATATATACGACATTCCAGCAAATATTTCTTAAGCTATTACATCTCTGGCTCACATGTTTATGAAGACTCATCTGCACCTCTGATTTGCCTTATATAAACAGAAGGAAAGGTCACTTCTGAGAGCAGTTTTTACAGAAGCACTTATTTGGAAAAGACGGAGAGCGAAGTGATTCAGAGGCTTTCGCAGCACTGATGGTAGCAAAGACATGCAGGACACGTGCTGTATACGTTTCGTTATTTAATCTCTTTCTTTTATGAGTTTACTGATGTCTTCTATTAAGTAAACACATGTTTCAAAAGACATCTAAGTGCTTTCAACAAAACAAAACAAATTCAGAAAATATAGGGCTTTTTCATTGGACTTGGGGGATTACTTCAATTGCCTCAGTAGTCCACCAGAAGTGAAATATCACATTCTTTAAAGTTCAGACAAATAAATTGTGCTGCTTATGGAGAAAGTATGATATTCTCCATTGTAAGCAGTCTTTTTTTTTTTTAAGATTTTATTTATTTATTTGAGAGAGAGAGAGAGAGAAAGAGAGAGAGAGCATGAGGGGGGGAGGGTCAGAGGGAGAAGCAGACTCCCCGCCGAGCAGGGAGCCTGATGTGGGACCCGATCCCGGGACACCCAGGCGCCCCATTGTAAGCAGTCTTATACATTGACAACATAGAAATAATGTCTCATTATAAACTAGACCACATCTAAAGCCCTGAAACTCTAGATTTGTGTGTACTTACGGCTGAAAATAGTATCGAAATGTGAAAATGAAACCTCCCACCAAATCTCTGGGAATGTAGATTTGTGATTGGCTTTAGTAACACAGGAAGTTCATCTATCCCCCCAGTATAGACTAAGCACCGTAAGAACTGACTGTGAAACTTGACTGAGTTTGTGCTCTAGGGCTGATTACATCAGTGGTAGGAATGTGCTAATAGTGATTGTACTCCTTCGGATACTCTGTTTGAGGGTAAGATTCTGGCTTCCTTTGTATCATAACTCAAAACTCCCAAGACTATTTGTAAGAGTGATCTCCAGCCCTGGGTTTACTTGCATTCTACACTCATCCATTAAGTCCACGATACCATAAAATGTCTGGGTCTTGTGCCGGGGTTTTGAATTTCTGTACGGCAGCTGAAACAAGAACATACCTGTGGTAGGGAGAATAATGCCACCCCCACCCAAAGAGGTCCACACCCTCATCTTCAGAACCTGTGAATAGGTTACCTTCTGTGGTAAAAGGGAGTTTGCAGATATGATTGTTAGAAATCTTCAAATGGGGAGATTATCCTGGATTACCTGAGTAGGTCCAATCTAATCTCATGGGTACTTAAAAGTAGAAGAGGGAGACCAAAGACCAAAATTCTTGTTATATATCTTATAAGTCATATATATACATTTGTTTTATGTGTTGCTTACTCTGTTATCTTGAAGGTGTAGGGCTTTTTTTTTTTCTGACACTTTTCACAATGACTTACTTCTTTCTGTTTTGTAAATTTTGGTTATCCTTTGCTTTATTCTTTATAGTTTGCAATTTCCGGAGCAGATATCCTGTTGGACTGATGCTGATTTGTCCTGAGATTTGAGTTTGCTTCTGCTAGGTGCCTTGATACGTAGTCTCAGGCAACTTTATGTATATTTCTTGGCTTGGCATTTCCTGGATACTCAAATAATGGAAATTCAAACTATAGACCTATGTGAGGGTAGGATTGTGATGATGAATTTTCAGAAGAAAGTTTGTTTGGTAATCTGGTATCCTGGCTAAGACAGATGACTCATCACCATTTCCTGTGGCTAGCCGTCAGGTATGTTTCCTAGCCGGGCCTATGATTGGAGATAGAGCCTTGAGGGGTCTCAGCTCTGTGCAGCTTCTAGATTCCAGCACTTCACCCTATGGGAGCCCAACGCATTTCCCTGTCCCTGGAGGGCTATGCACACTCTGTGTTCTCGTTTTCTAAGATAAGGAAATGACCCCAGGGAAGTGCCTGCTCAACACTATGATCTTTATTCCACACTCCCTTTGATGCCATTGGGGTTTTGCTTACTTTCTCAACTGCTCAGCTGTGCATTAAAAGGAAACTTGTTCTATTTTATGCAGCATTTATAGGAATTATTTTGGAGATTTTCAGAACTCCTACTCTGTCATAATACCAGAAATGGAAAGTGGTTATACCATCTTTAAGTAATTGAAGTCTATTTTCTGAAAAAACAAAACCAAACCTAGTAAATGAATTCATAGTTGCCTAGTGAAGGGTGTCACACTGATAATGAACAGGAGAATAAAATATTCACACTCGTTACTCTATTTAGGTTTCAAGAATTAATTAAGCTTTTATTTTCTTTCATGGATTTCAAGTTCCTGATCTCTAACTTCCAAAGATAAAAGTAATTTTATCTTTAAATATCAGAGTATCATAAGTGACTCCTTTACCATTATACATAATACTACAATAATATCCTTGTCCATACTTTGTGGATGTGTAGAGCCTATCTGTAGGAAACATTCCTGGAAGTGGACTTTCTGGGTTTAAGTGAAGAAATAGTTTAATTTTTTAAGATTTTTACAAAATGCCCTTGAGAAAGTCATACCTTTAGCCTCCCGCAAGTGAATTATAACAATGGCCGTTTTCCCACAAGCTCACCAACAGAGTGTCCCATCATGCTTCTCTTTGACAACGTGCTTAAGAAGAAAATGGTACCTCATTATAGTTTTGCTCTTATTATGTATGAGTGGTGAGCTAAAGGAACATAAAGCTGATACTCTGGGAGTTTTTACAACGATGAAAGTATGTGGTATAGATTCAATCCAGGAGGATTGTGAAATGTACTTTCCTTTTTTTCCACCTTCATCCCAACATGCTGACAATAGAAACTCATTCTCAAACTGACCTTATTCAAGGTAAGAGAGTATTGTTCCAGTGTGCTGGTTTCAGGATTTTCCTCCATGCAGAATAAATAGTGGAACTGAATTATCACTAAAGCTCTAAGTAAGCAGATTATGTGCTGTCAGCAGTGAATGCCCAATATATCCACAGTGCAAGAACTTAAATGGACAGAGGTATTAACTGTCATTATATTTCAAGAAGTAGAGAATCTTGCGCTCAGAGTATATTCCTTCAATACCTACTAGGCACTAACCCCACCCTCCATTCTTACAAAGTGGCTGCCACAGTTTTAGGGATTGCACATAGAGAGGCAACATCCTGCAGAAAGAGATTATTACTGTATTTTATTTCTATGTTTGAAGAAAAAAAAACCACTGTCTTATAAATTATTAAATGGACCTCCACTTGTGTATCATTGACCAGAATGGAATCATTGAATCATACGCTAATCCCTAAGCAATTATTGGCATGAGCAATAGAATCTCTCTAATTGCCTTAATCTATTTGTATCCATGGCTTATAGGGTCTACAGTAAAGGAAAGTGTGAGACTAGCTATTGGTTAGGTACACATGTAGTGTCTGATGCAGAGGCATATATATTCAGTTATTTATATATATAGTATTATTTGTGATAAAGTTAAGTAACATCATGAGTAAAATGGACCCATGTGGTTTATTTCCAGCTGCAAAGTAAAGGACCATGATCATGGAAGCGAAATAGCAGAAGGTGCAGAGTAGTTTAGTTTTTGAACCATATATGTTAATACTCAGAAATATACATAATAATGCAGTGCTCCTGAATGATTGCAATGCTGAATCCTCTGCACGAATTATTTCATTTTCTCCCAGTTGGTATTAAAGTCCTCATTTGGAACTCAGTCACTATAGCATTTATGGGAAAATGGGCTCTGAATTGCAAGCAGCAAGCTCACACATGAAAATTTGCAACAGAACCCATTTGCTAGCCGGGGACTGCCCAGTAGTACCACATTTTAAACTTTGATACTTGGAACATGCATTTTAAAAAAGAAATAGAAGTAAATATGAAAGAATTCCACCTTTCTTTGATGTTGTCTTTGTAATAAGCTTAAGAATGGAATATAATTGCACCTCACGTAACAGCAGCGGCCACCACAAAACGTCCCACATGGATCCGCTGAGAAAGGGCATTTGAGGAATGAAATCTCTTGTTCTTTATTGTAGTTATTTGCTAGATATCTGGCAGAGATCCAAATCACCATTTCACCATAACTTGGGTCAATTTCCCTAAATCCACACATCAGACTCTACCGATAAAACAGAAAACCTCAGCCCAGGAAGGCAGTTCTGCCACTCCCCAAATGTTACCAAGACGTAGGCTCAGCCATCTTTGCCACCATGAGTCGCCCACTGCCCCTTGTGGCTATGAAGGGATCCAGGAGCGCTTTTGAAACCTATTAGTGGGGGCGCCTGGGTGGCTCAGTTGGTTAAGCGGCTGCCTTCGGCTCAGGTCATGATCCTGGAGTCCCGGGATCGAGTCCCGCATCGGGCTCCCTGCTCAGCGGGGGGTCTGCTTCTCCCTCTGACCCTCCCCCCTCTCATGTGCTCTCTCTCTCTCTCTCTCATTCTCTCTCTTTAAAAAAAAAAAAGAAAGAAACCTATTAGTGAAACCCATTCCCCACAGTTTAGCGATCTCAACAGAGATCCTAATGAAAGAAGGAAAAGCTCCAGGTTAAAAGAAAGCAAACACCCTGGTGGAACAAACCTGGAAATACCAGCTGATGGTGGACTGCAGCACCATGCAAGAATTAGGGCAGACCACAGTCTGAAGCCTGCTGCCTTAATTGAAGGAAGCCCAACTGAGAGAAAGTTTGAAGAGAGAAAATTAGAGAAAGTTCGTGTTGTTTTTTCGGTTTGTTTGTTTTTTTTGTTTTTGTTTTTTTGTTAATGTGAAGTTCTTGTGAGAAGAATGTTAGCACATTCTGTCATTATTCTTATCGAGCCCCACAAGCACGCCCTGGAGTTTTTATGGTCCAAGGCAGCATTTTTTTTTTCCCCCTGGGAGTGAGCACTTTATTTATAACAGCATTGTCCATGGCTGCTTGATAGAAAATCCCTGGACATTAGCATAAAGGAAATCCACACTTCTACCTCCTTAATTTGTAGATAGTATTTATTTTTCTAAAAATCCATGCAAATAGCAGCCTTGTTCTTGGTGGTTAAAGAGCTTTCATGGAATTTTTAGTCTATCGAATGTGTCAGAGCTGAGGTCTTGGCTGCACTGGTTCCCCCGGTTTCCTAGGGCTCTTTTGTGTTGCATTCAACATGCAACTCCACAAACAGAGCAAACAGCTCACTGCTCACAAACCCTAGGACAGAGAAGCTGTTCCTGGTAAGGAACACCCAAGCCGGGAGGGCATTCATGAAGCCCAGGGTCACAGCGCACGTGCCTTTCTGCTGCTGCTGGTCTCTGCGTGTTGTCACAGGTCAGATACCCCACGTGATTTTGAGCCTCCACACTATTTAGCATCACTTTATTCGGAGCCAACATGCTAACTGACCTGAAAATTTTAGAACCCCACTTCCAAGCTTCCCTAAAACATCCCCAGATCCGAGCACATGCCTCTTTCATCCTCCAATGGGTGCTTCACTTCAGAGACAGATATTTCTGCGCGTATTTTGCCTTAATGCCAATAGGAAAGTTGATTCCCTCCCCCACTCCCCAGGTTTTCTATCTAGAATACACAGAGATTAATAAGCAGCTTTCAAAATGAAAGTTTCCAGGTGGGAGATTTCAACACTATTTTGTAGATTTGATGGATTAGGATACATATTTTCAGTATTTTAGGATCTCAAACCCTAATCTTTTCCAATTCACCAACTAATTTTATCCAAAAACATGGTGTCAGAGCCTAATGAAAGGGTCCATCTGCTTCAGAATTCATTCTTCCTTTACAACGACATTTACAAGAATTTTTTTTCTGAAGCCCAGAAAATTGACAAGCCCTGTGACTGTGACCGAGCTGTACAGTTCCATTTACTTTTGTCTCCAAACGTAAAAAGCACACACGCCTGTGATTCGGGCACCAGTTTGGAATGAAGAGGTCCAGTCTCTTGCACCTACCAGCACATCCGCATGTCATCTACAGAGGAAACGTGTGGCCTTGTCTCCTCCCAAGGCAGGGTCTGATTCTACTGCGAACCCCAGACCTCTGCCCAGAGATGGTGTTGGTCATGACACCTGTGCCCCCACATGCCAGCCCTGGAGCTGGATTTGTGATTGCCTGAACTATTCTGATGACTCCACCATGGCCTTTCTGAGTGTGTCCCTCCCTGCTGTGGCCACCCACAGCTATCTCTCAACTCCGAAGTCACTCAGAGGCCTCCGGGAAGCCAGCTCGGTTCACATGATGACTCTTTAGGAGTGAGTGCTCACATCGAACTGTGCATGTCTGAAAAGCACTTGAAGAGAGGCAGAGGTGCCGAGATGAAAGAGAACAGCAGAGTCCCAAGGCTTCACAAGAGAAATAGCGTGCTCAAAGGGAACATCTTTTTTCTGATTATAAAAGTCATGCGTGCTCATTGTAAAAATTCTGGAAGAAGCAGAGACGTGTAAAGAAGGAAAAAGTTCCCATCATCAGAGTACCCAGCTAACATTTTGATGTATTGTAGGGAAATTTCTCGTTGTCAAGTAAGAAGGTATCTTCTCCCTAATCCCATAGGTTTTCAAATAATCTTAGGTGCTAAGTTATGGCGTTTACAAGGGAGACTTCCAAGAAGAGGAGTTCTTCTGAAATATCCTTCCTTCTACTTCTTCCACAGATCTGTCTAGTTATTCAGTCTTCTTGAGTCATAGATCACCAGGGTAGTGATCCCCTTTCCAAAGGCTCAAAAAAAGAAAAGGCTGATTCATTTCTGGATTTTGAAGAGAAATATTCAGGACAGATATTTCCTCAAACCCAATCCATCTATCATGCTTTGTAATGATGTCTAGACACAAAACAGAAGATCTCTTGCTAGACCAGAATAAATTACGCTAGCAATGTTCGTTGGGCGCAGTCCTCCCTCGATCCCACTGTCTATCTTCTCATCTGCCTACGGTTGCCTGACTTGGCCCCAGAAATGTACAGAAGGAAAATGAACATTTCCCTAAACAATGAACTCCTTTCCAAAATCTATCAGGGTGTTATGAAACTAATTGCTGTTATCACAGTTCATTTGATAAACAAAGAAACTCCATTTTAGCAAATAATTTGAATTGAAGCAAGTATAATGGAGGTAATAAAAATTCTTGGGGTTGTTAAAATGTTTTCATTTCTATTAAATTAGAAGGCCGCTTATGACAAAAATTGATAGTAACTAAAGAGATAGTATTAAAAGAATATTAACAATATGAATTAAAGTGGGATTTTAGGTTGGTTTCACAAACTGTCAAACTTGACTCAAATCTGTTTTGTACCCATGTTCTAGTTTTTAGAATCTAAACTAAAACTAGAATTTAACTAGTGTCTAGCTCATAACTAGTATCTAAACTAGTTAATCTAAACTAGTTTAGATTCTAAAGCTGTTGCAACACTACTCGGTCGGAAAAGCATCGTCGAGGCCTCCCACCATGGAGGTTAATAAGAAATGCCCATGTATGTTAGGCTGATTTAGAAACGGACAGTGGTAGAGTGCACTCTGGTGAATGACATAGTTGTAGTCCATTTACCCCGTTCCAAATCGACATCCGACTTGTGAAAAATGTTGCTTCAGAACAGGTAATAGAATGCCTGGTCAAAATAGGGTTTGCTAACCCACAGTTCTAGTGCCCAAGGTTTTTTGTTTTTGTGAAAGGCAGTGATTGACGTTTTTAATCTTCCTGTGCAAGATTTCATAGGACACAAATGCTCCCTGTTAAAATTCCCTGGAAAGATGGAGAAAAGCATTCGCAGAGGCACACAGATCCCAAGACCTCTCTCAGAGCATCCCAGGAGCTCATGCTGCTCCCTAGAAACCATGTTTTTCATCATATTGTGAAAAATAATATGATCGGTACATCCAATTTCTGACACCAATCTCATATCTAATCCCGGAGGCTTTATGAATATCTACAAGAGACCCAAGGTCTAATTGCAACTGTGGCTAACTATTGATTTATTGAGCTGTTGGTACCAGGTAGTTTATGAAGACTCTGTAAATATGGGCTGATGATAGTAATGGTCAAGTTCCCATAATTTCTTAATGTCAGTTTATTTATTTGTAATATTTATGGTTGTAAGATAGAATCGAATGATTATCTGTGCTAGGGGGCAGAAAATTCATTTCTAAAGGATGACAGTAAATGTAAGCATGTTGTTGGTCGAGTTTTCAAAAAATATATTTAAGAACCAAGTACTAGCAACTAAGGGGAAAAAATCACACAAGGAGCTAGAGTCATGTGAAACAAGGAACAAAATGAAAACCAAGAAAACACGAGGGTTTGAGGAATTGAAGTTGTAGTTGAGACTACGCTGGGCATTCAGGCTGCACAGGGAGGGGAGAGCTGGGGCATCATGTCACTCAATATAGAAGGGGACCAAGATCAATGGCTTCCAGTATCCAGGATCATCCTCCACAGCGGTTTACAACCCAGACCTTTGTCACACAAATGTGTGCCCCCTACTTTCATTTGTGCCATGGAGAGAGTTTGACTCTCACTGCAAAACAGCATCACAAAGAGTTTGTTTGTTTAGCTCATTTTCCTGAAGTGAAAAGTCTTCAGGGAAGATGGGTCACAGGGTCATTTTCCTCTAAAATGGTCCAGGGCTCCCAGAAATGTGAAGACCAGTGAACCCAAGGTCACAGCAACCTTAGGGTTTTATGAAATCACTATTTGAAATCTTCAGCATTGTTTTGGTGGCAAGTATCTGTTTCTCTCTTGGCCCTCCTCCATGCCTTCTCCCTGGCCTAGCTCCATCTGCAACAGAGCTAGGCTGGGAATCTTTCTGGATGTAGTATGTCAGTGCATGTATTGACTAGTGGAGTGAAAATATTTTCCAAAGAATTGCAGAGGCCTTTTCTTTAGTGTGGCATTCATATTCCTCCTGGATGTGGCCCTAGATCACCCCTGGCTGCCTTCTAGCTTCCTCAAAATGCATCTTCCAGCATCACGTGAGGAATTCTCGCTTTTCAGGGACCCTGGACTTGGATCATCCAGTATCATTCCCACAGGCCCGCAGCTTTCCCACCTGCTGGTGTGGAACCTTGTTGCTTCCTCTTCTTGACTCCTGAAGTCTTACTTTTTTCAATCTTAACATTTGTGCCATCAACACCTAATTTTGATCTACCTCATTCTGAGTATTCTTGACTGGCTTCTCTAAACAACCAAAAACCACGGGTATCGCCTCACCCTCAGCTGCCATGTGACTGAGATTTATGCTATAATTAGTAGTTTATCTGTCCACTTTCCACCGTGGATAATACACCTCTTGAAGGCAGGGGTTACTTTTGTTCTTCTTTAACCTTCATGCTAAACCAATGAAAAGAAATTTCTGTATCCTGCACATACTCAGGGTTATGACCTGGTGGTCACATTTTTTTTTTAACCAAAACCAAACCAAAACAAAAAGGAATAGCCGTTCATCCTACTTTTATCACTAATCTCAGATTGTCTACATTTTTTTTAAACTCTCTATCTATGAGGTCTAGGCAGGCATATTCTCCAAAACATATGGGGGGGGGGGTAGTTCAAGTTATGATTTGTGAAGTAAATGACTGAACTTTTGGATTTTTACTACTGATAAATTCTCTTTGCCTGAGAATTCATATCATTTTTAGTTAAGAAATACACTAGTTAAAGGCACTGAGTTATTTTTATTCATTCGTCATTTGTTGCTTTGGAAGGACTAAGTGATTAGAGCAGGAGTTTTATGATTATATACCCCACCGTTTTAGTAAAGCGGTATTTTTTTTTCCTTCGATATATTTATTATCTGCCTTAAAACCATGGACTCTGGCTTAAGCCAAAGCAGCTATATTTTTCTTTTTTACAATAAACACCTTTAATTATCTTTCTTCAAACAACTTTGTTGGAACACACAATGTATCTGTCTCCTGAGGTGAGCGTGAAAAAGGAACCCAGCAGGACTGATTTCTGCCATAATTAAAGAAACACTGAAAAGGTCAAATACTGGGATGGGGGTAAATCTCAGGAAACTCCTAGGAACAGATGCCACTCTGCACCGAGACCGTTGATCGCTGAATTGGTTATTGAATAATTTCTTGTATGTCTTCTCGACCCTGTGCCCACGTGAAGCAGGACATGCATCGCATCTTCAAGTAGCACCTGTTTTAGTTACCTGTTTTCTGCAGACTGTTGAATTTCTAACAATAAAGCCAGGAAGGAAATAGTGCCAAGATGGTTGGACAAGCAGTTTCAGAATTAGGGCAGGATGGCTTTTTTGTTGTTTGCTTTTTTAGACTTAGTCTCCCATCTAGTCAACTCAATGAAATTCATCAAATACGCAAGAAACATCTATTATGCACCAGCGAGTCAACTTCAGCTAGGTATTAGGGACATAAAAGAACAAGACATGCTTTCGACCCCCAAAGGGTCTCGCAGGAAGAGACAGTCTTGTAAATAATAAGTAAAATATATCGTGAAATGCTGCTATGCCGGAAGTCAGTACAGGGCGCCCCAAGTAGACCATGGCAGTCCATCTGAGTGGGGAGGCATCACGGATGGCTTTCTAGAAGTGGTGTCCCCCAACCCCAAGTCCTGAAAGATGAGAGGGGTTTCCAGGAGTCCAATGACAGAGGAAACACCACCTGGCTTGCGAAGAACCAAGGACCTCCTTTTTGTTAATGGAACGAATATTGTTGAGCATTCCTAGATGCCAGAAAATGAGCTAGCCCTGGGACATAGTGGTGAGCCAAAAAATCAGTGTGAGCATTTCTCAGGGTTTAGACTAGAGAATACAGACAGGGGAACAGCCCAATGCCCATGCTGTAGGTGGCTCACAGACAGTTCACCTCACTCAGTGCCCCCAAAGACCCAGGCAATTAGCCCAAAGCCATACAGAGTTAGGCCGGGAGGACGGGGGTGGAGGTGGGGTGAGAAAGAGAATCAGACATGGTATTCCTGCTCTGGCTTTCTCCCATACTTCACTGCCTCCATCTCCTTTGTGGGTGGGAAGGGTCAGCTTGCATGAAGAGAACATTGTGGCTGCCTTGCCTTGCTTCCTCTTGCCCCAGGTCTTTCCCATTGCTACACATTGCCCTGGGTACTCTCTTTCCTTCCTGCTTCAAGTACCTCTGCCCCAACCTGATCCGAGTATTACTTAGAAACTTGTCCTGAGTGTTCGTTACATCAGAGCTTCATGATGACAACGAAGGAGGTTTTTTTTTTTTTTAAATGATGGAGCACAGCCTGGGTGGTTTAGTCGGTTGGGCTTCTGACTCCAGCTCAGGTCATGATCTTGGGGTGCTGGTATCATGCCCTGCATTGGGCTCCCTGCTCAGCGGGGAGTCTTCTTGTCACTCTCCTCCCTCTGCCCCTCCCCCTGCTCATGCTCTCAATCTCTCTCTCTCTCAAATAAGTAAAATCTTTTTAAAAAATAAAAAATAAATAAAATGATGGAGCACGTGCTCTAAATACGAATAAAATTTAACAAACTAGATAGAATTATAGGCAAGAATCCTTCAGGGATGTCCAGCATTGCTTCTGCCTTGGAGACTGTGGCGGTGAGAACACGTGGCCCTCTTGGTGTGCCCCATGTTGTTTCTGCCTGGGCCATCCTGGCATGTCCGTTTTTTTTTGTTTTTTTTTTTTCCTATCTCTTATTACTGCTCACAGAGCTTTTCGTCTTTTTCTCATGAAGTCTGAGAATGGCTGCCTAGTGCTCTCATCTCCCTGACCCGAGCCCCTGTGCCTACCGTCACTCTTGGCCACCCTCTCTGCCAGCTCATCAGTGTGATGGAAACAATGACGGGAACAGAGCCTGGAAAGCCCTGTTGTCAGGACAGCTTCTTCATGCTTGAAAAATGAACCTGAAACATCATCCTGAAGTGGGGCTCCTGCTTAGGCAGCAGCTCCACGTAACCCACAAGCAGTCAGAGCTGAAGACCGTTGTGTCCAGTGACTTGCATAAGCGTCGCTTGTAGCATCCCGTCCCCGCCCCCCATCACACACAGCGCTGCCACACTGTTGCTGTCAGGGGTTCGAAGGCTGAGACCAGATGCCCCAGTTACAGCTCAGCTGCACAGTTCCTCCAAAATGACCCATTCCCCAGATCTCCTTTTCCCGACCTGAAGATGAAGAGAGGAAACAAAAGTTTCTCAAGGAATGCAGGCCATACATCATAAACTTGGGACTCATCAACATTAACCCCAATCAGCAGAGAGAGATGCACTGTGACTGAGTTTTACTGAATTTTAATGGCATAATTTTTAGCCCAGAAAGCATGCTCGTGTGTGCCAGAGTGATTAATGATACAGTTTATGCAGCTCATTGGTCATACTTAAATTAGTTTAAATATTCATCTGTTGTTTTGTATGATGAATCTCTGTGTTTCTCTTTATTTCTACTTTCCCTTGAATACTTCTTGTCTGATCGGAAGATGTTTGCCTGTATTTGGGAAGAGATGCCCGCTGACCTTCTAGTAGCAGTGTCCCCAGGCTGTCCAAGGTTGGGGAAGACAAGGCATAAAGAGCATTTCATTCTGTGCCACACAACTACAGCATCTTCCTTGGGTGGGATGTCCTGGTGGACTCAGTAGCTGCCAGCTTAGAGTTTCTGTTTTCTGATCTGGGACAGACAAAACAGCTAGGTAGACTTGGAGATGGTTTGATGGCCATGGGACTTCCTTGAAAATTTGTGCCTCAGTCTTTTAACACCATCCTTCTGTAAGTTCTCCCTCTTTCATGTGCATTTACAATTTATATATTTTTTTTCACAATTTAAATCTTGAGTTGGAAATTCCAGATACTCTGCCTTCTGGAATTTTATGAATATTCTTCCCCAATAGGAAGCTCACCAGACATTTAAATTGCATTTGTAGTGGAAAAAGGAAAAGCCTTTACTTTAATGTAAAAAAGGAAATGAGTACTTTAATGTAAAAAAAGGAAAAGAGTAACTTTAATGAGATATTTTTATAACAAACTCTAAGGTCTTATTAAAATAAAGAAGTACCTGCACTGGACACTGTTCTGAGCAGAACAACACCCAGATGTAGAAAATGTCACCTTTTTAATCTATGGCCTTGAGAGTGCAACTTGCCAAATAGTCTACTCCATAATTCTTTCACTTATGACCTACCCTATATAATAAACTTACACATAAATCTTTAAGATGTAAGAAATTAATTCATTATAGCCTGAGAATTGACCTTTGGAGAGCTAGCTAGATGTAGGATGGAGAATTCAAGATACCAAGGATAGTTAGAACTCAGCTTCACAGATAAACCCATTTATTTGGAAGTTGTGACCTCCATACCAGCCAGGCATGTCTCTTCATCTGTTATCCTTCTCCCTCATCTCCCAGCCCCAATCAGAGAGAACAAGGTGTGGTATATACACACCTCTGGTCATAAAAGAACCTCTGCATGGTTCTGGAACCATGTCTCTAAATTTTCTAGCCTTGGAGGCCACACTTTCAATTAATATCTGAATAAACTACTCTAATCCTCCATAATACATTATGGTAGGAAATCCAGTTTTGTTCTTAGTGTTATCAGTGATTCCTGGAAGTGTGTGGGGAGTATATTTTCTCCTAGGGGTCAACTCTCCCTCTTATTTCCAGCTTTTTTTTTTTTAAAGTAGGTTCCATGCCCAGCAAAGAGCCCAACATGGGGCTTGAACTCTTGAACTCAGAACCCTGAGATCAAGACCTGAGCCGAGATCAAGAGTCAGACCCTCAACTGACTGAGCCACCCAGGCAACCCTCATTCCTAGCTCTTCAACACTCCCTACTGAACATGTCACCCTCATGCCTATAACATTTGGCTTTTTTCTATGTTACCTCGCCCTGAATATGGACACTATAATCCAACTAATATAATTCTAACAGGTTACAGGTTATTACTAAAGTTGAGAATCATTAAATAGCACATGAGATATTATTATTAAAGCTTATCATCCTTCATGGTACAAGACATTCTTCACAGGCAACCTCTTCTTCCCTGGGCCATGCCATCAAACCCTGCTCTTAGGACTCACTCTTGTGCCTTCTCCTTTCCCCAAGTTCTGGGGGCTCAGCCTGATGTCTTTGAGGCAGCCAAGGGAGGAGGTGAATACTTCCTGTTACCTTGGTATTCAAGACAATCAATCCTTACCAACCTCTGCTCTTTCTAGACTATTTATTCTCTTTGGCCTTTTTCACACGTGCTTCCTTGTCATTCTCTGCAGTAATCTGCTTGATATTCTCATCACTGAAATTAAAGTGTGGGTGAACCCTCCAAAAACATCCATTCTATATTATTTTAATTTTAATGAATGAAGGTTTTCATAAATATTTGAGATGTTGAAATGTTTGCAAACACGTATAATTACGTCAAAAATGCATATGTGGTTATGTGACAGATTCTAATGTCAGTATGGGACAGCCTCCTTCCTAGAGTTGTCACAACTCTTACCTGCTTTGCCACAGAACGTAGTACTTTCTGGCCTGGGAAGAGGATGTGAGGCAAGAGTAGAGGCCTGCGCACATCTCCCTTAGCACAACGCAGGCAGGCTCGGCCACTGCCTTCTGAGAAATGGTGGCTTAGCCCATAAAATAGAGAAAATGTTCTCAGTGTAGGAAAACCATTCAAAGTATTCTATGTGGGGAGAATAAAATGAACAGCAGCTTGAGTAGTATTAATGAGCACTGACTTTGGAATACAGCGAGCACGTAGGGCTCTCATCCTGTCTCTGCCTGTCTCCCCACCTGGGGAAAGTTAATTATAGCCTCTGGGTTTTTGATTTCTCATGTTTTTAATCACAGAGTTTCGACTAGATGCCCTCCTACACCTTCTAACTCTCCTTATGATTCTTTTTGGCTCTAAAACCCTGTAAGACTACTGTTTAGAACTGCCACATTCCAATAAAACTTAGAACCCTAATCGTCTTGCTACAGGCTAGCAAGACTTCACTTGTGGAAATAATGACTCTGCACATCAGTACCTGAGGTTTACCGAAAGCTAAACATGTCGTCAAAACCAAATCGCTGTATAACTATTAGAAACTTAACCACAAACCTCTCCCACGTTGTTGATGTCAAAACACATCCTCTTAAGCAGCGGCAACATCCACTCTTCCTTGAGCTTTCTCACATATTTATAGAGGCTTTGATGCAAAGTATAGAGCAGTTGTTAACTCAAGGGTGCTTTGAACTAACAAATCTCACTGTAGCCCGAATTTTCTCTCTGGGTTTTCACATGACTCTGTGTGAGAAAAGCAGGAGATTTTAGATCTTAGCAAGGTCCACTAGAAGAACTGATGAGAACATTAGGAGTGTGGTCCACGGAACAGCCTAAATCAGCACTGTCTGAAAGATCTCTCTTTCTCTCTCTGTGAAGGCCCACCCAGGTTAATATCTAATTTTCTCTACATTACAGCATATATGGAGGTTGTCATGGTAACCGGGTGAAAAGTTTAGCCAATAGAATCTATGTAGCACTTTTAGTCCTTCCCAGCGATCTAGATTTCTTTTCTGAATCTTTTTCTCTCAAATCTAGTCTACCAATTTTTTGTTGTTTTTCTTTCTCTCCATTTTTTTTTTTTCTTTGTAATCTTTACTGATCAAGAAAAGATTTCGCTCTTCTTTTCTTAAGGGCGCATCTGGTGTGGACAATGATGATGGATTCATGCAATGTTGTAAATGGAAGAGATTATAAAGAGGTCACCTAGTTCTTTTATTTTCCTATCCATCTAATAAAAACAATTGCAAAGGAACTTGATAAATATAGAGTCTTAGTCTTCAAACTGTTGCATCCAAATCGCATCAGAGAAAAGAGAATCTATATTTTTAACAGACATCTGAGTTAATCATATCATCAAGACAGTTTGGGAAATGGTCTAATTTCATCATTTCTTTCCCTTTGTAGATAAGAACGTTCATTTTGGTTACACATGCACCATACAAAAAAAAGAGGAAAGGATTGCACGGTCTTAGCAGGATTAATGGCCTGACAGAAATGGAAAATTATTCCTGATGTAGCTGAAACACTCTGCTTGGGCCCTTTCAGCTTCCAGAACTCTCGACTTTGCTGAGCCCCAAATGGCAGTGATTAGGGTCCATTAATCACAAAAGTTGCCTTCCACACTCTGCCAACCTCAGTGACACTTTCTAGACAGGTAGCCATCGAGAAAGATTGTGCTCCATGAGGGAGATTTGGATTTTCTTTGGCCAGGCATTTACTCTTTTAGATGTTAATTTGAGTGAGTTTTATCATTCTATTTGCTGCATTTGTAAATTTTCTCTTTTGATTATTCTAGTCAGGTAATGATGAGCTCAGCAAAGTCAACACATGTACAACTCCAAAGTTCTACACTTAATGTCAGTTATAAATTTCACCAAGCAGCTAGAAAAGCAGCCATAATAAGGAATATTCTAATTAGTCTTCCGGGCATAATTCTGCAGAAAATATGGGATTTTTTTTCCTTTGCAGAGTTTGCTAATTGCCCTCAACAATAGGTATGAATCTCTCTTGTCATGCTTTCAGAAAATATATGGCTTTGGCTTCCAGCTGGGACACTCTGGAGATATGATGGAAGTTGCAAAAAAAAATGTGTTGAACAGCTAGAGAGAACAGTTACATGGCTGCTGAAATGAAAGTACATAACAGTTTTCTTTCTATGTTACATACGCACTCTAAAAACACTTTGGGGTCAATGGAGATACGGTTCCCACTCTACAGTTGATGGCTTCCATAAATATCAGCCCAGCTTCTAAACTTTACCTTAATTACAATTTTAAATATGCTAATGGAATACCTAAGCTGACCATAATTTCAAGGGATGTGTGGCCATATTTTATTCCCAGTCAGATTTATAAAATTCATTTTGAGTAGTGCTGTGAAGACGATCCAACTGCTTCGTGTTAAGAGTTGAGAAGTTGTCCTAATAACCAGACTATGAAAGTAAGACCAATTATCTGCATATAATCCCCAAGGAATATTTGCCGTGCTGTTTTATGTTTGGCAGAATTGTGTTAGGGAGGAGGAGGGAGAAGTTCTGAGTGTTTGGAATTATTTTTGCATCCTAGAATGGATGTTCTCTTAAACTCATAATACCTTCTGATTGTAAATCCTCATAGGGTAGACACCTGGTGAATGGCCTTTAACTACCATCTAAGCCATGTTGAGTGCGCTGGGGAAACAGCACCTTCCAGGGGCTAGTGGAGGGCTTTGCAGTTGCCTGTGGTGCTTCCCAGCTGCTGGAGCCCAGCCCAATTAACAAGTCCTGCTGGTCCTTCTGGAGTTTTTCTTAATCCTCTTTAGACGTCTCTAATTTGAATTATTCTGTGTCATCAACAAAGATTTGACAGTTGGGCCTCAGTGAAATCAGAAACTAGAATTGCAATTAGAGTTTCTTAATCATTGTGCATATTCTATTGCTACATTGGGAAAATATTGGAATCTAATTAAAAGAAAGGGGAATTGTTCATTTGCTTAATGTGTCACAATTTTTTCTTTTAAAATATAAAATTAAAGGAAAGCTTGATTGTCTTTGATAGTTGGGTTATCTACCAGTGGGGACTACAGAATATACATGATGCAAAAATTCAGTGTCAAGGAATAATATATGCTTGAATGAAGTATAATTACCGTGAGATTTAGAGGATTAAGAATCTAAGTGTTTTTTGAAGTATTTTATAGTTTTTCTGGCTCTTGGCCCATTCTTTTATTAGTAGAATTATGGAAAACATGATTACTTTGGTAACAATTTTCTTTATCCATCTCTTTTTCAGCAGATGGTAAAGCTTAGTCTTATAATTTAATGTGAAATATGTGGTGTAATTTCATTTATATGAAGTTCAAACACACACAAAAACTGAACAATCAAAGGGTTTAGGGCTACAACACGTGATCGACTATAAAGAAGATGAAAGACAGAACACACCCCAAATCCAGGGGAGTCGTTTCATCCAAGTCAGAAGGAAGGGGGTGGGATCAGGTCTGGGCACCCAGTGTAAAAGAGAAATTATACCAGATGCTTGTTAAAAATGGCAAGGAGGCCTTTAGTGAAGACTATTGCAAAAGAGTCAAGATTACTGCAGTAGGAAAGAGAGTGAACTCAACTCCATTGACGCAAAGGCTGGAGAGTCTATAACCACCAGGGTGAGCTAGTGAAAAAGCACTGGAGAACCTGAGGTCAATGTGATTAGCCTATCTGCTCTTCGGCCCTCTGACAGAAACTGGGAGATAGGGGCCCTAGCTTTCATGATGGTTACGTCGCAAGGAAATAGTTCCCAGGTCCTTGAGAAAGACAGTCCTGGGTTGTGGCTTTTGTCTTCTCAAGTGTTTATTTTCTCCTTGTGGGTGTATAGAGGTTTATCAGTAACATTATTAGTAGTTTTATTTTTATTCTTTTACTCTCATTTTAATGGAGGCTGTGGAAGGAGAAGACTTATAGTCTCTAAGAAAAGAGAAGTCGGGGCCTAGCCAAGAAGAGACCCGTCTGTAAAGCTTAGTCACACTGAGGAGGCCTCCGAGGTCATGCTGAAGTTCTTTTTCCTAAAACTAGGGAGATACGCAGGTGTTCATTGTGCCATGGTTTTCTGTACCTTACAGATACTTTATGCATTTTCTTGAGTATTTAGTGGAAGCAGCAGAGATACTGAATAATGCTGAAGAGAAGCATTAGGAGCATTGGCTAAAAGCAGAAACAGCCGTGTGCTCTGGCCAGGGCCAGTAATGGCAGCCAGGGTGTCGGCCTCGCACGCTGCCGCGGGGAGAGACGGCTGGCTGGACTAATGCATTAACGTGTACTGGCGCCTCTCTGTTGTTTTTACTGGCTGCACTCTGTCTCTCTAAAGTAAAGGGCAGTATTTTACCCTTGATTTACTCCTGAGGAGGCTCAGGCAGAGAGGGCATTAATTGTTGCTTTCTAATATCACAATAAAACTGCATTCCCTAAGGCTACGTCCCCCCTCCCCAGAACTAAGTTAGCTACTTAGGGAAGATCATTCAACACTTCCAGGTCTCCAGGGTAACATCGCCAGCTTTATTGTTGCAAGCCGACAAATGCCTCCCATCTGTCTATGCTGGCTGTGTTCCTGCAGCAGCATGGCCTAGATGTTTCTCTGGTGGTCTGAAAGAATTAATGTGCCTCCCTAAGCATCCAGCTTAATGCTAAGGAGGGGCTTAGGCATTGGGGGAAATCTGCCGGGCAAAGGAGTTCTGGAATGACATTGGCAGTCCATCTAAGTCTTACTAAAAGATCTTAGTGAAGTCCACAGGGGCTCCTGGGAAGCTAACATTTTGAGAGTGTAAGGAACCAGCAGGCATTGGTGGTGCCCCAGACATATCCTCTGGGCCCTACGTGAAGCTTGACATCACAGCATCGGAGTCTGAGGTCAGCATGAGACAGAGGGCAGAAGCCAGCCAGAGGGAGCTCCTGTGCAGGAGACCAAGTGGGAGGTGCCTGGAGAATCCTCGGCTCTTCTGTTCGGATCTCTCAAGGTCAGAGGAAATCCAGAAGAGCCAGCCGAACGAAGATGAGAGAAGTGACATCTCAGGGGAGATACTCAGGAGAGGCGTGCTGGATCCCAACATGACACCTTACTTGCAGAACATCTTCAGAAACGAAGTGTCCTGTACCTTCTCTTTCCTTCTCATCTCAGAGGCTGACAGCAGCCAACCCACAGAAGAAGCAGCACTCACACTGAGCAGAAGAGAGAACCACCGAGGGGTCATTCTCTCCACGCACTGACATGGGAGTTGCCTGCCAGTTTTAGGGATTTCCCATGCTGATGACCACTTTGTCTTGTTCTGGCAAATACCTCTTTAATGATCTCTAACGATCTTTAATGAGATCCCATATTGCTTGGCCAAAAGTTTGGTCTTTGGTTCACTGTATCATTTTGCTCTGTTTTAGTACATGGCAGCCATGTGGTGGCCCCGTGTCAAATGTCAGCCAAGGTCCACGAAACAGGGGTGGATGGGACTACTGGATCTCTGTGCTTAGTGACCCTCCCATTGACCAAGCTCCCTAGTCGTCCAGGATGACAACCAGTCACAGAACTGGTGGCTCATACATAAAAACATCATGTAGTCCAGAAGGACTGCAAGCAAAGTAGTCTTCATGTCCATATCTGCCTGCCTACCAGCCTTCCTTACTCTTCTGTCTCATTACTAAAGACTTTAAAGATATTTCTAAGTCTACATGCTTTAATAATAGGATAAAATGAGGAATTTTTCACAGTTGAAATGGAAGATCTGTTTCCCTCAGGCATTCTTCCTGCTCCACCCCCAACCTGCAGAAGGACATTTATTTTTTTTTTAAAGATTTTATTTATTTATTTGAGAGAGAGAATGAGAGAGAGCACGAGAGGGAAGAGGGCAGAGGGAGAAGCAGACCCCCTGCTGAGCAGGAAGCCCGATGCGGGACTCGATCCCGGGACTCCAGGATCATGACCTGAGCCGAAGGCAGTCGCTTAACCAACTGAGCCACCCAGGCGCCCCAGAAGGACATTTATATCACTAAGGTTCTGAGCAAGATAAAATCATTCTGAATGTCTACTTCTGAGAATGTTATAATCTCCTAGATTTTAAAATATACATATTGGTTTTAAAAATTAGAATGAAACCTTAACATGTTTAGTTTGTTTTAGCCATTAATTTCTCCATTAATTATATCAGATTGCATAATATCAGATTTTGAATGTGTGTGTGTGTGTACATATACACACAGAGAAAGTCTTTAAAGATAGTGGATTGCCCACATCTGTTTAAGTTTTCTCCCTTGGCAGTCTCCATCAAAATGATAGTAAAGGAATGTTAAAAAAAAAAAACAACAACTATAAACCCACAAGGACAGAATAAAGCAGATGTGTGATTTCAATTCATTTCAGGAAGATGGAAAGCTGATGTAGGAGAGACCATTGATTTAGCAAGATGGTGAGAACCATGGCAGAAAGAGCCCACAGAAGGGGTTACCAAAAGATAGTCCATTGGCCTTCTAGCCTGAAGGCTCCAGACATGGGATACTGGGTAATTTGGAGGCAGAGCATAGACAGAAGCTGAACAAAGGCTAGTTGAAGGTCAGCGTGCAGAACTGTTGGATGCCCAATATCTTCTCATTCTCACATAACCAGGCAACTAAGCTTTCCCTCAAAAGAAGAAACTGTTAAAACTTGAAGAACCTGAATAGGGAGACCCACATCTTAGGGATACTAGTGCCAGCTAAAAATGAGAAGGTTTAGTGAAAGTCTACATAAGTCTCCTTTACTTCCAGAAAACCAGTGGTCAAATAAATCACCTCTCACCTTACCTCTCTCCCTGTGCTCCTGCCAACCAGAAAATTAGAGAAGTCTTTCATGGGGGAAAAAAATAGCTAAGGATTATCAAACATTGGGACAAAAGCATTCACTATGGTCAGGGAAGAAAAAGAAGAAATATTTTTGAAAATCGGAATAACCAGAGATAAAGCTGGAACCAGAAGAAAACTCTCAGTTAAACAATGCTGACATGCCTGCCCCAATATCATTGTTAGCAAAGGAGTCAAAATAAGACACTTTAATGTAGATGAGAGACCTATATCTATCACATTGATGTATAAATAAAGTGAATGGATCTCAAGTGGTAGAATTTCTTTTTTTTTTAGGTTTTCATTTAAATTCCAGCTAGTTAATAGACCGTGTAATATTAGTTTCAGGTGTACAATTTAGTGACTTAACACTTCCATACATCTCCCGGGGCTCGACACAGCAAGTGCCCTCCTTAATCCCCATCATCTATTTACCCCATCCCACCGACCTACCTTCCATCTGGTAACCATCAGTTTGTTCTCTATAGTTAAGAGTCTATAGAATTTCAAATGTGCAACATCCATGTTAGAAGTTATAAAAGGTTAAAATTTAAAGTAAATTTGGAATTACTATGTCTTCATTAGCAGTTAGATGATTTTCCCATAATCATCTAACAGATTAGCAGCAGAATCAAGTTTAGAATGCACAGAATTTGTAATGTGAATTCTCTAAAACAACCTCACTAAAATCTCACTCATCTGCACTCCTCTCCTGTCTTCCCTGGAAACCTTACCATCTTGCCCGCCTATTACTACTCTGGATTTCAGAACACAATTATCAAAAATACAATTATCATGAGGGAAATAGGAAAACAAACATTTGTCTTCCTAAACCCACAGGATAATTATAGTTCATGTATATGAAGACTCAATCATGGCATTCACCTGTCAGAACCTTTTCATATCTTCTTTATGAGCTATAAAATATCATCCAGGGTATAGAACATGATCTTCAAAGGCAGTGGATAACCTGATGCCTCAACCTGCCCCACCTAATACTGCTTCACTTCAACCCCAGACACCCATCACTCCAGATCATGAGGACCCCCTTGAACATTCTATGCATTTCACTCATCTGCATATTTCCCAAGTGCCCTCTGCCAGTTGAAACATTCTGATCCTTCAGGACCCAGTTCAAGTTTCTGAAATCCTGTAAAACCTTTCCAGTACCTCCCTGTGCTGCCTCCCATCCCATCAGAAGCCACTGCTTCCTCCTCATTAAATTCCCACAGCACCTAATTTTTACCTTTATTAGAGCATTTTTCACAGTCATACTTCCTTCAATATGCCTATCTCCCTCTCCAAGTAGTGAATTGTTGGAGAGAGTCAAAAAGCATATCATAATTTCTTGTGTTCCGGAAGTTTAATGAGTATCCAACCTGCAGAAGGCTTAGGTTAAACGTTTCTTTAATTGGATTTATAGAAGAGTTTAAGAGTGTTTTCTGTTATTCCATTTGATGCTCATAGCAACGCCATTAAGCAGGATGAGTAAGTAGCCATAGTTAACTCCATTTGAGCCAATAAAGCAACTGAGCACCCATGAGAGATCGTGATTGGCCTCAAGGTCATGTGGCCAATCAAAGGCTGAGCCAATACTGCTACCCAGGTTTCCCAACCTCCAGGTTTGTGCTCTGTGCCATGACTGAATAACATCCACTGGCGAGCGGGGACATGATGAAGAGGCGAGGACACTTGGAGCCCAACACTTGTATTGGCCTCTGCGCTGAAGCAACACTCATGCACACAACTCCTCCAAGGGGTCCCACACTGGGACTTTTAGGGTCTCTTTCTTCTAAAGTTTCCGAGATGCCAAAGCAAAAGAATGCAAGATCACTTTCATTTCTAACACGTTTGCTCACAAACTGATTCAAAAAAATCTTACTATCACCGGCTGCCTCCTGAATTAATAAACAGAGGTTTTATTAGGAAGGATTCTGTTCTTTGTACCAAAGCCGCTTTGTTCCTTGGGCATAAACAAAACTATCCCTTCTCTCTCTAAACTGTCCAGAGAGCCAACCTTGTATAAATAAGGACTTCGTAGCTTTGGTTTCGGATGTCAGCTCTTTCTCTTGAGGTTTTTACCTACTTAAAATTCACTTGTTGCTCTTTAAACTCACATGGAGCTTGAGGCAAACGTTTGAATTTCTGAAATGAAACCATGTGCCCAAAATAAGCTTACAGGAAACAAGAATAAGGCATATAAATGGAAAATCTTTCAAAATAAGCAAAAGCATTAAAGTGATAATGCTCTAACTTTCTGAACTAACTTAAAAATAATGTATGTTCAAGATAAACTTAAAACTATGGAGGCACTCTCCACCATAAGGCCTTCACGAGAAAGCAGAAAGTTACCTCAGATGGAACTTCATTCTATGTCATTTCTCTTCTCAGGATCCAGCCTTAGATAGTCTGACTTAACTGGTCTGGAATGGAGCCCTGGCATCAGTGTTTTTTAACTTCCTAGGTGATTTGAATGTGCAAGAAACCCGCATGAACAATACTTGGAAACTGTTCAGATGTTTACTGTAAGCCACCACTCTCTACAAACCCTACCACACAACCTGCCCCTTCTCTAAACACACATATACACACACACACACATCAAATTTCATTTGTTTGTGTGTTTATTTAATCAACAAGTTGAATATTGGCTTTGTGCAAGGAGCCATGTTTTCGTCCCCAAAAAGCTCCCAGTCTTGGTGTGGAGAATATGTAAAGGTATGTGGAGACAGGAGCAATTTTTGAGATGGAGGGAGGGCAAATGGAAAGTGAGCAAATTTTTGTTTAAAAGAGGGAGGTAATTTCGGATTTCCCCTCAGTTCTGGTTTTTCCTTATACTGCCATTAGGTCCTGGATTGGCTCACATTGTGGGTAAGAAAGAAAGATGGAAGAAAGCATACCTAGCGATTTTAGATAATTGTACATTCTGGACTTGCACTTTCTACCACAATTTCTGTTTATATAGTTTATGGATGTAAGACATGAATAAATAGAAATAATTCCTAAATAAAGTTTCTATGAAAGTGTGTGACTCTGTCCAGCCCCACTGCCATGCCTTACTACCCATCTGAGAACAAGAAGGACACTACTATGATTACTCTCTAGTTGGAAGGGACATTCATACTGACGTAGCCAACTACCATGCTTTCAGGCAAATGAATATTGGTCTTTCAAAAAAGGCAACTTGCTGGCAAGGTGAGCCCCAAACTGCAATTAACAGGAAACAGAGCTGATGCAGTATAACAGCAAGCCCCTAAACCCTTGCTGGAAGGGTTGACCCTTCTATGCATGCGGATGTGGCTAGAGAAGAAGTAACACTGAGCCTGGATAAGGCGCCATAAAAGACATAAAAAGCTATGGTGGACCACAAACATGGAGCCTTTTGGAGTGGAGAAGAGCAGAGAACCATGGCATTCCAACTCTAGATTAATCTGGGGCTCCCTTTTGCGACTGCTACCCAACAGGGAAAAAACTAGAGGGTGAAAAATGTCCCTAAAATGTAATATTCTCTCTAGTATTTCCTATTTTTTTCTTTGCATCAGACTATAACTCTACAAAGTCAGTGCAAATGCACATCTAAACCTAGACTATAAAGAATCCCAGAATACAGTCTGTGTGTAGGGGAGGAATATCATTAGTATAGTTTCAAATAACTCATTGTAAATTATCTCCAGTTTAAAATAGCATCTATTGAGAACCCACTTTAGACAAAGTATTGTGCTAAGTGCCAGGGTTAAACAAGTAGAATGAGACAGAACCCCTGCTGAATATATACAAATAAAAATTACCCCCAAAAAACTCTAAAATGTACCTTGAAAAGCCTACCGTACAGACATTCTGGAATGAGCTGCAGCTGTCAAGCCAAGCGCCAGGCTCTTGTGTATGGTTCTGGGAATGTTGAAAGGTCAGCTCAGGATACAAAAGGCAAGAAACAGATGCCACCTGTCATTTTGCCTGATTTTTAAAAATTTTTAATTGCCGTTAAAAAAAAAAAGCAAGATTCACCATCTTCACCATTTTTAAATGCACACAGCTCAGTAGTGTTGAGTATATGCACATTGCCATGTAAGCAGATCTCCAGAACTTTCTCATCTTGCAGCGCTGAAACTCTATACCCCTTAACAACCACACATATACAAGTGAGGTATCCGAATACTTGAATTCACAGAAAGGAAAAGTAGAATGGTGGTTGCCAGGGGCAGAGGGGAGGGGAAAATAGGGCGTTGTTGCCTGATTTCTTCTTAAATCCCAGTCTTCCCTTTGACTTCTGTGCTAGGCATGTTGACATCGTGGCCACCTGTCCCCACCCCTAAGGATGGAGGCAGCTCTGTCCCCGGAAGCGCTGTCTCCCGCCTGACTGGAAAGGCCCAGCTTCTGCCTGCACCCAAGTTCTAGTAGCTTGGATCTGCCCCCCTGTTCTCCTGGATCCTTTCTTTCATGCCCACTCGTAACTGCTCTGCCAAATGTGTGTGCTCGCTGCTTTTCACAGGCACCAGAGTGCACCACCGCTTGGGTTTTCATTACCCATGCCTGGCCAGGCTGATTATTCTGCTCTTACCCCAGGCTGCACACAGTTTAGCTCATTCCTTTTCAGTAGCCTCAACAGGACTGCGTAATACGCCCCCCCGCCACCCTGGTCTCCAAGATTGACAGGTACAGTCACCATGTGTTGGAAAACTCCTAACCCCCCCCCACCTTTACGTCCTGGGAAGCAGGGAACAGTGAATGAATTCAAATCGAAAGCCATCTCAAAAATATCATGGTTCCCTATCCAATATGTGGGAATCTTGGTCTCCGGCACATTGCTATTCATACATCACACAAATGTTCTATAAATTATTCCTGAGAATTATGTACAAATTTAAATGCTCTCTAGACAATTCTAAATTTCAGCTTCAATGCAAGACTTTACCTGCTATAAGCATCTATTTATGGCCTGACACTGTATCTCTGACATTTTGATGTGATACATATTCCATCAGCCTGATACAGTGCACCTCCCAGTGAGTCATGGTGTCACTAACTGAGATTTAAACATGTTGCTAAACCACTTTACAGCCCTTGCAAAGCACATAAAGGCTGTTTGACAATTACCCCCAGGAAGGCAAATAATCAGCACACCTCTGATTCCCTTATTATTAACCATTATAAAATCATGTGCTGTGATAAATGTACCTAACAAAGACATTGATTTTTACAAGACTTCCCAAGAAGAAAACACATATATTTGATATAAGAAACCCACAGGGGGTCCCTCCATTTTCCTTTGTGTCTTCAATTTGCTGGGAGTCACTTCTCGTATGATGCTGGCTTTCACCTGTCAAGCTCAGGCTTTGATTACTGAGTTATGGAAAAATCATTGCCCATTGCCTTAACTCTAATACGAAAGGATGTCTTACGAAGGAAAAGAAATACATTTTTTGGCTGTTTGTCATTAGAAGGCTATTTTTAACCCAAAGATTTCAACTTCTGATTTTTTTTTCCCTTTCTTCCTGTTTAATTGCAGGGTAGACAAGTAAGTAGGCCCCTGGTCTGCACCAAAATGTTCCTGAGGCAGTCCCTAGTGGTTTTGTTTCGCTTTGTTTTGTTTCTTTATGCCACTGGGACCACTGTGCTGATTATTCTTTCCTTCCTTGAAGTATCTATGCAATCATTCTTCACCACTATCCTTCTGACACGGCCAAATAAGCACTTATGTTAGATGCCCAAAGATCATTTCCAAAAGAATCTTCTAAATATATTCATAATCCCTTTTAAAGTGCGGAGTACAGGGGACTGTTCAGTGGCATATTTGACTTTATTGTTCATTAGGTGTTTTTTGTGTTCTAGATGGTTAAACATAGGTTTCATCTGAGCTTGCAGCAAAGAAATGAAAATGACCCATGGTACATTTGTTATATTTACAAAATGAAACCAAACGGACAAAAAGCAGAAGGTGACAGCACAGTAAAGATGAGAAGAACTCAGGCTGCGAGTCCATGGGGCTCAGTTCCAATCTAACTTAGCTAACTGATCACTTACTACCTATGTTACCTTAGGTGAGGAGACTGAGCTTCAGTCTTTTAAGTTATAAAAACAAGAGCTAAATAGCAGCCAGAAGTCTTTGAACTGTGCTAAGTACTTTACACCTATTAACCCCTTTGGCTCTTACAGCTCTCCTACTCCTGTTGACATTTTATAGGAAAAGAAAGAAGTCACAGAGAGGTTGGGTAATGTGCTCAAGGATACACAGCTAGTAGGTGGCAGGGCGAGGATTTTGAACCCATGCAATTTGTCTCCAGAGTCTGTGTTTTAACCACCAGGCAGAGTTCCCTCTTCTAAACATCTACCTTGCAGTTCAGTGAGGTGATGTGTGAAAGTTCATCTCGCTGTGCCTGGCAAATTAGAGGTGTTTGTAAGAGTTCATTTCCTCTTTAAAAACAGATAATAGCAGTAATTAACCACTAAGAATAATGCCTTTTATCACTCAATATGCATTCAAAAGATATTCACAAAGGGGCAGAAATATAGTTTCAAAAATCATCATTGTCATGGATTCCTTTTATTGAGTGCTTATTATATGCATCATCTTATTTAACCTTCACAACCATCATAATAAGTGGGTATTATTATCATACCTATATTATAGATCAGGATGCTGAGGTTCAGAGTTGCATGGCTAGTGATAAATACCAAAAACCATGATAACCAAACTATTGCACTATAACATGGACTATCAGGAGGAGAGAGTATGAGAAATATTATCATTATGTTCATTCTGAAGCTATAATTATGTAATGAATTTCAGAATTATAAATAACACTTAGCAATGGGTAAATTCCTATTTACTAATGACTCAGGCTGCTGCAACATCTTATTAATTTGGGGGCCACCAGGAAAGTCACTTTTACCCTCTGGACTTCAGAGTCCTTATCTAGAAAGCAAAGTCCCTTTGTTATTTGACTATCATAGTAAGACGTTACCATAGAGTAATGTGACCAGATTTTGGAAGCGTACAAGTGGTGTCACATAGAATAAATTTTTTATGGAAATTATCACCAATCAGATGTCTCTAAATTAGACATTTGTTTAGTAAATAAAGTCAGTTAATCCTCCTCTGGAGGGCATTTAGTTCTATTATACAAATATTAATTTGGAAACTGCAAGTGCATGATGGCATTTTATTAGGTTTGATTAATGGGAAGCGGTTATGTAAGATATGGCCTCTCCCAGTGAGAAGCTTAGAAGGGCAAAGGAAAGTTGTGAGATGAGCACTGAGGTATTAAATACTATGTCAGAGTAGTAGGTAGACTAAGTATGAATTTATAGTTCCCAAACTCCTACTTCCTCTGTGAGGCTCCAATGAAAACATCATTGCAGGCTGGCATGATCTTTGAAGACACCGAGGAAGATGTGGGACAGATTTGGAAGAAGAAGCCATTTTAGTTAGAATCACCAGGAATATATTCAAGGGACAGTGAAGAGATGGACCTGACCGAACCCAAAAATTCGTACTCTGGGGGTGCATGAGTGACTCAGTCGGCTAAGCATCCAACTCTTGATTTCAGCTCAGATCATGATCTCAGGGTGGTGAGATTGAGCCCCCTTGTCAGGCTCTGTGCTGGGCATGGAGCCTGCTTAAGATTCTCTCTCTCCCTCTGTCCCTCTCCAGCCCCCTTTCCCCAAAAAATTCATATTATGGAAAATGGGAAATAGCTATAGAAGTTAGTTGAGAAGAAATGTTCTGTTATTCACCTAAGGATTTGCATCTTCTAATAAGGAATTTTCTCAGTTTCTATCAATTGAAAATATTGACGTGCATGTTATATTACCCTGGGCAAATCCGGAATTATACATGGTTCCCCATGTTGTAGCTATACTCTCCATTCCTCTCTCTTCTTCTCAAGGAAGTGGGTTGGGTAGATGAGTAAGAATAGTGACACTATTGTAGAGATAACTACTCTAATTTATTAAAGTTGATCATTGGAGGCCTTAATATTTGATACTTACTAGCAATCAATTTGTTTTGAGTCAGATCCCCTGGAGCTGGGAGAACAAGCAAGGACAGGCTAGTTAGGAACTCCTCCCGCTGTAAGCGAGGCAGGTGGGATCAGGAGGGATGAGGGATGGACCAAGATGGCTGCAGTGGATTAGAAAGAAAATGAAATGATTCAAGAACCATTTTAAAGGAAGAATAAATTTCAACAAATATTTGTTGAGTGATGAGCATGTTTACAAAGCCATAACAATCACTAGAAGAACTGCACAGAAGGGGAAATAAAACAATTATACAATCATACAAGTAATAATAATGCAAGGCCAACCACATCAAAGAATCTAGCAGATGAGCAGGTCGTATATTATAGGATTCAGAAATAAGATGGTTCCAGTTTCTCACAAAGTGGTAAAATATATTTGATACTATTGTCCTCATAAAACCACCAACCACAAGAAGAGTAAGTTTTACGAATGACAATGACATAATGTTGAAAGTAGTGTACATGTAAAAAATAACTAATTGCGCGATAGAGTGTGATCAAAATCTGATACTGGATTAGTGGTCAGGACCCTTTCCCTCCTCTAATACTCTCCTTCAATATTAGTTGCCTGAACATAGGTCTTTATTTTAATTTAACCATATGGAGTGCACAACCCATTTGACTACTGGGCAGTTGTACTACATGTATATAGACTTTGCATTTAATGACATGGGATTTGCAGGTTATAGGATCTGTAAGTTGTAACGTTCACCTTGGCATACTTCCTTATACTATTCTCACTTCACATTAATTCCTGCTTTACCCTCAAGTGTGCTAAACTCTTAATAGTTCTTTCTATCTGGTTTCCTAGTTGGACTTACCACCACTTCTCTCCGGCCACCTGACATCTCAGGCTAGTTTAGGTGATTCCATTATTGTCTGGAATTCCAGTTCTTAAACCTCTGAATAATTCCATCTCTAGAGGCCATCCTGCCCAAGAACAATTTCCAACAATAAAACTTCTGACTCCCAATTTTAAATGTCTTCTCTCTCCTTCTTTCTTTCTTAATTTCTTTTTAATTCCTAGAAATCTTAGTGGACACCTTTCTGCTGGACAGCTTTCAGAACCAACCTGCCTTTTCCTCTTCTGATTTTCATTGCCAAATTCAGATTTATGCTAATGAAGCATTGCATTTTTGTGAATTTGATTGTTTTTATCCTGGCCAACATGAGTGCACTTCAAGGGTGAAATTATGTGTTTTATCTCATTCTTTAATGTTAATGAATTATAATTAATTAGTATTTATAAATTTGAGTCAAAATGCAGAGTATTTATTCTAATAATATAATTTCTCTAGAACAGTTCTCTTATCTGTATTAATGTAAGCCAACTGCTTTTACTTAAATTTGTAATATTTAAGCATAGAAGAATGTTGTTTAATTTTACATTTGTGAAACTGAATAGTCTGTTTTTAAAGAATGTGTAGTATTTTTCATCTTGGGAGCATAATAGCTTTGACAAAATGACTGTGCTGATCCTCACATACAAGTACTGCAGTACTGATTCTGTGTCCAGGACGTACAAGTACCGCGGCACTGATTCTGTGTCCGGGACATACACTAGGGTAGTACTGATTCTGTGTCCAGAGTTACTATTAAACATGGCACTTGGGAAATTGGGAGCAGACCAAAATGATGCTTCTCCTAGGGCCCCACCCCACTCAAGCCTGCTTTCCTTGAAACCAGGCTATTCCTCTCGGAATCTCCTTCTCTGTTGATTCTTTCGTTCATGTTATATGATAACTATCTGCCATTGGTCACTAATGACAGTCAATTCTCATTATTCGCAGGAATTATGTCCTATAGAATCACTGCCAACACTGAAATAGCAAATCCTGAACCATTGTTCTGAGGGGAAATACAAGGTTAGGTTTCTATGAACCTCCCTCACTACGTTTTCACCAGCCCATCCGTACATGGCCTGCTTTTTGTGTATTTCAGTTGTAAGGCACTTTATTTAATATAAATGTGGGATCCATTAGCATTGAACTCTTGGCCACCAGCACTATAGCTCATGCCTGAAGGAAATTTATGCACTGCCCATATCCCGTAAGTCACATCTCAGCCTTCTCAGCCTTCTTGTGCTCTGGAACACTAGACAGCACTCAGCACTGTGCTCAGATGCCATTTTAATCAGAAAAATCACCAACAAAAATGCGGAAAATGTGGCACTAAATAGACCATGGGAAGGACATTTGTTTCCAGTATGAGGTCCGAGGCAGGAAGGCGGAGTGTCACCTTGTAGGAACTGCAGGTGGAAACGTGTCGTGTTTCAGGCGACTCAAATTTTTGGCCACTCTGCATGTGCACATGTCCTTAAACAACCATAAAAGTGCTGTGAATGTTCTTGAGGTTACAAATAAATTTTAGCAAATAGGCAAATTTGCAGATCTGGAACCCACAAATAATATAGATCAACTGCATCATCTTTTTAAATAAAAATGAAAGCCACAATTCAACCTGGGACTGGTGGCAGAAGGCAGTTGACATTTGTTGAGCCCTTGTTATAACCTGAGTGCCTTACATTTAATAACACATCAACCAGGGACCCATAGAATGTATTTTGATGTGATTTGTCTTAACGCAGGACAAATCTCATTTCTGTGTTAAGTTGCCTATGTGCTTTTCTCAACGGTGACCAAAATTAGAGTGGAAACATTTGGCACCAAACATAAACAGAAGTGAGAGCGCTTATATCCCCTGCAGAAGCTGATTGTTAAGTAGCCATCCAGATGATACACAGTATCTTTCCACTGAGGCTTTGGGTTTCGGTTTTTTAGTTTTTTTTAAAGATTGCCATTGAAATGAAAGCACAAACCGCAACAGCTGATGTTAAAGGGAACCTCGAAGTTATCATAATTGAAACAGTATATAACTAGTGAAAGGATACACAGAAATTATCACTGGAACTGACTAGTGTGTCAAAAATACGGTTTATATAAGAATTAGTACATACTAAAGGTGGTAATTCAAAATAGTGGGGAAAGAAGACAAATTATGCTGAGAAAATTCTGTGACAATTGTTTTAATAAAGTAAGTCTCTCCTTCACATTAGGTGCTAAAATAAATTCCAAAGAATTTAATGATTAAATAAAAGAATACTAAAAATAGAGTATTTTTCTTTTAAAAAATATTTTATTTACTTGACAGAGAGAGAGAGAGCACAAGCAGGGGGAGCAGCAAGCAGAGGGAGAGGGAGAAGCAGGCTTCCCACTGAGCAGGGAACCCGATGTGGGGCTCGATCCCAGGACCCTGGGATCATGACCTGAGCTGAAGGCAGACGCTAAACTGACTGAGCTACCCAGGCACCCCAAATAGAGTATTTTTCTAATTTCTAAATGAAAAAAAAATTCTCATAAGCATAAAGACAAAGGAAATTTATAGGTAACAAACCACATAACAATTAAAATTTCACATAGCAAATGAGATATCAGCAAATTAATACAAAATAAAAATATATTGACAAAGAAGTCATATATGTAATACTTTTTTCAAAACTTTTAAAAATCAACCACAAAAAAGTAAAAGATAACAAACAACCAGGTCACAAAAGAAGATCTAGGGTTCTTCAGAAAAGGTGTAAAAAAATGTTGAAGTTCTTTCAAATCTAAGAAATACAAGCAAAAATAATATAATATTTCATCATCCCCGAAGTTGGTAAGATTTTGGTTTTGGTTTTTGTACAATAAACAAAAAATAATGGATCATTTCTGAGGAGCAGTTTTGCAAAAGAGATTAATAATCTTTAAAATGTTTATAGTTCTTGAACAAGGATTTTCACTTCTAAAACCATGCCCCAAGGAAATAATTCTAGATCATGCACATTATTTTTTAATAAATTTTTCATCCCCAATTCATATATAATTGTGAACAATATAAATCAGTGACATCTGTCCCTCCCGCCAAAAAGGAAGAAATGGCTAAATACATTTGTCTAAATACATTCGTCTAGCCATATAATGTCATTTTCTAAAAATAAGTCCCCTAAAAATGTTTTTGAAGACTGTTTACATGGACACATGATCATGGTATAATTTAGATAAGAAGTCATCCTAGAAAACTGATACACTATTATCCCAGTTTTACAAATAATGTATTTTTACATGTATTTACATGAAGCTTGGAAGAAGCACAATGAAACTGTTAACAGATTATTGTTTTGTCAGTGAGTGTGTGGGAAATTTATATTTTCTTCTTTCTGGTTTTCTGTGCATTCCAAATATTGTAAAATATACATAACTCATAAAGTTTAAAAATTTGGATCTTAACTACCTCTTTTTGCTTAATTTGCAATTTGACCTTTTGTGATCCAGTAAATTTAAGTTTCTCAAAATGGTCAAACTGAATATTTAACATTCTACCGATTAATGTTTTTTTAAATACTAATTTCCTTCTTAGTACTACTGTGTACTTTTAAATACAGGTATATTCTCAGCTCTGGCTGTGCCTGTTCAAAACCAAAAATCCTGCCAATTTTTAAAAATTTCAACTCATTATCTGTATTTTGGGCCATGGTATGACAGATAAATATTTTGGCCAAAGAGAGATGACAGAAGTGGGAGCCAAAGAAAGGGCCAGTGAAGATGGGAGAAAATCTGGGACTTTTTTTGTTTTTATTATTACTTTTTATAACCATTATGCTTGTGAATTATTTATAATAATGCTACAAAGAATATTTTGAGTAACTCTCAGGTCTTGCTTCCAAATGATGTGTGGTTTTGTTTTTATCACTCCAAACTTTCTGGTTATGTGAGGATTACAGGATAAAAGATAATACATTTTATGGGTTGTCAGATCATTGTGAGAACCATTATGAATTTTCTCCCATTTTAGTGAAGGCCCTAGCGAAGGCTAGAATGTTTAGGTTTGGGATGTTTCCGCTTGCCCACCTGTCTGCTCCGTGTCACAGCCATGAGAGGTAATGGGAAAGGCGAGGCCCGGGAGCTGGGAAGGCTGCCTGTGAGCCTGTCTTTCCTCTTCTGATTGGTGCTAGAACTGTGGACAATTTCTCTGATACTCCACTTCCTCGTCTGTAAAATAAGAGTGAGTCCAATAGGTATGTGTCTAGTAATCTGATTTAATCACAAAATGGGACTGCACTACTTTGGCCTTAAAGAATCCATCAACATGACTTGTCTCACTGCCCCCCCCCGCCCTTTTTTTACAGAGCTATTTAATAAAGAAGTGGGAATTCTATTCTTAAAAGGAAAACTATGGCACCAGGCAGTTTGAGTTCCTGGTAGGGGATGTGCATATAAGCTTTAGCAAACACTGTCAAATTTTTGGAAATTAGCCTATGTTCCCTAACTACAACTTTACTAGAGTAGAAAGGCCAACCCACTTCCTTTAAGAAATGGCCGTGGATCCCTCCATGGGATCCATGTGTCTACATGGTCAGTAAAAGCTGTAGCTCTATGCTGATCAGACCCTGAGAAAATTTTCAAAAGTAGGTCTGACAAGTTGCAAACCACGGACAGAAACCTACAATATCAATAAAACTCTCAAGTAATCCCTAGTTTTGAGCCATGTAGAGTCCAGGTAAGCCTGCCAAGGTTAGTTGGGTGCAAAATGTCTCCCCAGGACACAAATAAATGAGCAGCTTTTATGGCCTTCGTGGGTCTCCTCGAACTGGATTTTGTAGGCTCTCTGCCAAAGATAATGGTTTGAAATGTTAATATTCATTTAAATATTCTTCCTGCTGATAATTGATTCTTTTCCAAGCCACTTAGGGTTAGAGCCAGTAAAAATCCTCTCCCAGCTGCTTATAAGATCTTATTCTTCTGTTCTCTATGGGAGAAGATGATGCATCCATGTCGCCTAAAAGGAATAGCAATGACACTCTAAATAAAGCCATCCTGTGTCCATCTCCAGTTCTGTCATCAAATTTGTGACCTCCAGTGAGCTATTTAATTATTATACCCCTCAACCTCCTTATCTTTAAAATATAATAATGGTAGCATTATCATCTGAGAGATTCGGCACCTAATATGGTGCCTAGTAAGACCTAAATAAATACTAGCTACATCTATTATGATATAAAAACAGTGTTTGTCATAATCCTGTTTTACACCATTCAAAACTGTTTTCTGATTCACAAAAGGACTATTTCAGACAAACTTTTAATTTTTGTAAAGTTCTTCCTTTGCAGTAAAGAAAGAATCATATTGGAGAGGGGTCTATGCACATTTGGCCTCACCATTCCCATCACCTGCTTCCAAAGAAGACAGTCAGAAGCGGGTCCTTATATTTAGATCACAGTGGTTTTATAATGCAGGCTTGATCACATGACACAACTACTTAAACCAGGGCTTAGGTTTCTTCCTTAGACAGCTGTGTGTACCGGAGCCCTGGACCTTCATGTTAGAACTCTACCTAAAGTTTTGTACCGAATAGCACACAACTGATCTGACCCAACCTTCTCTCAGTGGCTTTAGATGAAAGACGTGCAGATTACAGAGCATTCTAAGATGGACTCTCATTGCAAATTTTACTGTACTGGCTGAGGAGGGAGGGAGCCTTGGGGAGAGAATGACAGAACAGAATTTAAACATTGTGAGAAATTTCTTCTCCCGTTCCACTTACGGCATTTTCCAACCATTTTGTGTTTCGTAGGGTAGCTGATACCGTTGGTTTCTAGGATGTATTCTGGTCAATATTACCCACAAAGGCTTGCAGTTTTCTCTATAAATATGTAACTTCATTGATATTTCAAAAATTTTTATGACTCTTTAACCCCTGAAAGGTCTCTCAGATCACAGCTTTGCTGGCATCAATATTGCTTTGTAACAGTGTAAACCGTTTATATATGCAGTAACACTTGGAATGCTCTCTCTCTGTGGAGCCCATTCCCTGAAATTCTGAATAAACCCAGAGTAGCATATCTGCTAACCCAATTCTGTGGTTTTCTGCAACATGCTCACTGAGCACAGACCCCCCCCCCAAATGAAGATGAGACAGAGACAGGATCTGTGGTTCCTCCTTCTCCATCCCATAGAGTCAGCTCTCTGCTGAGCTGAAGGTGCTTTTAATATTTTTGTACAATGTGATTCCTAAACATAGAACAACCACTTCTCCTGTTGCCCATCTGAAGGTACACCCATCTATTTTATGCCAAAGCGTGAGTGTTTGTGTCGGAGTTCCTGAGAGACAGAATGGGACGTGGTACTGTAGGGGTGATTCAAGAGATCTTCAGTGCAATGGCGGCTTTTCTCAGTCTCTAATTTCACACTAACTTGAGAACCTAATCGCTGTATAAGCTCTGATCCCACTAGAATTAAAAGCTCAAACTTTATAGCCAAACTGACCTGGGTTGGAATCCTGCTTGCATCACTTGCCTGTGTGACTTTAAGGGAAGTTGCTCAATTTTGCTGGGTCTCCACTTTCTCAACTGGATACACCTGGTGCTTGCTCTGTCTACACTCTGTGATGGTTGTGAGCCCCAAATGGCATTCCGAGCTCTCGCTGCAGTGCCTTCCACATAATAAGAGCTCTGCTGTTGTTGATGTGGACATAGTTCAGAAATTAAGAGTTTCACAAAGAGCAGGAAGAAATCATAAGCCTTGAGGCAGTACCAGTCATTGGGTTTCATTTAACTTGAGACCTCCATCAGCCCGAAAGGAATTCCAAGGAAAATAGGAGTGATAATAATACATGCCCCCTTTTAACGTGTGTTATTATGAAATTTAAATGTATTTATGAATGTGAAGTGATTTTTGAAATGATAAGGCTCTATATGAATGTGAGATGGTAGCAGATTATAAATATTAATAGCATTTTAAGTCAGGGATAATCATTTCAGAGTTTGACTAATAGAGAAGTAAGACACAATGGGCATGACTGTGCCTCCGACCCTCAGTTACAATTTACTGAAGGAACTGAAGGTTGTAAGATCCTTCATTATGCACCATTGGATTTCTGCAATGTCTTAGAAGTGTTGCCTATGGGACAAGCTTGAGTTTTAGAATTAAACCAACTTTGGCTTTAAATTAGAATTCTACCACTTACTGGCTGTGTGATCTCATAGAAGTTGCTTCACTTCTCAAGGCCTCAAATTCTTTATCAGAAACGTTTCACGAAAATTAAGTTAGATGAGTTGGGTAAGTCACCTGGCCCCTCCAGGCACTCAGCGAATGGATGGATGGATCACCCCCATGATTACAATTTTGAAACAATGTGATAGAGTAAATGGTTGCACTCCAACTTTAATCCACCTGATATAAAATGTGCAAAACAAAATGAGCCTTGAATTGTGTTTCTCTCACTTGAAAATATCTTCCATAGCTTAATAAAAGTCAACTGCAGAAACAGCAGCAATAGGGTCATTGAAGACATTCCAGAAATAAAACACCCAGAAACACCAAGCAGATGATGCATGCTGTTATTGTCCTGATGGATTCCACATGATCAGTTATCCATAAGACGAAAGCAAGGTAATAGTGAAGTCAAGTTTATTGGTATCATCCTGGTGAAGTACTTAAAGCAAAAACTAACCATTCATAAGGCAACTCCAGTGTGTGGCCTCTAGAGTGTGTTGAAAGCGTATCTGAATATACCAAGCGATAGCATGGTGTTTAATTGTGCAGTCCAGGTGAAATCATCCTTCCAAGTCGCATCACCAGCAACAGATTTCCATTAAGACTTGGCATGCTTTCAGTGCTCAGGCTCTCCCAGAGCGGAGAGAACAGGCAGATGAAAATTTGTGCCTGCCCCAGCAGGCAGGCAAGCAATGCTGCGTGTGTTTATGCCAAGGGGGAGAAACCATACCCTTTACACATGGCTAAACAGCTCAGCATGTAGCCTCACTCCATGGGGCTTCTCTCCTCGCCTGGGAATGTCCCGGGTGGCTTGGAGCAGTTCAGAGCCAGAATCGAATTCACATGGCAATACCTAGCTCTTTGTGACCCGTATTTTCACACCTACCATTCTCGGCACACAGAAATCTTAAGGCAGAAACGCAGCATGCACAGCCAGGTCTATGTATATGAGAGAGTGCTCCATTCCCTTCCAGAGACAGTCACTGGGGGTCGGGGGTGGAGCAGTGGGGGGTTGGCAGCAAAGGGACTGTCAGATTTTCATCTTTCGATTTAGATACAATCCAAATGGATGTAAAATAGAAGGAATGAATGACCTCACCCAAATTTTAATTCCTCTCAAACATTTTTTCAGTAATACCGTGTGCCTGATAGATAAATGTTATTCAAAAAACAGCCCTAGGTGTTAGAAGACAAATTAGTAGTCACCCTTGGGGGACAGCAGTGAACAGAAGGGGCACAAAGGGGGCTTCTGGGCTACTGGTATAATGTTCTTGGTGTGAGTTTAGGTCACATGGGCATGTTCAGTTTATGAAAACTCATCAAACTGTGTATTTATGATCTGAGCATTTTTCTTTGGGTAGTTTAATTATATAAATTAATTTAAATCAATAAATTTGTGTGCATTAGTTTAAATTAACAATTAATTTAAATTAAATTGTATAATTAATATTTAAACATATACATATATTTTTTCAAATATATATTTAGGTAAAGGAAGAAAGACATACAATTTGGTACAAAGTCTATACCAAGCTAGGATATATTTAATAAAAATTAATATTTGGGTGCATATTAAATATATGGAGTTTTTAAAAACTGGTCAAGGATTTCAATTGCTTTGGAAGTTATAATAATGTTCCATGTGAAATAACTATCATCAGTTTCTATTTTACAGTACATTTCCAGGAATACTTATTTTTTATTCATTCTTATAACCTTTTCAGCATCATTTACAGAGTATTTGAAATCTAAGCTGTAACCATACATGATTGCTTTAGCACTCACTTTGTTTCAACAAAATATGTCAACTAAGGCATTAATTGGATCCACTAGTTTTGCCCAATGGAGAAAAAGTCATTTATTTTATAAATACAGCCATGTTGATTTTTAAAAGTCATCTAAAATAAGCTTATTATTAAATGAAAATATTTATAATCTCAAAATAATATGAAATGTTTTTTAAATAAATGTTTTATAGTCATTATCTTAACTCATAACCCTAATTTTCCTGTAGCATATGTGTAGCAGTTAAAAGACAAGACTGCAGAATGGCATCTTCAAAGTGTTGAGAGAAAGAGAAACAAAAATTGAGAGAGCTGGAGACCTAAAGACTTTTATTAAAGCAACTTTTGACTCTGCCAAAATTTAACTAATAGCCCCCTTTTGGCCAGAAGCCTTATCAATAACATAAACAGTCGGTTAACACATATTTTGTATGTTACGGGTATTATATACTGTATTCTTACCATAAAGTAAGCTAGGGAAGAAAAAATATTATTAAGAAAATCATAAGGCAGAGAAGATACATTTATAGTACCTTACTGTATTTATCCAAAAACCCCTCATATAAATGGACTTGGCACAGTTCAAACCTGTGTTCTTCAAGGGTTAACTGTGTGTGTGTGTGTGTGTGTGTGTGTGTGTGTGTGTGTGTGTGGATCCTATAGCTAGAAAATGGCATGGCTCAGATTTAAATCCAGGCATCTTAACTATTATGATGCTAAGAATATTAGTCTTGCCAAGTTTATTTCTCTGGTTTTAAGCCCATGTTAAAAAGAGAATTGTAGATGCAGATACAGCAAATACAAGGGAGAATAAACACTGGCAAGTGTTAAAAAGGGCAGGAATGTATGGGGCGCCTGGGTGGCTCAGTTGGTTAAGCGACTGCCTTCAGCTCAGGTCATGATCCTGGAGTCCCGGGATTGAGTCCCGCATCGGGCTCCCTGCTCGGCGGGGGGTCCGCTTCTCCCTCTGATCCTCTTCCCTCTCGTGCTCTCTGTCTCTCGTTCTCTCTCACTCAAATAAATAAATAAAATCTTAAAAAAAAAAGGCAAAAAACAAAACAAAACAAAACAAAAAGGGCAGGAATGTAGAAACCTCAGAAATAGGCATTACACTGGAAGCTTATCACTAGCACATTAACAAGTGAAGTTTTAAGTAATGAAGAAGTCATTAAAAAACTTTAACCTGGGACTCCTGGATGGCTCAGTCAGTTGAGCATTGGACTCTTAATTTCTGCTCAGGTCATGGTCTCACGGTCCTGGGATTGAGACCTGCTTTGGGCTCTATGCTTGGCATGGAGTCTGCTTGAGATTCTCTCTCTCCCTCTCTCTGTGTCTCTCCCCCACCTCAAATAAATAAATAAATCTTAAAAAAAAAAAAAACCTTTGACCTATGTTAAGATTTTTTCTTTAAAGCTCTGATTATATTTTTAAATATTCTATTTTTTGAAAATACAGTTTTGCATCTGAATGATACTCTGACACCAAAAAGGATTTTTACCCTCAAGTTCACCTATACAAATGGTACCTGGGAGAAGTCAACTTCGTTATATGGAAAACTCATGACTGAGCAATACCAGGAAATCTAAATAAAATATATAAATAAATTTATAAATCAAATATATAAAATATTTTAAAATACTAAATAATCCTCTCATACCCCCAGTGTGCATTTTTGAATCCTATTTAATCATCTTTCTTTTCCCAAAGTTCTCCCCACCATGACTAAGGTAGAGTTTGGTCTCTTCTATCTCAAAAATAAAGCATTTCCTAACAACGTTCATGGATAGCTTCTCATAGATCAAATGTAGAACACTGTTTCTGATGGCTTCTCACCTCTCCCCCCAAAACATATCCCAATTTTATGTGACCAAGAGCAAATATCTTCCTGTCATAAGTCACTGGGAGAATCTCACTTCTGCTTAGAATGTGGATAAAATATGGGATGCCTGGGTGGCACAGTTGGTTGAGCATCTGACTCTTGGTTTCTGCTCAGGTCATGATTTCAGGGTCCTGGCATTGAGCCCCGTGTCGGGCAGCGTACTCGGCGTGGAGTCTGCTCGAGATTCCCTCTCTCTCTAAAATAGATAAATCTTTAAATAGATAAATAAATCTTTAAAAATGAAAAATGAAAAAATGTGGACAAAATACCTAGTGTGAGAGATACAGAGGAAGAAAAAGTAACATCTTGCAGGAGGTGAGGAACATCTGTAAATGCTTTTTTTTTTTTTTTAAGATTTTATTTATTTATTTGAGAGAGAGAGAGAATGAGAGACAGAGAGCACGAGAGGGAAGAGGGTCAGAGGGAGAAGCAGACCCCCCACTGAGCAGGGAGCCCGACGTGGGACTCGATCCCAGGACTCCAGGATCATGACCTGAGCCGAAGGCAGTTGCTTAACCAACTGAGCCACCCAGGCACCCTGTAAATGCTTTTAAGAGTAGAGGTAGCTTCCCAGCAGCACTGCCTTTCTGTGTCCTCAACACGGCTCCTGAAAGGCAAAGAGCAATACTGTTAACATCATTTCTGAAGGTATGAATTGTGGATTTTGATTCTTTTCCTGTAAATACTCACCTTTTGAAAACTCCTCTGCAATCTCGGCTGTCAGTAAGTTTTATAAATGCTGTATACAAGTATTTAATTCACCACAGCCTGCTTGAGGCTTATTTATTTTTTGAAAAAGAGAAGCTAGAGGAGTCATTTGAAAATTCATGGGTAGTTCACTCTTCAAGGTCATGGTGTGTTCTTGCAATGGCTATAAAAACTTCTGAGAGACCACACATTGCCCCTTCCTTCATAAAAAATGGCTTTGCTTATTCATTATCTGAATAGCATATTAGTTAATCAAGTAAACAATTATCTTTCTATTCAGATGGCAATAACATGTTGCAGCTCCCCCCCCCCCCACACACACCATCTTCTTATATATTCATTATCACAGCCTGTTTTGTAATTGTGTTTCAGGATTCCCTCCTATCTCCCCTCCCACCTCCACCCCTGAGTTCAGAAAATAATAAAAACACTGTAAATCTCCAAGTAACAAAAATCTTGCAGGAGTTAAGCTAAAGTCCATCACATCACCTTCCTGAATTCACAATAGTTCATTTGATATGTCTTTAGAGCAAGATCCAGCAAAGTTTTTCTACTGTAAAGGGCCAGATAGTCAGTATTTCAGGCTTTGTGGGCTATGTGGTCTCTGTGACAACCACTCAGTTCTGCCACGGTCCTGTGAACACAGCCACAGACCATATATGGAAAAAATGGGTGTGGCTGTGTTCCAATAAAACCTTGTTTATTGGCACTGAATATTGAATTTCATAAATATTTCACATGTCACAATACAGTATTTTTTTAAATCTCTTCTTCAGCAATTTAAAAAGGCAGAAGCCTGTTTTTGCATGGCCTTCGAGCCACCCAAAACAGGAACCAGGCTGCACTTGACCATGGGCTATAGTTTGGCAACCCCTTTTCTAGAAGATTAGCAGAATGTCCAAAAGGATTTCTCACCCTCAGTACTGTTGACACTTCGGGCCAGATCATTCTTGGTTGTAGAAGACTGCCTTGTATATTTTTGGATGTTTAGCAATATCACTGGCCTCTAGCCCCTAGAAGCCAGTAGCCCTCCCTCCCCCCAGCTGTGACATCTAGAATGTCTCCAGACATTTGACAAATGTCCTTTGAGGGCAAAAGTGCCTTTGATTGAGAATCACTGGTCTAATACACTAAAAGCTTGGAGTACACCACATGAAATATGAGCTAATCAGCTGCCTAGCACTTCCAGATAGCTTCATGTATCACCTGAGAGATATCCATGGGATTCTCAAGCTTCTAATATAGAAAAGATGATAATACTTCCCAGTATTATCTTCCCACGGAAGAAAACCTAAACCTAAGGTAACCCATTATGTGACTTGAACAGAAGAGTTCGAGCATTTAGGTGAAAATATCTACTTTGGACTTTGGAACCGGTGTTCTCTGCCCCTCTTTATTTCTTTATATCCATTTCCTATCCTTCTTTCCACCCCTTCACATTCAAAGCATACAGTATGCACCTGGCTGTGGACTGCAAGGATCAATCTAATATTTAATTAAGTGATTTCATCTATTGACCATAACACCAAGATGGCGAGGCGGGAACTACTGGATACATAGTTTCTACTAAATTAAGAACCTAAATTGATTTCCAAGCTACAGCATAGGGGATCCAGTCAACGGTATTGTAATAGCATTGTATGGTGACAGAAGGTGACCACACCTCTAAGAACCTACATTAATTACTGTAAGTCCTCTTCTTATATAAATTTCCCTCCTCTCCAGACTTTTTCTAATGTGCAAGTTGTGAGAGGTAGACCCTTAGCTTTTTGGACAGTTATTTAGGCCAAAGACACATAGTAGGTCATGTCCTACACTAATGATGCCAAAGCAGAAAGACATTCCTCTTTTTCTCTACCGTTTTTTCATCTCCAGCTTTAAATTATTAGTATAAACAAACTTCTACTCCTCACATGAGAGTGTATTTTTACCATTTTTTATAATTCATCAAAGGAAGTTTTTCTGAAAGGTACTAAAAGTTCTTCTATAGAATGCTAGATTATATATTCTAAAGGATATTTTCCTGTCATATTTCTTTATAGCCTGATAAATAACTTTTGATTCTTCCTGGTTTATCATATCCAAATTATAAATATTTCTGCCTCAACTTTCTGCAAATTCCTCTGGATACTTATTTATTCAATGTCTTAGTATAAGAAAAAATGCTTTTTTTTTTTTTGCCTACAATACAGGGTTTCTTGTGAATGAAGGACAACTTTTTATGCTGAAGTAATGTCTCTCAATGAGTAAGAAAGTCCTGTAGGATGGGTCTGAACAGTTCACTTTTAGATATGAAACAACAAAAAAATTATACCTGTTTAAGAGACAGAACAACAAGGAATCCAAATCTTAGCCTCTGACTGCTGTAATTGACCAGACAAGTCTTGCCTTCTCTGAACTTCAGTTTTTTAACCCCCCAAATCAAGGGTTTGGACTGTGTAATTTCTAAAATCCCTTGATTTTGTGACCTGGCTATAGCTTGAGAAAGCAATCAGATAGTACCACCATTACATCCTACAGCTGTTTAAATATTGGTGCCAAAGTGATGCCAAAATTCGGAATCAAATATTTAAAAGAGTTTGGTGGCAAGTTCAAAATACTCTGTGTATGTCTTCTTTGATATTTCCTATCCATCCCCCCTATAGTCTTTACAGGTAAAGACTGTAAAACCTTGGGCCATAAGAACTAATATAAATGATAGTTGACATAGTTCAATGTAATGAAAGATTTAGGTTATTATAGAGAACCTAGAATTAATTAAATGTGAAAAAGCAATTTTTTTAAGATTTTATTTATTTAGAGAGAGAAAGAGCATGAGAGCAGGGGGAGGGGGCAGAGGGGAGAAGGAGAGAGAGCATCCCAAGCAGACTGCACTGAGCACAGAGGCTGACGCCGGGCTCAGTCCCACGACTCCAAGACCATGACCCCAGCCAAAACCAAGAGTCTGATGCCCAAGCAACTGAGCCACCGAGGTGCCCTGAAAAAGCAATTTCTTAAGAAAGATGATAGTTCAGATTCAATAGTGCAAATACTCTCATAGTGTAGACTAGTAGTGCTCCACGGTAGGGTGAATTTGCCCTCTGGGAGACATCTGTCAATGACCACAACCATTTTTGCTTGTCACACTGGGTGTGGAGGGGTGAGGATAGGGTGTGTTAATGCTGTCTAGTGAGCTGAGGCCAGAGATGCTGTTAAACACCTAGAATTCTCAGGACAGGCTCTCACAACAAGAATTATCTGGCCCCAAATGTCAGCAGTGCCGACATTGAGAAACCTTGGTGTAGACCTCTTAGAGTTCTGATTTCCAAGTAAACTGTGGGCATCAATTCAGTGTATCTCTTACTTTCCACCACACAGGAGGCTTTGGCTCCTATCGACTATTAGTAAACGTAGTGAATGATAGTAGTATATTTAAGACAAGGTTTTTGGCATAAGCCTACCTATGTATACAAAGTTTTGCCAACAGAGACTGTATATCCATGGGGTAGACTAGATCTAACAGAGCAACCTGAACCATAAGGTCTGATTTTCTTCAAGCTTGAGAAATGTTGCAATACATACCAGTAATTACTAATTTATATTTTGTTAAGGAAACATTTGATTCTACATTTGTTTCTATCTATAGTTCTGAAAGGTACATTTTAATTTCTCTGGAGGATAAGTTCGGGCCCTCTTTTCTCCTTCACCTAGATATTCCCTGTTCTGTTGCTCGACAGCAGCGTCCCACAGACCATGAATGTTGGCTCTTCCCATTTTGAGAAACACTGAGGACACTCAGATAAACTCAGAAAGCCCCGTCAGAGTCTCTCACAGGCCAGAATTTGCACATCATTTGTTTATTAAATCTTTCTTTTCTGCAGATGTGAGACTACATGCTCAAAACTAAGTGGAGGTAGTACAATTACTCATTTTGCCTGAATTCTCTCATCAATATAAGTATCACCTGGCTAATTGCATCTCATTAGAATGGGCCTAAAATAGCAAATAAACAAGTGCCTTATCCAGGTATTTTAATTTATTTTACATACTATACAAGGTCCCAGTTAGTTGATGTACACTGTTATTTATTTAAAAGTAAAATTCAACAAGCTGTAGCTGATTTGTTTTGAACCTGTTTTTCTTATAATTTTTATTGCCAAAATAAATTCTTTCTCATCTCATAGGCTGGGATCCTAACCACAGAGCAGTACAGTTGGGTTCAGCTGCATCATACCTTAGTAAATATGGTCTCATATATACAAAAGATCAATGTACTTAAAAACGTAATAACTTAGTCCTTGACTTGTATGATCTTCCTGCCCTCCATTTCATCCAATCTAAAGCAATAGAGAAAAGCTATTAAATACTTATTTTTAATATTCTTACCTTGGTTTTCCAAAAAGAAGAAAAATTTACAGATTTTTTTAAATGGCAAATGCACTGAAATATAGATTTCAAAATAGGTTTGCTTTATCTTACATTTGTATAAAATTTCAAAAACTTGCAAGTATCGGTGTTTTTAGAGGGGTAAAATGAGAAGGACAAATTTTTTCAGTGACTGGTAGTATCCACATTGAGTATTTCTCATTGAATTTGTATTTATTGTCCTTTTCACCAGTATTCTGATTTTCCTCCCTTCAAGCACATGGGTAAATTGCATGAATTGAAGATGAAGTTCAAGGTAGCCATGTGGCTTGCTTTGGCCTATGATGTAGGAACAGGAATAACAGGTCACTTTTGTATCAAAGCCTTTAAAAAGATTTATTTATTTTAGAGAGAGAGCACATGCACGAGTGTGGGGAAGGGGCAGAGGGAGAGAATCTTCAAGCAGCCTCCCCCGATGAGCATGGAGCTCCAGGTGGGGCTTCATCCCATGACCCATGAGATCATGACCTGAGCCGAAACCAAGAGTCGGATGCTTAACCAACTTAGCCACCCAGGCGCCTTGCATCAAAGCCTTTAAAAGCCAATGTGCACTCTGATTGGTGTGAGGTGGTATCTCATTGAGGTTTTGATTTGGATTTCCCTGATGCTGAGCGATGTTGAGCACTTTTTCAGGTGTCTGTTGGCCATTTGGATGTCTTCTTTGGAAAAATGTCTGTTCATGTCTTCTGCCCATTTCTTGATTGGATCATTTGTTCTTTGGGTGTTGAGTTTAAGAAGTTCTTTATAGATTTTGGATAATAGCCCTTTATCTGATTTGTCATTTGCAAATATCTTCTCCCATTCTGCCTGTTGTCTTTTGGTTTTGTTGACTGTTTCTTTTGCTGTGCAAAAGCTTTTTATCTTGATGAAGTCCCAGTAGTTCATTTTTGCCCTTGCTTCTCTTGCCTTTGGCGATGTTTCTAGGAAGCAGTTGCTGCAGCTGAGGTCGAAGAGGTTGCTGCCTGTGTTCTCCTTTAGGATTTTGATGGACTCCTATCTCACATTGAGGTCTTTCAACCATTTGGAGTCTATTTTTGTGTGTGGTGTAAGGAAATGGTCCAGTTTCATTCTTCTGCATGTGGCTGTCCAATTTTCCCAACACCATTTGTTGAAGAGACTGTCTTTTTTCCATTGGACATTCTTTCCTGCTTTGTCAAAGATTAGTTGACCATAGAGTTGAGGGTCCATTTCTGGGCTCTCTATTCTGTTCCATTGATCTATTCTGCATGGAGCACTTGGTGTTATACACAAACAATGAATCATGGAACACTACATCAAAAACTAATGATGTAATGTATGGTGATTAACATAACAATAAAAATTTTTTAAAAAACCCAATGTGCAGCTCACCCGTTTCCTCCTTCCACCATCCCAACAACAATCCTCCAGATGGTTGAGGTCCTATCAGCCTGCATCCCAGAGTGAGGGTGACATAGAGCAGAGCCTGCCCTGCAATGAACACATAGCAGATGCAAGAAAGAAGCATTTGCTGTGTAAACCACTGAGATGTCAGGGTTGTTTGTTCTGCCAGCTCATGTTAAGCCATGCACCTGTCCATTCAAGCCATCAGCTTTTGGTATAAATGCCACAAAGAATTGGTAGAGCCTGCGAAGATAGTTTTGAGTAACTCTCCACCTATGCCTCCGCAAAGAAATGTAATAATCCAAGATCTATTTAATGGAAACCTTCGCTTTGCAAAGCATATTTTGTCTAGGACCACCTTTACTGATATTAAAGGTGATGAAGATTATAGAGCAGGAAAAAAATGTGAGAAAAGAAATTTCAAATGTCAACCTTTGTGAGGATCTTGGTTGTTTCCTCATCTACACCCCTTGTTTTGCAGATGAGGAGGAGTTCCCAAAAGGCCATGTGAATTGTTCTCATCATAATGCTGTTTTTGTGGTGCTCTTCCACAAAAAATATGTGTGTGGGTATGGGTGTGTGTCGGGGATGGAATGGGAAGAAGACAGGGGAGTTAGGGCATAGATGGAAACCATGCACCATATGGTATATATTTCTGTGCTGAGCATTTATATCATGCATGTGCTAAGTGCTGGATTTGAGATAAGAATAAGACAAGGGACTTCCCTAAAGAAACTTAAGATCTCAATGACAAAACAATAAAGAAACATGTGAAGAAGTTAATAGCTTAAGTGAAATGATGCAATTAATAACAGACTGCTGTATATTACAACAGTAAGGGCTACTGCATTTCAAAGGGTGATTTTGATTGAGTGAGACGGACCTGGGAAAGCTTCATGGAGGAGATGAGAGTTGAATTAAGCCTTGCAGGATGAGTGGCAAGGAGAAGAAAGATGTGTCAAGGAAACTGGGGCCTGAGAGGAGTGATTTTTCTCAAGTATATGGTAAACAGTGTTGGTATTGGAAGATTATATGGCATAAATGTGTGCAGGAAGCAGGCCTCTGGGAGCAGGATTGGAAGACCCAGCTATGGAAACAACCAGTTACAGGCGTACAGATGAAGTAAGCATAAAGAAGGCCACTGGGTGGGGGTACAGTGAAAGGATCAGGTACATGAGGCATTTCAAAAGGGGAATCTCAACAATGGGAGCTGAGTGACTGCAGGTAAACACTGAAGGGGTTAAATCAGTGTTAAGGATTGTTGGACCATGGGACTAAGTCCATGATGGTGTTACAGCCCAGATGGCAAGACCTGGAGGCTGTCTGATGAACATCCAACATTTGGCCATGCTGAAGCCCAGGAGAAGAGTCAAAGCCAGGGATACCCTTCTCTCATAGACTATGGGAGGAACAGCTTGGAGGGAAGGGGTATTGACTGAACCTTTTGCTATATATATCGGCACAAAAGGTGGGTCCAGGCAAGGAGATGAGGGAGGTAAGGTCACAAAGGCAGAAGTTATAAAAAAAGAAACAAACAATGTGCTATAGAGAAGAACCAGGATATTCCCCGTGGTATGACAATCAAGAAAGACAGAATTTCATGAAGGTGGGGGGCCAGCAGGATTAAAGAGAATGAGGATGAAGAAAAGGCCATCGGACTTGAAGTTTGGGATTTTCTTGGCTCTAGAGGAAGCATTGCATTCGATTTGGGTAAAAGCCAAATTATAAAGAGTTGGGGGAAATAGGTAACGAGGGATGTAAAAGACACTGATTTATACCATTATCCATTCCAGATCAGTGAGTAAAGAAGCAGGTCAGTGCTTGAAGGGGATGGCAAATTTATCCAGTTGTTTTGTGGTCTTGTGTTTTGTTAAGATAGGAAATGTCTGAAAGCCAAGGAAAAGGATATTAGAAAGATGCTGAAATGTAATGATTTTCTTAAATTTATATGAAATTTATGAGGGACAAAATTTACAGTTGACATTGACATTTTTTTCATTTAGCTTTCAGAGTAACATTAGAGAAATTATGTGAAGTTGCAGAGCGAGGGCAGAGCGGTTCTTCTGACTCAGTGCTGTTTCCTGCCCACTGTGGACTCATTCCTAGGGAAGAAAACTTGCTGGAGATGTAGCACATCCAGAGGGTGCAATGGGGAGTTAGGAGTCTCAGGTAGGTTAACCTGAGAGGCAAAGGTATCTCTAAGACCAAAGGCAACGGAAGGAAGTAGACTGAAGTTTACATGTTTGACTCACCAAAGAGAGGAGCAGCCCCTTTTTCCACCCACCAAAGACAGACATTCAAACATTCTGCATACCCTACTCCTTCTGTGTGAAATAAGATACTTGCATTTGAAGGAAGAGGCTGATGATGTCTGTTTCTTAAGACATTCAACCTTGGTGATTATGTGACTTTTCTCTGGAGACTCTGAAAAGACTGCAAAAGGGCATCAAGAAGTACAGATTTTGAATGAACTCATGCTGCGAGCTCCGCACACCGTCCATTGGTCACGTCTCGAGTTCTAGAAATTATGCGACTAAGGGTCTACACGGGTTGCACTCTTTCTCTAAAGAAGAAAAGAGAGGGGGTGCCTGGGTGGCTCAGTCGTTAAGCGTCTGCCTTCGGCTCAGGTCATGATCCCAAGGTCCTGGGATCGAGCCCCGCATCGGGCTCCCTGCTCCGCGGGAAGCCTGTTTCTCCCTCTCCCTCTCCCCCTGCTTGTGATCCTGCTTTCACTGTGTCTCTCTCTGTCAAATAAATAAATAAAATCTTTAAAAAAAAAAAAAGAGGAAAAGAGAAGAAAAACAATTCTTTCCTTAGCTTACGAGTTGAGCCGACACTTTGTAAACAGGTGTCTGAAGCTCCCTGGCTGGCCACAGATGTAATATCACAGATCTGCCTATTTCCAAAATGCTATATTCTCATTTTAGGATAACCTGAGAGGTGAAATTTCTCTTGTGTTACAACAACTCACAAGTGAGACACATTTTCATGGAAGAAGACTGTATTTCCTTAAGGCAGTGTTTCTTTTTTTTTTTTTATTCTTATGTTAATCCCCAAGGGCAGTGTTTCTTGATATAAATTCTCACAAGGCACAGAATTTATTTTTCCTTTAATGCATTCCTTACTCAAAACCGGGAGTCCCGTTTGCAGAAAAACCTTATTTGCTGCTGCCACCTGGTGGCGGCCACTCGGGAGGTTTGCAAAGGTCCTGGTGGTGCTGGGAGAGGGGGGCCAGGCTCTTCCCCATCGCAGGACCCCGCACAGTGATCAAAGAGCAGGTCTTTCTGTTCAACTCCCTGGCAGCCAAACAGCAAAGGCTTGGCTCCCTGCCCCCAGGACTGTGCAAAATGCCACATTTCGGATGCCCACAGCCTTTTTCTTTTCTTTTATCCTTTTGACTCCTGTGGCTCTCAGACCTTGAATATAATTCTTTCCCAAAGATTCTTGAGAATCACTATTTGTTCTTTCTTCCTTTTTCTTTCTTTCTCTTTCTGAGGTATGCTAGACGGAGGAGGAAGGGGACAGGCATTTTAATGTAAGAAGCTCGTGTCAAATTTACCTAACTTGCTTAATAACATGAACTCACTGCGATAGCAGTTTGATATGATAAGTCATTTACATTTTACTCATCTGAGTCTCTTGTGAAGAGAAATCATGAGGAGAGGGCTGGCAAGTGCTTTTATTATGATCATAAATGATCTACGCTCACTTAAAGAAGCAACATATGCAGAAATGACATTGTTTTGTTTAATAAAGTTCCATTCGGGGCGATTTGGCTGGTTCTTCTATCAAGTGTAATGGGAAAACAAGCCAGTCCTGATATTAAATACCCCAATGATCCCTCAAGCTTTTTATTTTGTAATAAGTCAATGCTCAGTTTTACAGCATTATGTGTTACCCATGACAGTCATCTAGTCGGTCAATTTCAAGCTAGTGACAAAACTTTGAGTAATAGGAGAGCAGTGTTGATGCTCCATATTCTCTATGAGGAGATGTCTATAAAGTTCCCAAGTACACACTAAATTTACATTTAACAGCCATTACTAAACGTAAGATATAAGTGAAACTGGATCTTCTGACCTACATATATGGAAAACTAATTAAAGCTGCTGGAAACAACGTATTTCTCTTTGGATTATTTATATGAGTACATAGAGATGTGAGAATTTAGTGCAAGTCAGATGTGTTCCTGTCTGTGGCTGTTGGTTAAATCTGAGAACATTTTCTGAGGAAAATAGTGATTATTAAAAATTGAACTCCAAATGTGAACTTTCCTGTTTTTATAAGGCTAGAGCTTGGGTTATGAAACATCAGTGCTTTTCAAAATAGCTTTTTATTTTACAAGGTAAAAAGTCTTGTAAAAATCTCCTTAAAAAAAAAAAAAACATAATTTTTACTAATTCACTAACCCCTTTACCCCATGCTTTATCTGAACTAATTTGAAAAGATTACCAGTGGGTTTTTTTGCTCCTCAAAATGAAAAGATTGTAGTTGGTCCTGTGATTTTTCACCTTTTAATCAAATTTCGTTTCATTTCATAATGTTAAACTCTTTGAGAGTTGTTTTAAATGTATATCATAGGGTTTTTTTGTTTTGTTTTATTTATTTATTTATTTATTTATTTATTTGACAGAGAGAGACACAGCGAGAGAGGGAACACAAGCAGGGGTAGTGGGAGAGGGAGAAGCAGGCCTCCCGTGGAGCAGGGAGCCCGATGCGGGGCTCGATCCCAGGACCCTGGGATAATGGCCTGAGCCGAAGGCAGACGCTTAACGACTGAGCCACCCAGGCGCCCCTATATCATAGTTTTCTTTAGAATTTCCTAAGATTAAACGTAGGCTCGTCCTCTTGGGAAAAAAAAAGGTTCTGGATGGAATCACTTGTGTTTACCATGCTAGGCTGTGTCTACGCTGACCGATAGAGGGCACTCAGTGCACTCTTCGTTTTAGGGGGAGCAGGCTTGTGCTGTAAGTGGGCCAGAGGTTGAGTGGAGACAGGCCCACCTGCCCAGGTGGGTGAGCAGAGCCACGTGTGCGGTTGCTATGGCAAGGTCTGGATGCACTGGAGTGATGAAGAAGGGCAGTAACGTGAAGGTGACCTGCCTTTGGTTTTAACAGTCCTACCAGACATTTCTGCTTACACTGACGCCAAGTTTTTCTTTTGTTGTGGTTTCGAAATCAAATGAAATCTAAGACTATACTTTCAGGGATCATTTCTACAGTTCGAAATCAAATGAAATCTGATTAGTCCCCACTGAGTAAGGTTAGCAAGACATCCAAGAGCAGTCATCTTGCAGTGCAGGGGAAGAGACTTAGGGGGTCTAGGAGAATTGCAGGGTCCCTCACCCACCTTGGTGCCTGCTTGTAACTCTCGTTAGTCACTCCTCTGAATCTGTGTGGATAGGCAGAGTTTGGGGGCACAATCGAGTTGGGAAACAGTCGTGCAAAATTAAGGCTCTAACACTTGACACCATGCAAAATACGCACATCCACACTAATATCCTCACAGAAGTCAGGCCATTCCCACCTTAGGTCAAAGTATCGGACTCTATCCCCTTCCCCTCTGAAAAACCCACTGGATGTAGCCCTTTGAAATCATTAACCTGTTAACTCCCTCCAGCAAGATCACAGACCTCCAAGATCCATGTTTCTATCACCCTTATTAAGAAAGGAAATGAGAGCATGAGACAGCCTGTCATTTTTCAATCAAGTTATTCTACCATATTAGATTTTCAATATATTTCTACTATTGCGTTTATTTCCTTCTAGATACCAGCTCTAAACTTGTATCTACCCCTATTAAATCATATTAAATCATTAAATATTATCTCATTTAGTTCTGAAGTGACCTTCAGATGCAATACTGAGAAGGAAACAGTCTCCAGGAGTTTAATTGGTCCAACCAGCAATTTACCGCAATTATTTGGTTTGTTGAGGAGCATTTGAAAGCATGTCTTTATGATAACGGATACTTTTAATGTCAAGAGTTTTATAAAGATCCTTTCTGTCTTGGTCTGTTTGGGCTGCTCTCACAGAATACCGTGGGCTATGTGGCTTATAAACAGCAGAAACTGATTTCTCACAGTTCTGGACTCTGGGAAGTCCAAGATCAAGGCACTGGCCAGCTCACTGGTGAGAGCACATGTCCTGGTTCATAGATGGCATCTACCGTCTGTGTCCTCACGTGGTAGAAGGGGCAAGGGTGCTCTCGGGGGTCTCTTGTAAAGGCACTAGTCTCATTCATGAGGGCTCCACACTCCCGACCTAAGGACCTCCCAAAGGCCCCACTTCCGTAGACCATCACATTGCATGTTAGCATTTAGCATACAAATTTGGGGGACACAGGGGCGCCTGGGTGGCTCAGTCATTAAGCATCTGCCTTCGGCTCAGGCCATGATCCCAGGGTCCTGGGATGGAGCCCCGCATGGAGCCCCACATTGGCAGAGCAGGAAGCCCGCTTCTCCCTCTCCCACTCCCCCTGCTTGTGTTCCCTCTCTCACTGTCTCTCTGTCAAATAAATAAATAAAAATCTTAAAAAAAAAAATTGGGGGGACACAAACATTCAAGCACTTTCTTTAGAAAGAAAGAGCTATTTTCCTTGTGCTTTCTTGAATGTCCATTTTTTAGTTTTATAAATAGAACAGTATACATTCCTTTAAATGAAATTATCAACATTTCCCAAATATCTATAGAGCGCTTGTTTACTTCTACAACTAACAGCCAAAAATTAGAGATATAACAAAGTAAATTTCCCAAGCACTTATACATTGATTACAAACATTTAATCAAGTATTTCTAAATATTTAATTGAAAAAAATTCTGGTGTATCCAATTTTCCTAAATATTTTAAATACCTTAAAATTATACAAGATTCTCAAAAAAGTGTTATAAATACAAAGGTAATCAGGAGTTTGAGAACTAAACCAGTTATAAATATGCAAATATAGTGAATTTAAATGTCTTTTACCCTTAACTTGATTCATATATATTTTTTAGTCTTCTCTTGGGTTACGTTTTTGACATAGCAACTATATGCTATTTTTATAGCTTCTTAGACTCCAAAAATATTGTTATATCCAAATGAAAAACCACGTTTCAGAGTAGCGAAGAATGCAGAATCTCGGTTATAAGCCAGCTGATTCTTGGTAAGGACACAGGCCCCAGGTTCTAAGATTTAAATTCTAGCCAGTGATCCTCAGACTAAGCTTCCTTTAAATCCACATATGTCAAATTGGTTGAATTTTTACAATGATATTTCCTCACAAATTATTTGGCCAGCATCCCAAAACCTATTATCCCATTATTATGATGTATTGACCTGGTCTGTTAGAATATCTTGTTGGGAATTTTTTTAAGTATTTTATTAAGATTATTAGGGTCATGTGGAAGCCTTACCTGCTAGTAGATAATGCACTGAGTCTATTTGAGTTCCCCTTTCCAGGACACTAGCTCCAATTAGTTGTTTTTGAGATCACTGTTGATTCCTTTCTGCATCGTGTGGTCACTAGTATTAATGAACTGGGAGTCCTTGTTTCTGAGTCCAGTTTCCATGGGTGGCCCCAGCTACTGGTTGGTCCTTTCTGATCTCATCATCATAACTACCTTTCCTAGGGTGATTTGGTTTACTGGCTTTGTGCCTACTCTCCTATCTAGTATATATATACTTTATAATTTATAGTCAGGAACCTAATGCGCAGATGAAGCAAAATACGCACATATATTCACCCCCCCACTAACTATACCCCATTTTGTTTACCCTTTGTTTTATAACTCTCTTTTATATGCCTTATATCAGCTTTTCTCTTCTAAGTGTCATTATAAGTAAACGGCCTTTCACAGACTAGACCCATCTTCTTTTTTTTTTTTTTTTAAAGATTTTATTTATTTATTTGAGAGAGAATGAGAGAGAGCATATGAGAGTGGGGAGGGTCAGAGGGAGAAGCAGTCTCCCTGCCGAGCAGGGAGCCCAATGCGGGACTCGATCCAGGGACTCCAGGATCATGACCTGAGCCGAAGGCAGTCGCTTAACCAACTGAGCCACCCAGGCGCCCCTAGACCCATCTTCTTTTAGTCGACCGTAATTCATGCTCCCTCGCATCCTCTTCCTGCCTCCCTCCCTCCCTCCCTCCCTCCCTCCTTCTCTCTCTCTCTCTTTCTCTCAATGCTAACTCATTGAAATTTGGCCAGCAGAAATCTCTAACTTGCCTCCATCCTTTTAGTATTTTAGTATTACCTCCAACATTCCTAAAAACATGTTTGCATTCTGGCAACAACAAGATGTTCTAGTCTCATTCCAACTTGTTTTGTTTTATTTTGTTTCATTTTACCTGCTCCAAGACATAAATCAGCATCCCTACCCGAAGGAGCAGAAAGTACTAGAGAATAATATCTCAGTCCAAAATCTGGGCACAGGGGGGAGCCAGGAAAGTCAGTGAGAGGTGAAAATACAGCTGTGACTCCCATTTAATAAGGACAGAGCTGGAAAATTGGTGTTTTAACATCATAACTTCGTAACGGTTTCTCTAAATAAGATTATACGGTGCTGTGCTCTATTTGTCTGAGAGTATGTAGTTTCATTGACCACTGAGACATTTTTCTGCATGGAAACGTTTGACTCTCACTCTTTCTGCATAGGCAAAATGCACTGAAATATTTCTTATGTTCTGTTCTGTAAGGATTCCAAAACATACACACCTTCACAGAATTTAGAATTTCCTACGTGCACACACAAGCAAGCAAGCGCGCACGTGTGTGTGTGTGTGCACGCGCATGCATACACGCATAAGGAAGGCTGTGGGTATTTCCCAGGAGCAGGTAGTATCCTTTTACAGAGCACTTATGGTAAACACTTACTACATTTTGCTTTCTCAACCCCCATGAATTATATGATCTTCATCTAAATTTCTTCGTTTTCATACTTATCTGAATCAGCTACTTCATACCCTCACATAACAATTTATACCTTCCTTTTGGAATAATATTCTCATCCCAGTTCTCAAAATTGACCAGTAATGAATTAAAGGATGAAGTTACCTAATTTGGCTTATGTATGATTGAGAGAAACCAATGCATAGGGACAAAATCAGGATGAGAAAAAAAGAAATTTTCTTTAGGGACGCGTGGGTGGCTCAGTCAGTTAAGCGTCTGCCTTCGGCTCAGGTCATGATCCCAGGGTCCTGGGATCCAGCCCCACATCGGGCTCCTTGCTCAGTGAGGAGTTTGCTTTTCCATCTGCCTGCTGCTTTCCCCTGCTTGTGCACTGTCTCTCTCTCTCTCACACACACACACACAAATAAATCTTAAAAAAAAAAGAAAAAAATTTCTTTAGGTTAAAAAAAGTCAGCAAATAGAACTGTTTGCTCCTAAGAAACCATTATTTATGATATGAGAAAAATGAAAAGCAAACCCAAGATTGGAAAGAGTTTTTCCTTTGCTCTTTTTTCCATTTCTAGAATTCATCCTGAGTGATTTGAACACATCCCATGTCGTGGTACATCTTATACTGTGATGTTCCTACTGAGTGTTGTTGTAGGTTAGGTTGTAACCTCGGTGGCACAAGCCAAAGAGAACCCGGTAGGGGAGCGGGAGAATGAAGACCCACCCCGGCTGGTTGGGAGTTGGTACGCAGGGATGTGGGGGGAGTTAAAAGATAGGCCTGGAGGCACAGGGTTCAGGTCAGACGACTTCCCTCAGGTTCCAGAAACATAAAATGAAGAATTTAGGATCATCCAGAAGGAGGTAATTCACTGACATTCCAACCACAGAACCAGAAATCAGGTGGGATGCAGACATGTGTTAATAGCACCAAAGTGCCCCAGGGGATGTCTTATTTGGCCAATAATTTAACTGCAAATAACATACATTCAGATAAGGAAAACAGAATAAATACACATGGGGCTCGGGCCTGGGTCTTAAGACCCAATCTGCTTCATTTCCTTGGGGAAGCACGTTCCTAATTCTTGCAGCCATTTGGTTAAATGTTGACCAACAGTAGCAGATGTTATATTGTTTGATGGGGGAAAGTTCTTATTTTCTATTTAGTCTGGTGAATAGCACATAAATCCACACAGAAATATGCATCAGGTGTTTTCATCTTAACAAATGGCATAATTCCAAGAGGGCAACAAGCCAGGAGAGCTCTTAAGCCTCCCTGAAAAAATGGAGAAGCTCATTATATTTTACTCTTGGCTTGGATGGATGAAGGAAGAGAGGCAGGCAGGTCCCCACTGGGGCTGAAAATCACCGCATTCTGGAATTTAAGGGGAGGCTAAGTGTGCCAGCAGCAGTTGCCCTCATGAGGAGTGAAAGTCTTGCTGCCCAAAGGTCCAAAACCCAACAGTTTTGAGTAAGAAGAGGGCTTTAAAAACATTTTACTGTGGTTTAAAAATCCTTCCCTGTGAGTGTGCTTAGCTTTTCTCAAGAAGACATAATCTAGCAAGACTGGGATGCCGCGTCCACAAATGCCTGATTGACATTAGGCAAGAGGAGTGACAGAAAGTAGCCAGGGTCCCCACCTATTGCAGACCTCTTCTAAGAGCACGTGAGTGCTGAGATGTACAAAGAGCATTGCTGAGAAGAAAGCACCCACAGTCTCAATTAAAAAAGAAAAATCAAGCTTTGGTTCATTTGCCCACCTCCTGACGACCCAGGTCAACAGTTAATTGATAATCTCTCCTCAAACAGTGATTTGTTCCAGTTATCATAATTTCTAAATAGCATAAAACATGGGGATGCTCTTTAATAACACATATGGAGTTTAAATAAATAACACAGTCCATATACTTTAAACATTCCAGAATTCCACAACTAGTGTTCTGTTGAACATACTTGGAAAATACTTAACTAACCAGTCTACTTACTATGGAAAGAGTTACAAAATTCCTTGGCTACTAACATCCAATTCATTTGAAAGAGCATTAGCACAAAAAGTAAGGCATGAGTTTAGGAAGCTGGAGGCATAGGTTTTGTCTTCTTACTTTATAGGCAAACTCACTCTGACCCAACTGAGTAAGAGATTATAGGTGGATTGGCTCCAACCCAGCACTGTTTTCCACCCACCCAAGTGCAGAAATTATTTTAAATGTGTGTAGTAAGAATGCTCTCTATCAAATTTTTTAAGCAAGACAAAAACAGACAGTTGAGGGAACTGAGCAGGAATACAGGCTCTGGATTCGGACAGACTCGCTCCAAAGCACCGTCTGCCACCCATGTGAACTTGAGCTCGTTATTTGATCTCTCCCTGCCTCAACTGCAAAGGGAAATAAGGGCAGTACCGATCTTTCTGGATTTGCGCAATTCAGGTGGAATGATGCACATTAAGTGCCTAGCACAGTGAATGACACAGTAAACTGTCAATAAATATTAGCTATTATGAATTTTCATCATTATCTCCACAAATAATAGCATTTTTGTTAACTAAGACTAAGAAGAAGAGAAGGAAAAGAGAAGTAAAATGTCATTACAGTTTGAGAGGGTTGAATCTGCTGCCAAACTTCGTGACGTCCGCTGCTGATTAAGTCTGTTCAGAAAGCTGTCCTGTTGGCCCTGTGGAGGGTGTCACGGGGGGGTAGGTATTAGAGCCAGGGAGGCAAGAGCGATACGAAAAGACAACAGGAGATGATGTGAGAGACACTTTGAAGTGCAATGGATCAAATTTGGCATCCGGTTTTGCATGGGCATGGAAGTTGTGGCTCAGAATAGACCCCAACGCTTCCTCACACTGGATCACTCTGGGAACACTCACATCCTTAAGGTGAGGACCCCAAGAGGAGCCAGTCTTGGGGTGCGGGCAATGAGTTTGGTTTTATACTTGCTCTTTCAAGCTTCGGGTAGGAAATCCAGAAAAACGGGTGCACCCTGCTAGAGTTTTGGCATTCAGCTCTAGAACTCTGTTCAGAGGCCTGTATGGAGACATGGATGGGGATTGTCAGTGGGAGGCAGCAGGGATCAGACAGAGAGACAGCATGAGAGAGAAGAGCAGAGTGGCCCGGGGATACAGTATGTAAGAGATACTCAGAGGTAGGAGAAACCATGAGTGGACCAAGAGTAATGTGGTAGGAAGAGAACCAGAGAGAAGACCGTTCTAAGCTAAGGGAGCTTGAATAAACAAGCATAGAAATTGAGAGTAAAGGTGGCACGCCAAGTCTCTGAGCTTTCTCCACTGGATCAAGAACTGAACCTAACGTCCTCTTTTCCCCAGAGACCCACGGAGAAGCCAAGTCTGGCTGGCAGTATACAGCTGTCTCTGGCAAGGGAGGCAGCATCCTTCTGCATCACAGCTGATGGACCTGCGCTCTCAGCGTCTGTGTGGCTTCCAAGCTATTTCTGCTTATTGAAACCTAACTAGGGAGTGAGGCACGATTCCTTGGCAGAATGTCCTTGTGTCCTCAGTATGAAGCCTCTGGTCTGGCTGCACAGTAACAGGGATGAATGTCATGTTTGTCCTTCCCAAAGTTCAAAATAACAGTAGTTCAAAACTAGCCAACCTTCTAATAAGCAATTGGAGAGGTACCTAGACTCCAGAGCTGTGTTTCCAAAGCTTCTGTAGAAAAGATCACCTGCATCAGAAGCAGCTGAGGTGCTCATTAAAAGGGCAGATGCCAAAGAGCTGGGATGATGGCTCAGAAAGCTGCATTTTTAGCAAGCCCTGCAGATTATTCTAATGCACAATAAAGTCTGTGAGCCATTGATTATAAAAGAATAGAATATCAGTTTGAAACAGCCAAAAAAGAGCACTATCTGGGAAAAATAATCTGAAGGGAATACTACATTTTACCTATAAGAGATAATCCTTAATGGAATTGTGAGATTTTGTGAAAACTAATCGGGTCTAGTATCTCACTTTCCAAATTATTTCTGTTAATTTTTTCTCCCTTCCTACTCTGAGTTTTCTGATTAATACACAGTGAATGCTTTATTGTTTTTCAAGCATGTGAAATAGAACAGGAGGTAAATTTCCCATGCATTGTCTTCAAAGAAAGGCATTTTGAAGTTTAGTGTTAAAAGGAAAAGTCATGAAATAGTTTAACTTTTTTTCATGGATGGTGAGTTGTGTTCACACTTTTATTAAGTGCTTTTCAATGTATACTTCCTTTTTCTTGAGTATAAAAATTGACCTTTTTTCTACTGAAAATCATCAATGTCCAAATTCATTATCACATATAAACTTTAGAAATTATTACTTGATTCTTGTTAGTGGAGAAAATTAGAATAGTTTATATTCCACTGTGTTATTCTAACATCATCCCCTCATTTGTCAAGATTCTTAAGCTGGACATTTTTCTGTGTGTATATGTGTCTCCTGGCAGTAAAACATAGATCATGGCTGAAAGGTAACTACTAGGGAATTATTATAAGTATAAATATTGACCATGGATATTAAAATATTTATCCCCACCCTATGTTGATACTTGAAATCATACCATTAGAGATTAATTAGTTTGGCTCTTAAAGGCATTTCAGTCTTCAGGAACCTCTTATTAAAATAATAATTAAAAAACAGGGATGAATAATCATTAAGGTTTTATTAGCCACCACATGATGAAGGTTTGGTTGATTAATAACTGAGAGCAGGATTGGTAAAAGTGAAGCTCGAGACACATCAGGGAGATCGGGACTACGAGAGACAGAAGAAACTACAACCAAACATTGCCTTCTTAGTCTTAGTCTCTCAAATGGGGCAGTTCTTCCCATTTCTACAAGAACCTGTGCTGTGAAGGCAAGAAAAACCTTAAATGACTTATCCTCATTAAGTATTGGAGCAGAAACCTCACCCAATGAGTCAAAGAGCTGCCCTCCCGGGAAAGATCAAAATCTCAGTGCCCCTTAATAGGACTAACATAGTCATTAGCCAACCGAGAAGAGAAAAGAGCTTCCCAGCCCAGACTTGGATGAGTCTAGCCTAGCACCTGACCATCCTTTAATACATAGCTACTTGGAACTATCAGAGCTGGCGAAGTGTTTCTCCCAGCCAGATCCATGCTCCGGGACATAGGTAGAGGATTGCACACTGAAGATTAATTGTTAAGTGTGACAAATGTCTTTATGAGATATTACAGCACAAACTCCACTTTGTATGAGAAAATGGGACCCTTCACTCAGGGTCTAAACTGATGTTCAGCCACACAGCATGTTTTCAGGCAACTTTTTTCTGAGTATAGGACGTTGGGAAGTGGAACCACCCTGGGGCCAATTTAGAATGATTGGCTTCTTTCGGGTGCACATTCCGCCTCAGGGCCACAGATCTCTCCGTGTGTCCACATGCAACCGGGAAATGTGTAGTTCAACTCAGTTCAATGTCATTTGAAAAAATCACAAGTACTTTGACAAGGCATATAAAGAATTAATTAAAATATCTTTAGTATTTTGTCATATGAGATTTTTTTTTAATCCACTCTTTCCAAATAACTGCAACAAATGTGACTGAGTTTATCCCATCCCTCCCTCGTGTAATAACAAGGCTCGATTTCGCCAAGTAGCAACACTGTCTCCATGTGGAGATTGATTTTCTGAAGCCTTCTTGGTCTGTTCAACTCCATGACCCACAGCGCCTCCACTGGTGGATTCAAGGTGGTGCATCTCGGTCATTCAATGGTGTTTCCTGAGCACCTACTATGGGCCAAGCAAAGCCTGGGTGCCTGAAATGCAACAAAGGACAAAGCAAAGCACTTCTTTGCATGGACCTTATATCCTAGTTCAGGAAAGATAGTCAATTAATAAGTAAATTTAATATAGATAGATAGATAGATTAGATAATGATGCATGCTATAAAAATGAAACCAATGGGGGATGACCGAGGATGACTTGAGGTTGGATTTTTCCATTTCTTTGAGAAGGTGGCATTGACTCTGAGGAGGTGACTGACTTCCAATTGATGAGAAGCCAATCCTGCCGAGATCTGCAGGAAGCATTCTAGGAAGAGGAAACCAGTCCTGAGATTGGAACAAGCTTGATAATTTGAAGAACAGAAAGAAGGCTGGGGTAGGGGCACCTGGGTGGCTCAGCCAGTTAAGCATCTACCTTCAGCTCCAGTCATGATCCCAGAGACACCCCGCCAACCATGCTGGGCTTCCTGCTCAGTGGGGGGTCTGCTTCTCCCTTGCCCTCTGCTCCTTCCCCTCTGCTCCTTCCCCTGCTCCTGCTGTCTCTCTCACTTGCTCACTCTCCCTCTCAAATAAATAAGTAAAATCTTAAAAAAAAAAAAAAAGAAGAAGAAGAAGAAGAAGGCTGGTGTGGCTGGAGCAAAGGAGAGTAGAACAGGGTGATATCAGAGATAGAGACAAAATGATGCAGTCCCTAGATGATGGATCTTTTATGAAGTCTAGGGCTGTGAGTGATGTACAGTAGGTTCTCAGAGGACACATGAGGCGAAGCGTGGTAGTCTTCTCCCCAGGGTACCTGGGCTTTACAGAAGAATCTCCTCTGGATCTTCTTCAGCTGAAATTTGAAGATAAGAATACAGTAGCCTCTTCAGGCTCCCTTCAGCTGCCAGGAAAGCTCAGCACTGAGCAGGGAGCCTGATGTCGGACTCGATCCCAGGACCCTGGGATCATGGTCTGAGCTGAAGGCAGACACCTAACAAACTGAGCCACCCAGGAGCCCTTAAATTATCTTTCACGCTGCTCTAGCTCCATGTTTCTCTATTAGGCTCCCCTCACATTCAACCCATCCCAAGTTCTAACCAAAAACTCCCTTTCCTACAGCCTTGCAGCTTTCATGGACTCTCGTCTCTGCTTGCTCTTCCCTTTCTCTCTTTACACACACACACACACACACACACACTCATATATATGAGCATGTGTATATATGTATCAGGCACAGAGACAACACGCACTCACTTTTTAACAAAATGGACCCATCATACCCATTTTATCCTGAAAATTGTGTGCCACGTAACAATACACAATTGACAATTTGCATAGGTCTGCTTTACTATTCATGCCACATCGTATTATATTTGCTTAATATACTATAACAGATTTACACATTGCGGTTGTTTTCATTTTTTTGCTATTAGAAACTCTTTAAAATTTTACAAACCACTGAAGCACCAAACTGCAAAGGTGTGTGCGTGGTGTTCACCTGGAGGTGGAGGGTGGGAGATTAAGGAGAAAGTCAAGTGGATTGAAATCAGCAATAAAGCGACCATTCTCCAATACTAAATGTACTTGAAATTTATTCCCCTGCATCTGTAGGTAAATGTCCTTCTGTTCTTGAAACAATAAATCCCCATAAACTTCCCATAAAGTTTTGCCGAGGTAAAATGTGAGATTGGTTCCATCAGAATCCATTCAGGGCTTTGTGCACCTTCTGATCTGAATTTTAAAGGCCCTGTTTTTCCTCCAGGAGCCCTGGGACTGAGAAAAGGTCAGAATGCAGCATGTTTCAAAGCTGCTGTGCTCTGGGTGGCCGCCAGCCTGCTGGAAATAATTGCTTTCAAAACCCAGATTAAGCCACCATCTCCTTGGTCTCAAATTAGCATAACCTACAGCACCATGCAGTGGTAGTCAACACTGTTAACTTTAACTTTTTGTTATATTCTAAAGTCGCTTTTAGAAATACTGAGATTCCCAAACGGTTCGATTCTGAACAGGTAGTCTTTACTTTCAGTAACCCCAAAGGCAAGACCGAGACCCAAACCTCTATTTTACAACTTGAAATCTTGAAGTGGAAGATGTGAAGTCCAATCATAAAGTGACATGTCGCACCGAATTGCATGGTAATAATCTATGGAATATGTCATTAGCCGGGTGCGTACTTCTGCCCTGGAGAGGGAGGGGCACCTGGGTGGCCCCGTCGGTGAAGCATCTGCCTTTGGCTCAGGTCGTGATTCCAGGGTCCTGGGATCGAGTCCCCCATCGGGCTTCTTGATCAGTGGGGAGCCTGCTTGTCCCCCTGCCTGTGCTCTCTTTCCCTCTCTGCCAAATAATTCAATAAAATCTTAAAACAACAACAACAACAACGGAGAGGGAGGCCCTGCTATTTGGGGTTGAGGCAGCACCTCCTCATTCAGCGCCGACCTCCTTGGTGGCCAGGCAGCCCCTCCGAGCAGCGTGCAGTGCTGCCCAGCCCCGCTCAGCTGTGACTTCATGGGGACAGGCTCTTGATGCCAGGCATCTCAGCAGCTGGGCACCCACCACTCCAGCCGTCTGTCCTGCCCTCATACAAATTCCCAGACTCCTTTGAACTAAAACGTTTCTAAATCAACATAGCAGATACCATTGCACTCACTTTATTATTTGTCATGATTCCGTGACACAACGTTATCAACTTCCTGCTGGTCCCACACGGTCTCAGACCAGTCGGTGTCCTTGGCAATCAACTTGAATCCTCTTACAATCCTTACCTGGGGGCGATCACAGCCAACACTGTGTCAATGCACCCAGCTTCACACCACCGAAACAACAAGGGATCACGATGGCAAATGGAATCGTGCCTTCAGTGTGTTCTTTTTATCCTGAAAATCTGAACATCTCTTTCGGCTTTGATGCATTATTTACTTTTACACAGGAAATTATTTTCACTTGGCCACTGAATGGAATTGTTTTCAGGCTCTCTTTCAACTGCCTTCCCTTTTTCTTGAGTATTTGCGAGTTGTTAAGAAACGGCAGCATGTTATGTATAAATCCAGGCCATGTCTCTCCCCCTTGCACACACAAGAATCTGTCATTTTTCTATGATTAATAATAAATATAGGCCAAGAGAGGTGTTTTTGCCCTTTTAGAGTGCTTTGGTATTTCAAAGTGCTTCTATATGATGCCTGTTGCTTTATATCATTACAACAACCCTGTGATGAAGGAATTATGTTTCTAATTTACAAATAAAGAACCGGAGGTTTTAAAAGCTTGCAGCCTCATTTCCCCACCTCCTCTTTGCACCACGGTCTGTTTTCCTGCCTTACTGCTCCTGGAGACGGTTTGGGGGGCAGGGGGCAGGTTAGTTTTCAGAAGGAAAATGACAGTATCTATGAATAGGACATATGAATCTTTTTATTTCCTGTAATGAAAAGAGCACAAAAAGGAAACTTTGATTTGTGTAACATAATTCTGTGGCTTGTATCAAGCCATTACTCTGCCACGTAGGGCCATTTCCCATGTTCGCATCCACCATTCTGCTGAAATGGGCAGCTTTCCTCCACATTTTACACACCTAATGGATTTTATATAAAATCTGTTTTTCTATGGATGTGGGGCTCTGGGGGTTCACAGTCTATCAATACGTGAGGCCTGCCTCACATGACAGCATCCCTGCTCCGCACAGCGGCTGAGTATGGCAAACCACATCGCAGTCTTATATTTGTGCTATGACCCTGCTTCCTTGCAATGGGGCCAATGATAAAATGGGAACTGAATGGTATGAGGGCATGAATCACAATTGTAGGGAGAGAGAAAAAGTTAAGAGGAAGTAGATAGCAAAGGGAGACATAGTAAAGACAAGGTGACACCCACGGGTCTGGCAGCCCTCAGAACCATTAATGACCACCATGAGTGCATGCTAAAGACCCCCTGGTCTAGAAGAGGGCCGGCATGTCAGATCTCTGAGAATGGAAATGTTGAATGTGCCTAAAAGTCCAAGTAAATAATGCCAAACCAAAAAAAAAAAGAAAGAAAGAAAAAGAAAAGCTCCCATCTAAATGGGCTAAATAATTCTTCAATTCAGAAACAGGAGAAGTTAGGTTTTGCAGATGGTCACCAAGGAGTGGTAAGAACTAGTAGTGGGATTATCAATGGTTCAGATCTTTTTTTTTTATTCTTATGTTAATCCCCATACATTACATCATTAGTTTTAGATGAAGTATTCCATGATTCATTGTTTGTGCATAACACCCAGTGCTCCATGCAGAATGTGCCCTCCTCAATACCCACCACCAGGCTAACCCATCCTCCCACCCCCCTCCCCTCTAGAACCCTCAGTTTGTTTTTCAGAGTCTATCGTCTCTCATGGTTCGTCTACCCCTCCGATTTCCCCCGCTTCATTCTTCCCCTCCCGTTACCTTCTTCTTCTTCTTCTTTTTTTTTCTTAACATATATTGCATTATTTGTTTCAGAGGTACAGATCTGAGATTCGACAGTCCTGCACAATTCACAGCGCTTACCAGAGCACATACCCTCCCCAGTGTCCATCACCCAGTCACCCCATCCCTCCCACCCCACCCCCCACTCCAACAACCCTCAGTTTGATTCCTGCGATTAAGAATTCCTCATATCAGTGAGATCATATGATACATGTCTTTCTCTTTTTGACTTATTTCACTCAACATAATACCCTCCAGTTCCATCCACGTCATTGCAAATGGCAAGATCTCATTCCTTTTGATGGCTGCATAATATTCCATTGTATATATATACCACTTCTTCTTTATCCATTCATCTGTCGATGGACATCTTGGCTCTTTCCACAGTTTGGCTATTGTGGACATTGCTGCTATAAACATCGGGGTGCACGTACCCCTTCGGATCCCTACTTTTGTATCTTTGGGGTAAATACCCATTAGTGCAATTGCTGGATCATATGGTAGCTCTATTTTCAACTTTTTGAGGAACCTCCATACAGTTTTCCAGAGTGGCTACACTAGCTTGCATTTCCACCAACAGTGTAGGAGGGTTCCCCTTTCTCCGCATCCCTGCCAACATCTGTCATTTCCTGACTTGTTAATTTTAGCCATTCTGACTGGTCTGAGGTGGTATCTCATTGAGGTTTTGATTTTGATTTCCCCGATGCCAAGCGATGTGGAGCACTTTTTCATGTGTCTGTTGGCCATTTGGATGTCTTCTTTGAAAAAATGTCTCTTCATATCTTCTGCCCATTTCTTGATTGGATTCTTTGTTCTTTGGGTGTTGAGTTTGAGGAGTTCTTTATAGATTTTGGATACTAGCCCTTTATCTGATATGTCATTTGCAAATATCTTCTCCCATTCTGTCGGTTGTCTTTTGGTTTTGTTGACTGTTTCCTTTGCTTTGCAAAAGCTTTTTATCTTGATGAAGTCCCAATAGTTCATTTTTGCTCTTGCTTCCCTTGCCTTTGGCGATGTTTCTAGGAAGAAGTTGCTTCGGCGGAGGTCAAAGAGGTTGCTGCCTGTGTTCTCCTTTAGGATTTGGATGGACTCCTGTCTCACATTGAGGTCTTTCAACCATTTGGAGTCTATTTTTGTGTGTGGTGTAAGGAAATGGTCCAGTTTCATTCTTCTGCATGTGGCTGTCCAATTTTCCCAACACCATTTGTTGAAGAGACTGTCTTTTTTCCATTGGACATTCTTTCCTGCTTTGTCAAAGATGAGTTGACCATAGAGTTGAGGGTCCATTTCTGGGCTCTCTATTCTGTTCCATTGATCTATGTGTCTGTTTTTGTGCCAGTACCATGCTGTCTTGATGATGACAGCTTTGTAATAGAGCTGGAAGTCCGGAATTGTGATGCCGCCGGCTTTGCTTTTCTTTTTCAACATTCCTCTGGCTATGCGGGGTCTTTTCTGGTTCCATACAAATTTTAGGATTATTTGTTCCATTTCTTTGAAAAAAGTGGATGGTATTTTGATGGGGATTGCATTGAATGTGTAGATTGCTCTAGGTAGCAGTGACATCTTCACAATATTTGTTCTTCCAATCCATGAGCATGGAACGTTTTTCCATTTCTTTGTGTCTTCCTCAATTTCTTTCATGAGTATTTTATAGTTTTCTGAGTACAGATCCTTTGTCTCTTTGGTTAGATTTATTCCTAGGTATCTTATGGTTTTGGGTGCAATTGTAAATGGGATCGACTCCTTAATTTCTCTTTCTTCTGTCTTGTTGTTGGTGTATAGGAATGCCACTGACTTCTGTGCATTGATTTTATATCCTGCCACTTTACTGAATTCCTGTATGAGTTCTAGCAGTTTTGGGGTGGAGTCTTTTGGGTTTTCCACATAAAGTATCATATCATCTGCAAAGAGTGAGAGTTTGACTTCTTCTTTGCCAATTTGGATGCCTTTGATTTCTTTTTGTTGTCTGATTGCTGTGGCTAGGACTTCCAATACTATGTTGAATAGCAGTGGTGATAGTGGACATCCCTGCCGCGTTCCTGACCTTAGGGGGAAAGCTCTCACTTTTTCCCCATTGAGAATGATATTCGCTATAGGTTTTTCATAGATGGCTTTTATGATATTGAGGTATGTACCCTCTATCCCTATACTCTGAAGAGTTTTGATCAAGAAAGGATGCTGTACTTTGTCAAAAGCTTTTTCTGCATCTATTGAGAGGATCATATGATTCTTGTTCTTTCTTTTGTTAATGTATTGTATCACATCGATTGATTTGCGGATATTGAACCAACCTTGCAGCCCAGGGATAAATCCCACTTGGTCGTGGTGAATAATCCTTTTAATGTACTGTTGGATCCTATTGGCTAGTATTTTGGTGATAATTTTTGCATCCATGTTTATCAGGGATATTGGTCTGTAGTTCTCCTTTTTGATGGGGTCTTTGTCTGGTTTTGGGATCAAGGTAATGCTGGCCTCATAAAATGAGTTTGGAAGTTTTCCTTCCATTTCTATTTTTTGGAACAGTTTCAGAAGAATAGGTATTAATTCTCCTTGAAATGTTTGGTAGAATTCCCCTGGGAAGCCATCTGGCCCTGGGCTTTTGTTTTTTGGGAGATTTTTGATGACTGCTTCAATTTCCTTAGTGGTTATAGGTCTGTTCAGGTTTTCTATTTCTTCCTGGTTCAGTTTTGGTAGTTGATACATCTCTAGGAATGCATCCATTTCTTCCAGGTTATCTAATTTGCTGGCATAGAGTTGCTCATAATATGTTCTTATAATTGTTTGTATTTCTTTGGTGTTGGTTGTGATCTCTCCTCTTTCATTCATGATTTTGTTGATTTGGGTCATTTCTCTTCTCTTTTTGATAAGTCTGGCCAGGGGTTTATCAATCTTGTTAATTCTTTCAAAGAACCAGCTCCTAGTTTCGTTGATCTGTTCTACTGTTCTTTTAGTTTCTATTTCATTGATTTCTGCTCTGATCTTTATTATTTCTCTTCTCCTGCTGGGTTTAGGCTTTATTTGCTGTTCTTTCTCCAGCTCCTTTAGGTGTAGGGTTAGGTTGTGTACTTGAGACCTTTCTTGTTTCTTGAGAAAGGCTTGTATTGCTATATACTTTCCTCTTAGGACTGCCTTTGCTGCATTCCAAAGATTTTGAATAGTTGTGTTTTCATTTTCATTGGTTTCCATGTATTTTTTTAATTCTTCTTTAATTTCCTGGTTGACCCATTCATTCTTCAGTAGGATGCTCTTTAGCCTCCATGTATTTGAGTTCTTTCCGACTTTCCTCTTGTGATTGAGTTCTAGTTTCAAAGCATTGTGGTCTGAAAATAGGCAGGGAATGATCCCAATCTTTTGGTACAGGTTGAGACCTGATTTATGACCTAGGATGTGATCTACTCTGGAGAATGTACCATGGGCACTAGAGAAGAATGTGTATTCCGTTGCTTTGGGGTGGAATGTTCTGAATATGTCTGTGAAGTCCATTTGGTCCAGTGTGTCATTTAAAGTCTTTATTTCCTTGTTGATCTTTTGCTTAGACGATCTGTCCATTTCAGTGAGGGGGGTGTTAAAGTCCCCCACTATTATTGTATTGTTGTCGATGTGTTTCTTTGCTTTTGTTATTAATTGCCTTATATAATTGGCTGCTCCCATGTTAGGGGCATAGATATTTACAATTGTTAGATCTTCTTGTTGGATAGATCCTTTAAGTAGGATATAATGTCCTTCCTCATCTCTTATTACAGTCTTTGGTTTAAAATCTAATTTGTCTGATATAAGGATTGCCACCCCAGCTTTCTTTTGGTGTCCATTAGCATGGTAAATGGTTTTCCATCCCCTCACTTTCAATCTGGGGGTGTCTTTGGGTCTAAAATGAGTCTCTTGCAGACAGCATATCGATGGGTTTTGTTTTTTAATCCAACCTGATAGCCTGTGTCTTTTGATTGGAGCATTTAGCCCATTTACATTCAGGGTAACTATTGAAAGATAGGAATTTAGTGCCATTGTATTGCCTGTAAGGTGACTGTTACCATATATTGTCTGTGTTCCTTTCTGGTCTAAGTTTGCTTTTAGGCTCTCTCTTTGCTTAGAGGACCCCTTTCAAGATTTCCTGTAGGGCTGGTTTTGTGTTTGCAAATTCCTTTAGTTTTTGTTTGTCCTGGAAGCTTTTTATCTCTCCTTCAATTTTCAATGACAGCCTAGCTGGATAGAGTATCCTTGGCTGCATATTTTTCTCATTTAGTGCTCTGAATATATCCTGCCAGTCCTTTCTGGCCTGCCAGGTCTCTGTGGATAGGTCTGTTGCCAATCTAATGTTTCTACCCTTGTAGGTGACATATCTCTTCTGAGCTGCTTTCAGGATTTTCTCTTTGTCTATGAGACTCGTAAGTTTTACTATTAGATGTCGGGGTGTTGACCTATTTTTATTGATTTTGAGAAGGGTTCTCTGTGCTTCCTGGATTTTCATGCCTGTTTCCTTCCCCAAATTAGGGAAGTTCTCTGCTATAATTTGCTCCATTATACCTTCTGCCCCTCTCTCTCTTTCTTCTTCTTCTGGGATCCCAATTATTCTAATGTTGTTTCATCTTATGGTATCGCTTATCTCTCGAATTCTGCCCTCGTGATCCAGTAGTTGTTTATCTCTCTTTTTCTCAGCTTCTTTATTTTCCATCATTTCATCTTCTATATTACTGATTCTCTCTTCTGCCTCATTTATTCTAGCAGTTAGAGCCCCCATTTTTGATTGCACCTCATTCATAGCCTTTTTGATTTCTACTTGGTTGGATTTTAGTTCTTTTACTTCTCCAGAAAGGGTTTCTCTAATAACTTCCATATTTTTTTCAAGCCCAGCTAGTATCTTTAAAGTGATGATTCTGAACTCTAGATCTGACATCGTACTAATGTCCGTATTCAGTAGGTCCCTGGCAGTCGGTACTACCTCTTGTTCTTTTTGTTGAGGTGATTTTTTCCATCTTGTCATTTTGTGTAGAGGAGAATAGATGAATGAGAGAACAAAATGCTAGCAGAGTAACAACGTCCCCAGAAAATATACTCTAAACAAATCAGAAAAGACCTGAAGCAGTGGAACAAGAAATGGAAAGAGAGAAAAAAGAAAAAGATAAAGATAAAGATAAAAACAAAAACAAACAAAACAAAACAGCAACAACAACAAAAAAACCAGAATGTGATCAAATATGATCAGGCTGGTATATAGATCAGTGCCACACACTAGATTTGGGGTGTATTTTGGTCTGTTAGAAGAAAGTGCCTCCCAAAATTTTAAAGAAAGAAAAACTTATATATGTACAAAAATAAGGGTTGATATGATGAAGGGATTGACTATGACTGTAAAGATGGAAATTTTAAAAAATTTTATAAAAGGAATTGATAAGAAGTTTGAAAAAAGAAAGAAGAGGATTTAAAAAAAGAAAAAAAAGGGAGAGAATGTGATCAGTCAGGGGAATAGAAAACACCATATACTAGAGATTTAGGGTATATTTTAATCTGTTAGAAGAAACTATCTCAAAATTTTAAAGAGAGAACAACTTATATATATAAGCCAAAAATATGGGTAACTACTATGAAGGGATAGAATATGACTGTAAAAATGAAAAATAAAAATGTTTTTTTAAAAAAAGGGATTGATAAGATGTTGGTTAAAAAAGGGAAAAAGAAAAATTCAAAAAAAAGAAAAGAAAAAGAAAAAAAGACAGTTAAAAAAAATTAACTTTGAAAGACTACAGAATCATGGTAAAAAAGCCATGGATTCTATGTGCAGTACTCCCCTAGCGCTGGAGTTCTGCCGTTCTCATTGATCGGTAAACTTGGTCTTGGCCGGCTGTTCTCGCTGATATTCTGGGGAGGGGCCTGTTGCCGTGGTTCCCAAATGTCTCTGCCGGAGGCGGAAGTGCCCCGCCCTTGCCCCCTCCCGGCTGAGTCATCTGCTCGGGTTTGCTCTCCGCGGCTTTTGTTCCCTGCGAGCTTTCCGTCCGGCTTTGGAGGCGGAGAGTGAAAATGGCGGCCTCCCAATCTCCGCCCGGAGGAGCCGAGAACTCGGGGCCCCGCTGCTCAGTGAGCCCCCAGAGAAAAGCCGTCAGTCGCTCCCGTCCCCCGGTCTCCGGCCGCACCCCGTGCTCACCCGGCCTGTGACCGCGCGCCTCTATCTCTGGCCCCCGACCCCGGGTGCAGTCTCCCAACCCAGCAGATCCCCGCAGTGCGCTCCCGCGCGGCTCCTCCCGGGGGAGGAAGGTGAGTCTCCCCGGATCGGCCGCTTGTTGGGTCCCCGCTGGAGGAGCAGGGGCCCGACGGTGCCGCGGATCACGGTTTATGGCGACCCCGAGCTGAGAGCCCGCGCCTGGGCTCCGCCTCTGCAGCCGGCTTCCCGGCTCCGATACCTGGGAGCTCTGCCACAGTCAGGCACCCCCGGTCTTCCTGTGACCCCGAGGGTCCTGAGACCACACTGTCCCGGAGGGTTCCACCCCCCGCTTAGCCACTGGAGCAATGTCCCAGAGCGGAGCTGACTTCTAAAAGTTCTGATTTTGTGCTCCGTGGCTCTATCACTTGCCAGAAGGGCCGACGGAGGCCCCTCCCCCGCCGTCTATCCTCCCGAATATCGCCTCGGATTCACTTCTCCGCACGTCCTGCCTTCCAGAAAGTGGTCGCTTTTCTGATGAGAGAGTTGTTGCTCTTCTTTTCTTCGATCTCCTGTTGGGTTTGTAGGTGTTCGGAATGGTTTGATCCCTATCCAGCTGAATTCCTGGGACCAGACGAAATCCGGGTCTCCTATTCCCCCGCCATCTTGCTCCGCCTGGTTCAGATCGTTTTTAAGAATACTTTTTTTTTTTTAACTTCCTCAGGAAACACCTATTGAACAAATCTGTGTGTGAGGCTCGATATTACAGGTAGAAAGAAATAGAAAATATAATCTCTGCTCTCTGAAGTTAGCCTAGCCTAGCAGAGGAGAGGAACACATGAAAGTAATTCTAATGACGCAGCAAGTTAAGTGAAATGGTAGATACAGGATGTCACAGGAGCAGGGAAAGGGTGCCGTGCCCTGCGGGGGAGGGGTCAGAAGGCCACCTGGAGGTGGTGGCACCTGAATTGGACCTTAATGGGAGAGAAGGAATTAAGCCCGATGCAGTGTGTGAGCGGGGAGAGCCGGGAAGGGCAGGTTGGAGAAAAGGATAGTCCAGAAAGAGGAAACCGTGCAAATAGTGACACGGAGTCCACACACAGAATTGTGGGAGGTGGGAAGTCAGGGCAGCTGCATGTGGCTGAGCACACGTCCTGAGGCGAGGGGGAGAGGGAGAGGAGGCTGGAGAAGTAGGCCGACCCCTGATATGCCACATCCGGGAGTGTGCAAGGTATTCCACAGGCATTTGGAACCAGGAGAAGTTTTATTCATGAGACTGAAACTGTGCATTTTGGCAAGATTCCTCTGTTGGCTCTGTAAGGACTGGATTTAAGATACTAGAAGCAGAACCTAAAGTTAGTGTGTCGTCCAGGTGAGTGGGGATGACCTGAGCCCTGGCATCGGAAGGAACAGAGAGGAGGGGACTTACCTGTAGAGTATTTCGGAGGTGTGGTTATCAGGCCTTGGGGGTGGGTTGGACGAATGAGTCCCATTTTTTCTGGCTTGAGTGGCAGAGTGGGAACAGCTCCGAAGTGGAGAATACTGGAGATGGAGTTAATTTGGAAGAAATATATGTTCACTTTCAGTCATTTAGAGTTCGAGGTACTTGTAGGTCAAAGCAAAGGTGTCCAGTAAGAAACCCATATGTTAATCTTGAACTCACAGTAGCGATCTGTGTACATAAATTTCAGAATCACTGATCTACGGTTAGCACTTGAAATCATGAAAGGGAGTGACGACCTCACATCGCCCAGGAAGAGAAAGAAAAGCAGATTTATCCCTGGGACTGCCATGCAAGCATTGAAAATTTAGGCAGTCCCTGGAGCAGCTCTCCCATGGCACTTCTGTGTACTACATTGCTTGTTAAATATGTTTAATTTCAACCTGCATGTAGTGATATAAATTTGTCCTACAACCTCCAGATACAACAGTCTTACTCTTGCTAAAGCAAACACATCTTCCTCCAAGCCTTTGTTCATCAGGGTAGGAGACATTCAGGCTTGCTATCCCCTCCTTCTTTGGAATCGATCACCCAGAAACCTTTAGAGTTTACCCAAGACATACGTTTGAATGAAGAGCAGGGAGTACAGATATTTCCATTACAGACCTAGTTATTCATTTCCCCACTTCTGGTGAATAATTTTTACCTTTGAATCCCATTATACTTAAGATGACTAGTGTACCTAATTAGGCATAACTAATAGTCCCAATAAAGAAAGTTGGAGGAAATTTAGGGATCTAACATGGAGACTATGGAGAGTTTTAGACCTCCTCCCCATCTCCAAATATTGGACTACAGACAACTGTTTCAGGCATTCAAAATAAAATAAAATTACCTCTTTAGTACCACTGTGTTTATATGCACCACTGACAGATTCAGGGTGTGAGTTTCCATGACTGATCAGGAACAAGCCCGTTTCATCACATCTCCCCATAATCAGGCCACTGGTCTGCTCACAGCAGGTGCAGAAAGCACCGTGACCTCCGCGTTTCACTATTATATTCTCTTTCTCTGTGGGACCCCAATCCCATTCTTGCCCAAAAGCACCAAATCCCAGAGAGACACAGGATGAAAGATTTCTTACATTGTTGACCCCACCCACAAGCCCTGTATGTTGTAACAAGAGAAAAGACTAGCTGGTGAAGGTGACACCTTGCAAGTCAATGACATTTTAACTCGGAGCCCTTCATTTTGAAGTTGAGCTTGCCCTATAAAATCAGGCTGGGAGCTGAGCAAAGCTACTTTTACCTTTCCTGAATGTGCAAAATGGTTTAATTAAGGAAGTCATTTTTTTTTCTACCCATAGACACCTCTACAAATAGACTCAAATCTACATGCAAATGAAGCCATCTGGCTTATTGTTGTAAATAGCACCCAGCCCCTGGCAAACAATAGAAGGCTCATGGCATAACTCACAGAGAACCCAAATTTCTAACCTTGGGGTCACTAAAAATTTTTAGAGTAATTAGTCTCCTCAGAGCTCATATTTACATTCAAAATCGCTTGCCACTTAAAGCAAAAGCTATAGTTACGCTTCTCAGTGTGGTCCCAGGACTGGGCCACTGGATGGCTCTGAGGAAATTGCTGGACCTGACAGCCATTGGCGTCCGGACCACAGCCGCAGCCATGGCCTCACAAAACCACAGCCCACAGCTGGAGAGCCCACGAGCAGTCTCCTTCCTCCATGTTGGGCAAATGCTGAGTCTCTCTTTTCCTCGTTACCCATCTCCTTACTGAGGAGGCGGAAAGAACGCCTGCAGGTATGTCGGGTACACCTTTGTTCAAATGAGATTATCTATGGATTATCTACTTTCTTAGATGCTCCGCCATCCTTTTGTTCATCAGATTTTTGTTCAATGGCTGCTCTACAAAATAATATGTCACATTCCCAAGGCTCACGGTGACTCCCATTTGTGTGTCCTGAAGGAATTTTTTTAAGGCAGTAAGGAGACGAAGAAACGGGGAGCACACAGTTTTGAAAGCCAGTAAGTGGGGAGCAGAAGGGTGAGAAGAGAATGGGCCGAAGGGCAGACATGGGTATGAGTCTGAGATAAGCCACTTGGCTGGAGAAGTCAGAATTGGAGGTTGTCTCAGTTTAGCTGGGGGCGGTTTGCTGCTCCCCCTTAAAGAATTCACCCACGGGGTAAGGAAGGCTCAGGAGGGGCCTCAGGGTTTGCTGACAAGCTCTGTACCTGTCTAAGGAAAGGAGGCTCCTTTCCCATCCTCCCCCACTCCTTGGCTGAGCCCTCAGACAGTGACTGCACGTGACACCAAAGCTGTCAGACGTCGTGATTAACGTCGTCTTGGTGGTAGTAACAATAGTAACACCATGTTGACCACTTCCGTTGTGCTCAGCACCCTGCTAAACCCGTTTCTTCTGTGATTATCTTCTGTGATTCTCAACACCCAATAAGAGAGGTTCCATTGTTATTCCATTGTACAAATGAGGGAATTGAGATTAAGGAAGATCAAGAAACCGGTTGCAAATCACCCAGTAGGGGTGGGTGACAGAGCCAGACTCTGACTGTGGAGCCTCTGTTTGGGCCAGCATGCAGCAGCTTCACCAAGTGACACACCAGAGCAGCCCCATGAGGTCACTTACTGTCACCCCACCACCCTCTCCTCTCTGCCTCTGCAGCACTCCCTGCTCTTGTGACCACCACCGTCACAGGGGGACCTCCAGCATGTCACATGTTCAGGTGCTCCCTCCTTCCCTTCCTTCAGCGAACTCCCACAGGTTCAGGAATGGGAGTGGGCAGAAGGCTCCATGAGGGTGAGGCTCACAGAGGATGGGTTGGAAGTCTGTGTGGCGTGAGCTACACCCCTAGTTCACATTCTCCAGTCACACCATTGGCTCTCCTGTTCTACCTAAGCAGGAGGTGAGAGGTTTACCCTCCAGACAGCAGGCACCAAAGAAAAAAGAGGCAAAACTCCTCCATTAAAACAGAAGAAAAACATGGAAATCTACTATGAACCCCCTCAGCCTCTTTCCTCTGAGCAACCAGAACATTAACCACCACATATATATTCCTCATGAGAAAGTTGGAAGATTCTTCTCTCAAGAAATCGAATGATCTATGTCCAAATAAAGGTCACAGATACTGACATTTATGGGGGCCCTTTGATGAGATAGGGAGCTCTCCACATTGTAGTAAAGCCCAGTCATCAATAAACCCACCACCACCCCCAGATCCACACACTCAGAGTCCGGTCCACTTGCTAGTAATTCACTGGTCCATATGAAGGGAAAGGGAAGACTCACCAACCATTGCAGGTGATGTCGGGGACTTCATGAAGGAAGGAGTCCAACTAACAACACGGCAGGGAAGGGAATCTCAGAAGAAACAGATAATGCAGAAAGCAGAAGAAAACTTTTTAAAATGAAATTAATTTTCTCAGATAAGAGAAGATACTGCATCAAAAACTAATAACAACAACAATAATAATAACAAACAACCTAGAACAGAGTGCTGTAGAAAGGGGAACTATCCGAGAACAAGAAATAATAATAATAATGTCATTGCTGAAATAAAAACACAATAGCAATGTTGAGAATAAAGCTGAAGGAGTGTCCAACAAAGCAGAGCACAAAGAACAAAGATCTAAATTAGGAATGCAAAGGAGTAAGAGAAATAAAGATAAATGTAAAACTAATAGGTGTGTGAGAAAGAAGGATTGGAAAAATTAAAAGTCCCAGGCCTGATGTGGGGAAGAGATCCATACCAAGGCAGTCGTATGAAGTTTCATTTAAGGGAGTGAAATATCCTGACAGTTTCCAGAGAGAAAAAGGTACAGATTACGTAGGAGAGGAAAAAGTTGTCCTCAATCCTCTTAGGGTTCCTGGCTGGATCTAAAAATTAAACTGACAAAGACAGATTAACAGGAGAAAAGCATACAAATTTATTTAAAAGAAGTTGTACATGACACGAGAGCCTTCCTAAAGAAATGGTTAAGCCTGAGTGTTTCTGTACTAGATTTGTTACGTGATAGAAAGTCATGGAAAGACATGATGGGACCATGTATGAGCTACGTGGGGGAAACTCAGCAAGTCTGTTCTGATTCCTCTCAGGTCCCTTTGTCTTTTGAGATGAGGGTGCTCCTTTCCTCACATGAGGGTCTATGACCTGTTTCAGGGGAGGGTCAGAGAGTCCTTCCTGCACCTGCCATTTCTTACGTTCCTTCAGCTTAAAATATTCAATATACTAAGGTGCCATATTTGGGGGAGCATGTCCTGAACCCCATCAATTACATACAAGATGTAGTAATCAGAAAACATTAGCTTTCAGGGCGCCTGGGTGGCTCAGTCGTTAAGCGTCTGCCTTCGGCTCAGGTCATGATCCCAGGGTCCTGGGATTGAGTCCCACATCGGGCTCCCTGCTTGGCGGGAAGCCTGCTTCTCCCTCTCCCACTCCCCCTGCTTGTGTTCCTTCTCTCGCTGTGTCTCTCTCTGTCAAATAAATAAATAAAATCTTAAAAAAAAAAAAAAAAGAAAACATTAGCTTTCTCAATAACCACACAGAGACCTTGAAGATTAGTGAAGAAATGCCTTTAAAATTCCATGGCAGAATAATTTTCTGGAGTGTTTCAATTAGGTGTGAGAGTAGAGTAATGACTCTTCAGAAAAGCAAGGATTTAGAAGGTTGACCTCCTACATTGCTTTTCTGAAAAAGCTACAAGAGAATGTGCCTATGGAAATGAGGGTGTAGACCCAGAAAGAGGGATCACCCAAAGTTATGGGGTCCAAAAATTGGGGCATTTCATACTGAAGAGTAGCATAAGGACAGCCTGCAGTAATGGCAAGAAACCGGTCTCAGGACCAGAGCTGTTCATCAACCCTGAGAAGGGCCAGCCCACAGGGCAACAGGAAGACAGAGGCTCTAGAAGGCACCTCTGCGGGACAAAAAGAGGAGCCGCTGGATTACCCAATGTGTGTCATGTTGGGAACATTTCTGGGAAGAGTTTTACAGGTATGTTGAAGAATTTGGAGAGAATTTATGACAGGTACAAAGAAAACCAAGCCAATGAGAAAAGAGGTAATTATTGATTCAAGAGAAACAAAAAAATTATACACATAAAATATAATTAGATTTTACTAGTTGACTCATTAGTGAATAATACATAGTCCTAAAAATGTAAATGTTGAATTTCAGTATAACCCAAAATCTGTGAGTTTGCCAGTTTGGGAGAACATGGAGAATGGGAATAAGGAGACGGGGTTCTAAAAACGCTCAGCCTTCATCTTGCATTCAGGAAAGTCAATCAAGTATATCTACAATGCATAAATTAATACATAGCGACACGTACATTTTAGAAATACAAGGATATGAAAGAGTTAAAGTGTAGGAGTTGTTGCTAAGAAATTGGGCTGGGATGGAAGGGGTAGAGCAGAGAGTTGCATTTTGATCTGCTCTTTGTAGCACCACAGGACTATTAAAACTATGAACCTGTAATACTTGGTTAGAGATTAAAACTAGGCTTCAAACTAATTGCTGCTGTTGACCTAAAAAAAAAAAAAAAAAGGTAAATTGAGGCAAGCTCAAAATTGTCAAAAAGATGAGTTTATTTGGGAATAGCAGAGGAATTGCTATTTGGGACACGCAGACCATAGCAAGCTCCGGGCATCCATTGAGGGTTTGGGGAAGGCTGTGTTTATGGGCAGGGGATGGAGAGAAGAGAGAATTCAGTTAGGTCTGTTAAAATAAAAAACAAACAAAGGCCAGCTGTGAAAATTCCCCAAGCAGACAAAACCAGTCCAGTCAGACAAACAAAGCTCAATTCAGCTTATTTTTCAAGACCAGTGCAACCCAGGTCATTTCTTGTTCATGCCTCTGGAAACCGTAAGCAAAAATTTCCTGAGATTGTTACGAGGTAGCCCCTGACCAACTCCTTATCATTTAAGAAACTCCCAACATTGTCAGATTTCTGTAAATCAGGCATTTATGGGAAATCAGTCTGTCAGTCCTTAAGTTTTCTTTTCCTGAGGGCGCATGGCTGAGATTTTCCATTTTTTACCCTCCAGTTCCATTTTAGATTGACGTTCTTTAACACTGCCCAACAGAAAATATCCTTGGGAAATCTGAAGCCAGAATCCCGTGCCAAGTAATCATTGGTGAGTTTAAAGTAAATGGCTGTTAAAGAATTTGGATGAACATATGGTGCAGCACTTTCTACTAACGATGCACTAAGGTTTGCGGGGATGATAAACGTCAGCAAGGCCGGTTGGCTGCCCCAGCCCCACTCTCCTGCACTGGCTGGAGATACCTCCCTAGCTTTCCTGCCACAGGAGATGGCCCAGGCCTGGCCCAGGATGTATTTAAAAAGCTTCTCACATGGCCTGACACCTCACGGCAGCCATGTTGCCCAGCCTTTGATTACTGTTGCATGGCCCTGGGCTGGTTCCCTGACCCCTTTACCTGCCTCGTTATGCTATGGCTGCTGACTGGCCCCTCCGGTCTCAGGTAGTTATTTCTGTTCTGTTTCACACTTTCCAACCTTGCCCCCTTTCGCCTGTCCGCACCTGCTAAGACACCAGTCCTTGCCATATAGCAACATCTCTTTATTTCCAGCGTGGTGTTCTCATCCAATGTCACTTTCCCCTCTATAGCCCTGACCTTGATAGCAAGTACAAATTGCAGCTATTTCAATAATCTTAAGGTTATGATACCATCAGTCTTGCAAATGCATGGCATCACTCATGAGGTCTGTAGGGAAAAATAGAAATTAAGTCACGGGTAAAAAAAATTACAGTGTGCTAGTGAAAGCACTGTCCAGTTATCAGGAGGTGCTGAAGCAGTGTCAGCTCTTGTTTATCTTTATTTAGTATCTTCAATACTCAGGTTCCCATAAGGTAGATTTTTGTCCCATGAGGACTTTGCATATGGAGTGGAATTGGATATAACCACAAGGGGCAGCTATTCACTTGTTCACGGATGTAATAATTATTTATTGAGTACTTACTATGTTCTGGAGCCAAAGGTTACAGAGATGGAATGGTTTGCTCCTAGCTTTCAAGGAGCTTATGGTCATTTGGGAACAATATAAACAATAATAATGCTATAAGCCCCTTGCATCATGAAGCACAATGAGCACTAGAAAAAAAAAGCACTTGTGTTATTTTGTTATAACCAAAAATCCCAGGGACTGGGCCACAGACTCACCAGAACAGCCTCACAGAAGTTTATTGGGGTCTGGAGCAGTGGCACCCAAACTTTCTTATTGTCTACCCTGCCCGTCAAAACCTCCGCACCCGCATCCCTGTGCACGTGTTTACTTACCGATTCTGTCATGTACCACTAAATAGAATTTCTGATGTGCTTGGCTCGTGCCCCACGGCTCTCCTTCAGCACCTCCTGGGTAGACACCTCAGCTCTGACACCACCAGTCAGGTCCCGAGAGAGTCCTCACTGCTGCCGATCAAGAATCTGGACTGAGTCCGTTCATCCAGAGACTCGGGACATACAGCAAGTGACAACTTTAAAGACGTCACGAGAGAACCCAGACATTTCCGGGAGGAAGACTAGTAACCACCATTTGCACAAGCTCAGTTTCCCTGTGAATATGTCTATTCAAAAGGCCAAATTATTTCGAAGTTGCTTAGTGAGCATAGAATTAGAACAAATGGAATTGTGGTCTGTAGGGATCTTTCATCAAACTGGAAGAACTGATTGAACTGCCCTTCTTCTCTCCGGGGCTATTTCTGTCTAAATAACCAGCGCTGGACCTCAAATAAATACTGACATGTCTTACTTTTAGCGTTCCTTTTTCTAGAATCATTTTAGACAACTGCCCTTCTGTTAATACATCACCACCTCAGAAAACAGGAATGCACTTGATTGGAATGAAACTTTAAAATGTTAATTACATTCACGTCCTGGGGATTCAGCCTAAAGAGACAGAATTGCTTTGCTTTAGGCTGAAGCATGGCTGAGGGACTCTGAGCCTTGAAGGCTCCTCGGCTTCTCGGTTGTAAGAGGACTCTCATCCAATTAGGGTGAGCTGCATCCTGCTGGCCCTGGGGACTGGGCTTCATTCCTCCCAGAACTCTGGTTGGTGGGAGAGCTGCAACTTCTAGTTTGATTGAGGTTTTATCTTGAGAGACCTTCATTCTCAGTTAGCAGGTAAAGGTGAGCCCAAAGCCCCCTCGCAGTAAATTCAGCCAGATCTTGAGTCAGGAAGAGCCCTCGGCCCTCAGATGATAGCAACTTACACAATAATTACAATCCTTTCTTTTCAGGTATTATTCTAACCAATATCATACCATATTCTTGTTCCCAAGAGGAAACTAGTCTATTTTGCTCCTGATGAAAGCTATGATATTGCAATAAAAAAAAAAAAATAGCTCAAAACTATACTAAGACTTTTGGGACCCCTGAAATAATAGGTTCGACCACCACCAACACCTAAGTTACCTTAATGAAAACATTTACAAACATATTTTGCCCTGGCTTACTGGTTCTAAATTGCCATTCACTTATCTAGATGTCACTATATCCTAGATGTCTCTAAGAACGAAAACAAATACCATGACTTAAATAAGAGGGTATTTACATATCTCATATAGTAACAACATTCTATATTTAATTTAAAATTAGGGTTTAAGAATAGCTGCACCAACACAAAAATAGTTTTATTTAAGAATAGCAGTTGAATTTAATATTATATATGTGCATAATTTGCGTGAAAGAAAGGAAAAAATGTAGTATAAAAATGATTAGAGTGAACCAGGGGCGCCTGGGTGGCTCAGTTGGTTAAGCGACTGCCTTCGGCTCAG